>NC_133860.1:38930149-39238482 GCF_047830755.1 Zonotrichia albicollis
TATGCATGAAAACAAGTGTCATGATATGTTGAAAAAGAAGGATGAATATTGCAGACCTCTCCATTTTGAATGCTGTAGTCACCTATAGAAAATAAGATATGGCAATTACAGCCAAGTCCTGCAAAATCCATCTTTCAGACCTATGCTGGACTTGTCTAACTGGAGGCTGTTCATGTAGTCCCAAGAGTAATCCTGTATTCATCCAGTGGGCTACTACTAACCTGTGTGAAAGACAAACAGGAAGACCCTGCAGTTTAAGAAGCTCAGGGAAATGGCAGGTTGTTGGGGATGTCCTACACTTAGACTGACTTGCAGACAACACTCCTGAAGTCCCAGGCAAAGGATTTGATAGGAAAAACAACAACTTCCAACAGACTGTAACTCTGTGTGCCATAGCTGACTGGACAAAACACATGAAATGTAATTAAGACTGGTGATTTTTGCAAAGTGCTTTCAGTTCAAGAAATTGGTGGTTGCTGACAAAATTTTGCTTCAGAAGTGTTCCAGTCAAGCAGAAGCTTGTAATGTGTGTTTGTACAGAGGGAGACTGCCACTTTGTCTGTCCTCTCATTTAAGCTTCTCATTTGGAAAAGTGGGAGTTGTAGCCTGTGCTCCAGGTTTGTGAATACATAATAACAGTCACAGTTGATAAAATTATTTAAATTACAGACTTGTATTATAGTTGCTACAGTGCAAATGTTCAGGTGAATTTGAACACTAGATAGGCTTTATAGTGAATAACTCATTGCTAAATGTGGACATAATAAGGTAACATTCTTCCTAAAAAAATGTGTTGTCTCAGCTTTGTGTTGCAAAGCTGAGACAATAAAATCTTTACCTAAGAAAGAAAAGTAATGCACAACAACAGCAGCTGTGTTTGTCTTGGGAGACTCAACCAGACAAGACAGGCAAAGATCCCTTTATTTTTTTTATGTTACTCCCACTCTCAGTCAAGTCTTATTTAAAATCTCTTATTGAAAAATTAAATTAATGAAAATAAAATTAATGAATATAGGAGTTTTTGGCATTTAATTTTGCTTTTATTTGATACTCCATTTAACGTTATTAATCAAGTCTTTGAGGCTATATTCATTAATAGCTGATGATTTTTCTTAACTTTTTCTGAGCAAATTTCCTGCAGTTATTTGTGTTTCTGAGGAAACAAAATCCATAACAGGGTATTATCTACGCTATGCTCTTTTCATTGCTTACATGCCTTTATTAGGTGATTCTGTAACCTGTGACCTGAGGACTTGTTGATATTTCACAAAGAATATGGAAACACTCTGTTCCTAACTCTCTCTGGGAATGCCGGTTTATTACAATAGGGTAGTTTATTGGGAGTACTGCCCTCTGTTGGAATTGCTTCTAGAAATATATAGACTTGGCTAACCCAATGAATTAAGTTCTCTAAGCAAAAAATGTGTGTAGTGTTAAGAAAAATTTCCATCTCCATCTGTTACCATACAGTGCAGTGCAATACAAAAACTCTTCTAAACTACATGCTGGAGACTGATCTTTCAAACTGAATTAGTGCCTCTCTTCAAAAGAAAAACTGCAAGTCAGATGCTTCTTTCTTATACAAATAAAAAATGTGCTGCTGAAACGGCAGATCTGGAGACTTTTGGTTACAGCTAATGTGGCAGCAAGCACTGTTCAGTCCCTGTCTTGTGCTGTCTTTCTGTGCAGTTTATCTGTTCTGTATAAGCATGTAGCTGCAGTTGATCCAAAAAATATTCCCCAAACTGGAATCAGTCTCAACTGAGATTATGTATAAATTATATATCAAGTTTATATTACATCCTGCTGTAGAAGACAAGGGTAACCCATGTTCTTTTAATAAATCCCTTGGGGCAGATTAGAGTGAAACGACACTGAATAGTCATTGTCTGTAAACATATGTGTATATATATGCACACAGTTTCTTTTAAAACAATTTAGTTGGAAAGACAAACAGCCAATTGTAGCCAGTTTAGTTCTTATTATCTGCAGAAAAAAAGCAATGTAAAAGTATAAAAATAGCACTTACAAATGTGTAAGGAAAAGAAAGAGAAAAAAAGGGCAAATAAAGAAAGATTTATAGTCAACCCCCCTTGCTGGCTCCAGAAATGAGATTTCGTATAATTTTGATGTGTGTTGTCTGAATTGAAGATATTGGTCCATCGGGGGTGGGGAAAGTCAACAAAACTCAAAAGATTTAATGAGTTTTATATGCTCAGGTTCACTGTTGTTACAGCTGGCCTATTGTGCCAGTGCAGTTTAGCTCAATGGCCATCAGCAGAGATGAGCTTCCTTCAGGCTCATGTGAATGTCCCTGACACTGCCCAGGCAGCCCTCTGCACTTGGGTGGGTACTTTGCACATCAGGAGATTGCCCCCTGAATGTTTGAGACTTTAGCATTCCGGTCTCTCTTCCAGTAGTACTTGTGGATGCATTCTTCTCCCCAGCCATCCCCTGGAATGGTTGGACAATAGCACCCCCTTCATCTTAAGTTCCAGTCACAATCCAAATTCCAGTTAGTAGGTGTATTTGGGGAGGGGTGGGCTTTGGTGGCCATAGATGAACAGCTGCTTCTTTGCAGTTTGCTATAGTCGGCAAAAAGCCCCCAGTGATTTTGCCAGTTCTGACCCATTAACAATTTCAATCCCCCACAAGTCCAATATAGTCCTCCTTTTTTCTAGTAATTCTTGTAGAGACAAAAGCATGGAGAGTAAGAGTTCCACTCTTAAGGAAACTGTCTAAGGTTGCTTCTCTTTCTTTGATTTTGGTTGCACTTTTAAAATAATTCCACTTTTCTTTTTTGGTCATCTCTGAGTTTTACTCATTTATCAGTTCAGTTTTTTGTGTTAACCTACATTTGTTTGCTTTCCCTGAGGCCTTTCTCTTCCTTCTTCCATTTGTTCTCTGCCTTAATAATGCCTAGAGCTGAGATAAAGCATAATACAGATTCAGTGTGGCTGAGTGAAACATTCTCAATAAATTAAAGTGTTGTGCTTTCTCCTGATACATTCTAGGCTTAATTGAGAAACACTGTATTTGATATTTTATCAGACAGTTTATTTTTCAGACGTTTGCTAAATGGGTGTTTGGATTTTTACCTTTCAAATACAAAGAGATAATTCTAGGAAAATGTGATGCCCAGTCACAAGCTTAACTTGGAGCTCTCAGCCTTCTCTAATCTGCTCAGAAACAACAAAATTTTCCCTTAAATGGGGCTGGTGAGCACTCCTACACACCTTGCGTAGCTTTTTGACATCAAAAGGGATTCATGAGTTTAGAATAGCTCAGTAACAGAAAGAAAAATCCTGAAGTAAGCTGCTTCAGACAAATAGAATAGCATGGGCCCTAACATTAATCCTGCTACCACAAAGAGGAAAGGATTGAATGATGATATAAATTATGGAAAGTAACCCACAGTTCTGTCTTTGTCATGTTAAAAAAGAAAATGATTAATTTTTTTCATGCACGCTATCTGCTAAGTAAATCATCCTATGACACTGGGCAATAGCACAAAGTAATAACACCAGTGCATAATAATAAGAGCTGCAGTCCTTGGAGATCATTCATCTTCAGGAAAAGAAGCCTAAGATAAAAAGAGATGAAGGGAAGTGATCAAGCTCCTGGGTAGTCATGAAAGAACAGAGAGGTAAACTCTTGAATTCTAGCTTGTTATTTTTCAAAAATTTCCCATAAGATAAAAATTAGGCTATTGTGTTCTTTCATTCAATGAATGAAATAAATGTGAGATATCTTATGTAGTTATTAAAATCACCTGACAAATAATGGACCGTGATTTTCCTACTGTTAAAACAATTTTTAAAATGGATATTAAAAAATGGCCTGAGCATACCAAAATAAAAACATGGTCATTTTATTGGACTGTTTCCATGTCACTTAAAGAGAACAACAGTCTGTAAAAGGATTGTGAAAGTTCAAAAGAAATATGGAGTGCTGTATAAACCATCTGTTCAGAAAATCTTTGCAGACCCTTTAGAAGTCACCTCCACATTTCCATCAGCTACATTGATACTTGAATAGCCAAAACTAACTTTTGAATGTGCAATTGCAATGTGATGAATTTATCTGCTGGGTTGGAGCCCATGCCATGGACTTCATATTTGCTGACAAGTCTTGTTAGCAGCCCTGTGACGACTGTAGAAAACTGTTTGGTTTTATATGCCCAAGGAAGAACTTTATCTAAGAGTGGAAATATGAAGGAACTTGACAGAAAACATACTGACAAGAAATTTATGAATGGAGTTCTGATCAAAAAAATTTCTGGTAATTCACCTTCTTCATTTGATGTCTGTCTCTTGTCATTCTCCCTTTAAGACTGTGTCCCCATACTGAACAATTCAAATTTAGCTTTGAATAAATTTTGATTGATTAAGAAAAAAAAGTTAACCAAGTATAATCTTCTCCTTAAGATACTGTAATTATCATGTGGTTAGATAGCAGCTTTGTACTTCTTGTTTACAATGAAAATAGTTGACCACGTTTTTGCATGGCACTAGGGATAGCAATGGAAAAAAATACAAGCATTTTATTTCAGACAATATGTTGGGAATTTTTTCTCAGATCTACATTTTAGTCCCTAGAATATCCATTTCAGCCATCATAAGTGCTTTATTATTTTTGAAATGCTATGTGTTGTCAGCCTTAGGCTATCAGAGCATTTCTTAGAAGAAGAATTGTGAAACCCAGCACATATTTTAATCTCTGTGTCAATGATTCCTAATACAGACAATCCACCTAGCATTTATGAAGATTCAACCCTTGGTTGATAATTACACTTTACAAGAACGATGATCACTTTTCAGACAGAGCAGCTGTATAAGGTTACATTCCTTGAATCAAAATGTGAATTTGCCTTTTTTTTTTTTTTTTTTGAGAAGTTTTCCATTTAGGACCCAAGACTGTTTTGCTAGGGTTTTTTTTTTTTTCTTTTCCTGGGAATTCACTTTCTCTGAATGTGTCATATACAAGATAATAATTTGGAAAAAAAACCCAACAAACCAACAACTAAGCTACTCTGACTCTGGCTAATACAATAATTTTTCACAGAAGTGCTCTCTCATCACCATCTTCTTATTTCTAGAAAATCCTAAGAAAAGTGTTATCTACAAGTTATAAAACACATGCTTTGTGGAGGCATGCAACAAGATGTTTACATAGTTAAAATTTGCAGAATTAAATACATTCTATAATTCCAAAGCTCTGCAGGAGAATAAGAAAATGACTGGATTTAGATCCTCAGGATGTACGGTGTTTGCATTGCATGTGTTTCATGAACTGGAACAGGTGACTGGAAAAAGTATCTGCTAATTAAATTGTAGGGAAAGGGAGGTGCTTTGAATTTAGTATTACCTTATCAATTGGAAATAATAATGCATGGCTGAAGGTCAAATCATCAATCATCAATTCTGGTAAACTTGTTATGTTTTCGAAGATTTTTACTAGAGTTTCATTGTTTTCTTCACAAAAATTAAGCAGATGATAGGTTATTCCTATTTCATCTATTGTGGAAAACATTTTGGTATTTCCATGGCTTAAGGCATCAACTGCTTAAAGACAGAAATGTGTCCTTTTTCAGCAAAATCTTCTGTTTTCTCTGTTGAAAAAAGTAATAAATTGCTGGTAGCGCACAACACTTGCCCCCAGGTTATTGCTTTATCTATGGGTAAATCTTGGAAAACTACAGTAATGAATTTCCTGTCAGAAGTGATTTATATGAATAATACCACTGTGTGATTTTTGTTCCTTCAGAACCACCCTTAAAAATAAATTTTTCTTGTTTTCTGCATTTTCACATTTCTTAACACCAAAAATCTTCCCAGAATTTTTTATTTGTAAAAGCTACACTGGAATAATTGTTATTATTAGCTTGTTGCATGCTGTTGTGCTTCATAGTACTGTCTACCCTTAAGAACTGAGACGTTTTCTCTGCATAAATTATGTGAGACTTTTTGCAGTTAACCACAGTTTTGCTGACCCATGAGATAGCATTTCTCTTCTCCTCATGGAAAGCAAAGGGCTCTTTTTTCATTTGTGGGAAGTTCATCTTCAATTATTGATGGAACAATACTGTCACAGTCATAGTTACAATCCTTTTAGGGATGTAACTTAATCAGTTAAAAATAGGTAATTAATACTTCAGTTCAGTCTAGCATGAGCAGTCTGTGTGACTTCAGAGCCCTCTATGTGTTCTGCACTGTAGCTTGGGCTAGCAAATCTTGGATATTGTATCTACAGTAAATAAAAGGGAGAAAAATACAATATAGAAACAGCAAGTTAGTTGTGTCAGGTAGAGAAAAAAGGCGACAACCACCCTGAATATATGATTCTAATATGGGTTAAAAAGTTTTTGAATGGCCCGGCTCAGAGAGTGGTGTGAGTGGAGTTACATCCAGCTGGTGTTCAGCCACCAGTGCTGTTCCCCAGGGCTCAGTACTGGGGCCAGTCCTGTTTAACATCTTCACCAGTGATCTCATGGAGGGCACCCTCATTCATTTCACAGGTGACACCAAGCTGGGTGGGAGTGCTGATCTGCTGGAGGGCAGGAAGGCTCTGCAGAGGGATCTGGGCAGGCTGGACCATGGCTGAGGCCAATGGTGTGAGGCTCAACAAGGCCCAGTGCTGGGTCCTGCCCTTGGGTCACACCAACCCCAGGCAGCTCCACAGGCTGGGGCAGAGTGGCTGGAAAGGAGCTGGGGGTGCTGGTGACAGCAGCTGAACATGAGCCAGGCTGTGCCCAGGTGGCCAAGAAGGCCAATGGCATCCTGGCCTGGATCAGCAATGCTGTGGCAGCAGGGCCAGGGCAGGGATTGTCCCCCTGTGCTGGGCACTGGTGAGGCCACACCTGGAATCCTGATCCCCTCAGGTCAGGAAGGTCATTTTGGTGCTGGAATGAGTCCAGAGAAAGGCAGTGGAATTGGTGAAGGGTCTGGAGCACAAGTCCTGTGAGGAGCAACTGAGGAAGCTGTGGGTGTTTAGCCTGGAGAAAAGGAGACTCAGAGGGGACCTAATCATTCTCTACAACTGCCTGAAAGGAGGCTGTAGGTGGGGGTTGGTCTCTTCACCCGAGTAAGAAGCAAGAGGACCAGAGGAAATGGCCTTGAGTTGTGCCAGTTTAGCTAGTAGGAAAAAAGTCTTCACAAACATTGGAACAGGATGTCCAGGGAAGTGGTGTAGTCACTATCCTTGGAGGTATTTGAGAGACATGTAAATGTGGTACTTGGAGATGTGGCTTAGTGGTAGAGTTGGCTGTGCTGGGTTAACTGTTGGACTCAATGATCTTAAGGGTCTTCTCCAACCTGAATTATTCTACAGTTGTGCGACAAATTCTGTGTTCTAGATGGATTCTGTGTCTAATGTGTCTTGATTTGCCTTTCTGTAGAAGTTGGAATAATTTCTGTATGTAGATAAGAAGGAATTGCATGATCTTTTGGTACTGAACTGTACAATTAATCTCAAGAAAGTGGTTTGAAAAAATTAATCCAGCTGGAGCAAACACAGCACAGAATCATTTACTCAAAAATTGCTTGGGGCAGGTCACCACTCAAAATATTTGTGCCATTCCACCTCTTTTCTTCTGTCTAACTGAAGTCTTCACTTGCAAAGTGACTTTCTGTGGTCAGGATTTTCTTGAGAGTCTTTTCAGTTTTCTGGAGCTTTAGGCAGTCACTGTCTGAAGTTCGCACCAAGGCTGTTACTCCTTGTTGTGTTATGTGTCTGAAGCCTCACTCCTCCAGTCTTCCCAGCAGCCCAGTGTGCTTGCCCTCTGCTGCAATGAAAACCTCTTCCTGGAATCCTCCTGCATTTATTGGTTGTTGAACCTAGACTAAAATGTCCAGAAAATTCTACAATGGCCACTGCTGGGAGGGTCTAGGGTCTACCAGAAGAAGTTGCCTTGCTGTCCTACTTCAGCTGACATATTCAACACTGAAGTAGACAGTTGAGTATAACACCATCCACATGCTAGAAGAGTTTCCACAGTAAATAGTCACTAAAAAGCCTTTTCAGAATATTTTCTTTACATGTAATCCTTACCTGGATAATAAATGCAAAATAAAAAAAAGAGAGGCTAAGAACACTAACTTTTTTCTTTTTCAGTCTCAAATACAAAGCCAGAGTTATTGACGTTTTCAGATATGCAAGTCAGTGCAGTCTTATGGTAGCACAATAGCAGGACTTTGTTTAGCCAGTTACTGTTCAAAGATTGTTCTTTCAGACTGAATTCTGTACTCAAAATGAGGTGTAATCACGGGTACATTTCTTGATACTGCTGTGAAAGGGTTTGAAGTATTGATTGAGCTTTGCTTTTAAACCTGAAACACTGAATGAGGAGTGTCCCTGATAATAGCCTTTGGGAGGGTCAGGCTAAAGCACTTTAACTTCCTTTTATGCCCCCTTCTGTGCATAATGCATTAACAGTTACTTGTAATGATTTTTGGACCACTGATCATGAGAAAATTAAGTGCAATTTGAGACAAAAAACAGGACAAGTATATGCTATGCAGATTTTTGCCTAGAGCTTTATCTTTTGTTACTTCTGTTTTCAATTGCATATTCTTTATATAACATCATTTTCCAGCCCATCTTACTATACAGATCTTTTGAAAGGGTCACAGTATGTTTTTCGTCTTTATAGGTACATTCAAGAAGATAAAAAACTGAAAATATTTGACATCTTTTCAGATCTCTGTAGAAATGAGCATTTAAATAAGACTGATTAAAGTAACCTAGCTTTTTAATTGAGTTTGTTCTTTTTCTTCCCAACTTATGAGTTTTCAGTCTACACTAAACAAAACAGTTGAACATTATTTTCTTGCATAATCAGTAAGAGATGGATGTTTGCCCAGAGAAAAGCTTGGCTAGAGTAAGACATCACAGCCCTTTTAGTGCTGGCACTTAATTGTCCTTCTGAGAGCAGTTGCTTCTGTTGGCAAGAAGGTTTGTGGGAGCATGGCCTGCTCTGCTTAAGAATAATCATCTGTGTTTACTTAAGCAATTTCAATAAGTGTGTTGAGTTAACATGGACCAGAGTGTACTTGGGAGTGCTCACATGAGCTGTGCACCTGGCAGGGCTGCTGCAGGAGATGTGTTTAACCAGCAATAATAGATGCAAGTTAGAACATAACATTTCATCTAACACTTCGATTCATCATCCCTTGGATTCCCAGCTTGCACCAGTACATACATCCTCCCTATGTGTACCAGCCAAGAGGAAACCATATGGAGAACAGGGGGAGTCCAGGTGCTGCCTTAGTCACAGGATGAGAGACCTCTGCAGGCATGCTTCAAGGCTTGAGGTTCTGGGGCAGAGGTAGTTTGGGGACTGGGCTTACTTTCATCTCTCCTGATGAGGTTTTGTGTAAGTGAGCATCCTGTGCTAGTGCTTGCTGAGGGCCAGTGGGTCTTGCTGAGTGCAACAGCTTTTGAAGAGAGATTGTCTTCTTGGAAGTTACTATTCAACATTTCAGCAGGAAAGCTTGGAAATGTTTGAAATGTTAAACATCAGAAGAGCTGAAGGTGAAAGGGGTGAATGAGTTTGACAGTTCCAGCAAAACTTAAGAAGGAGCTCGAGCTCTTCATAAACCTGCAATGTCAGAACTGTCGCAGTTCTGCTTGAATAGTGGAGGATTCTTGACTGGGCAAGACCCTGAGCAGGCAAATGTGACCTCAAAATTTGCCCTGTTTTGACCGGGAGGCCTTGACCAGATGTCCACCAATCCCTTTCCAGTCTAAATTGCTCTGTGCCTTTCTGATTCTTGCTCCCTGTAGATGCTTGGTCAGACACTGTGCAGACACAAGTTTGTCCTCATTGATGTGTTCCAGTTCTTGTTTGTGTAGTTGCAGTGGTGAACACTGTAACAGTATTATAAGAATCTAAATACAGATAGATGTGTGTAATTGAGAAAATCATCTAAGACTTCAGTTGTAATGCTCAGTGGCATGTAATAAAATGAAACAAATAAGGGGGTTTTTAAAATTTTTTTTGGTCTTGTCATGAGCACTGATATTCCTTTTGGGACAATACTAGCAAGTAAGAAAGTTCTTTGGGATGGACAGGGCATGCTGCCTTACCAAGCTATATCCTACTCCCTCATTCCCTTTACCCCCTGCCAAGAATTTGTTCCAATCTCAGTTCTCTCCATTACAAACCTCATGTGCAGAAATAGTTTTTTTAACCAATAGTTTTCCAGCAGAAGAGCCTAGATTCACCATGGCTATGCAGAGGAGAGGTTTGTGGTCTGTGATTCAGACAGGAGAAGTTGTTTTCATTTCCTTATGTTTCATCTTGACTTCCCTTGGACTCGATTCAGTAATCTACCTTTTGAGCCTACAAATAGTATCTCAGGCAATCAAGGTTGCTCCTTTTCAGCACCAATGTCCCCTAGCTAATAAAGCCACTGTGATACCAGCAATTTCAGACTCTGAACTATTTTACCTAAGAAATAAAATTGTCTCGGAAAATATCTGCTCTCTGCCTTATGGCTGCCTCTCCAAGAATGTTAAATTGAGTGTTAAAGGTTTTTGTTGCAGAATTAACTAGCATTTTGTTCAAAGGAGTTTTATGGCCAGATTTGTAGGTGTGCCATGCAGCTCTGTTGAAAACTTTATATTAGGATTGACAGGCTCATAACTTCTGGAGAGAAATTCATTATTAGGTTTTAGTTATTAAACAAAAATGTTTTAGTGCACACATGTAGGCAGACGTGGTGTAAAAGTTCTCTAATATTCTGACCTGAAATGTGAGAGGTACATAAACAGAGACTTTTCTGCATAGGCTCTAGCTGCATGGATTTTGTCTCTTTGTTGCAGCAGCTATTTTTTAAAACTGTTTTTCTGTGAGTGGCAGAATATTAGCATCATTTTGGTTATGAAATAAAACAAAAGTGCATACCAGTGCCAAGTATCTTAACATAATCAAGGGGAGATGGAACATGCTTGCTGTCTGCTAATAAAAGGGGAACTGAGCAAATCCAAATTGTGACATTAGCTGTTGCCTTTGTGACTGAGAGATGAGCTCCATTACTAGGAAAGTTAGAAGCTGGCAGCTGTACTTTGCTGGCTGAGTGTCTGCTGTTGCACTGTTGATGCCTAGTGATGCTGTGAAATGTTAATTGGCTTTCTAGGAAGTGTGTGAACATTGTGACTTAGTAAGGTGGTAGAAGATTAAGAAGTGTCAGATGGAGAGGTTAGTTAGATAGACAAATCTCTGTTTAGTCATCAAGGCATTACTGTGTTTGAAGTGGTAATTCAGACCTTTGTTAAAACTTTAGATAATTAGTATAAGTTTTAATTAGTGTTCTTCTCAGCATATAGCAAATGATTTTTTTTGTTTCCAGGAATTCGTAGCAACAACTTACATAATAATATATAATGGAACATTATGCTAACTTTATAAGAGCACCTTGACCATTTTAATGAGTAGAAGTCATCCAGAAGTTAGGGTGTATTTCAAAGGCAGCTATTGATGCAAAGAAGTAATAGTACCTTGAATATATTGAAATTAATTCTGTACATGTTTCTTCTACTTATTTCAACAGGTGACTGAACTGGAGTGTGTGAGCAGTCAAGCCAATGCAGTCCACACTCATAAAACAGAATTAAACCAGACAATACAGGAATTAGAGTCTACACTGAAGAAAAAAGAAGAGGTATCTGCTAACATTTGTTTTTGGCTTTTCCATTACATAATTTCTAAAACCTTTCAATATTAAGCTTGTGATGGCTAGGTACTGAATCATTTGCTATTGATGTTACAAAGTAAATTCTTTTTCAACTTTTTGGAATTGTTAGTATTTTTCGTTTATATAATTGCATTAGCCCAATATAGAGCTGGGTATCTGGATAGCAGCATAAAACGTATCATGTTTTCCTGTTTGCTTTTGCCAAAGATTTTTGTTTGTAAAAGTAAGTCATAAGTGGTTTCCACAGGGCAATAATCACACTGATGCAGTCCAGATTCCCTAAGAAAGGAAGCTGTTGTAGGCATGCTTTCTGTTTTTCTGGAGAATAGGGTTTGAGACAAGTAATAGGCCAATGCCTTTGTCCAGCCAGTCCCTTTTTCAGGCTCTGTTAATAGAGCTGACCTTTATGGTCCATAAAATCAGTTCCATAAGATCAATTTCCTTAAACACATGCCAAACCCCCAGCCTGAAACTTGGTATTTACTGTGCCATGTGCCTTGGCCTGGATCAGCAGCAAGTAAATAGAAAGAATTGGAGTAACACCTGCACTGGCATATGTCCTAGAGGAAAGTGTGTCTGCGCCACAGAAGGATCAAGAATCACCCCTTTATGGATGGAAAAAGGAGATGGAAGCAGCTGCACAGGAGGAATTATTTGCCCCATGTAAGAGACTGTGGGGATGGCGTGTGTATTTGGAGGGCAGTGTGTCTGGCCAAGCCTTCCCCCAGTGCTGCGAGTGTTTCCAAGGAGGGTGCAGGAGAGGCACAGTCATTACAGAATATCCTCTCAAAATGGAATGAAACCTTTTCCAAACTCCTTCCTACTTAATTGATTAGGCTCAGCTAGGTAATGTTTCCCATTTTGTTGCCCATTTCTTTTGAATTGTGCTGAGTTGTTGGCTGCAAAAAAATCTTGGCAAAAGGAGTTCTAGGGAGTGAATATGCCTATCTGGACAAGAGTACTTACTAGTTTTAAGTTTGATACCTTTTAGTTTTGTTCACTGTTTCTGTTCTTGTCTCTGAACCTAAGAACAGGTTTCTCTTCGGTTCATTATTTCATCTATATTTATTTTATACCTTATTGTTTTCTAATTGCTAAATTAAAGATGTCATTTCTTTTAGATTCTCTTTTTACAGAAGTCAATCAAAAAGGCAGTTTTTTGATGTTCAGCCCTGCTGCTGGTGACATAATAAACAGTTTACATTTGAAAATTGGATTTTTTTTCTTGAAAAACAGGGAAGAGTAGATTCTGATAAAATTTAAAGTATAAATTTGGTTTTTAATTACATTTCAAAAATTAATGAATTAATTAATTTTTAAATTTATTTTCTTAATTTTTTGGTCAAAAATTATTTTGTGTCTCTTCAGGGGGAGAAGAAAACTTGGACTTTTACAGATGAAAATTCTTTTGTCTATTGTTGTTCATTGACAATGGAGTTGCTGTTTTGGGGCTGTGATTAAGCAGTATTGGGAGCAGGGCTTACATGTCATGTTCTCTGATGGGCAGTAGCCAACTGGCAGTTTTGGTATTGTTGCAATGACTTTCTCGGAAGAAGAAGCAGGAGCCAGATTACCAGCACCAAGGCCAAGCCAGGTAACACATTGCTAGCAGGGTTGTTTCTTCTCCCTTAGGAAATAGAAGGATTGAAACAAGAAATTGAAAATGCCAGAGAGCTCCAGGCGCAGAGGGATTCTCTGACCCAGAAGTTACAGGTGAGCTGCAGTGCATCATCTTAATTTAGAGACAGGGGAAAAATTATCAGCAAGTGAGCAGTTCACATGTGCAACTTGTGCAATATTTACTGAATGTGCCAGATGAATGTGTGGGTTAGACTGCCCTGAAAGTGCTGGGGTGGGATGACCCTTAGGAATTTGTATCAAAATTTCTACCTGCTCTACATTTCTATTTTTATCTGAGGAAACATATCCACATTGCTTTTACATGTCCACAGAGTACTCTCAGGTTAGCAAACATCCTTCCCTGATACATGTCCTGGAGAGTTCTGGTCCATTTTCACAGCAGTGTCTTCCCATAGTTTTTGCATGCCACTGAAATGGTCTGTCTGTGTGTCATCAGCCTGGGAGGAGTTTGTGTTCAGTTTTTTAATATGTCCTGAGAAAGTAAGGGTTAAGTGTTCTTGTGTAGTACAGGCTTTAAAACCACACTTTCTACATTTTCTTGGAATTATTTAGAAACACTGTGTTTTTATTGTTAGCAGTTGTTTCTTACTGTGTGTAATACCAGATACCCGAGGCTGCTGGAATTCATGTTTTCTCAGTATATCCTCTCGTGCTCCATCTGAGCTCTTTCCAGTCTGTTGCTCCATTGTGACCAGTTGCATAGCCACATTCCTTGTCACACCTGCTGCTGGAATGACCAAAAGCTTATGTGGATTACACTGTGGGTTCAGCTTTCTGAGTTTTGAAGGAACTGGAAACTCAGGCATTAAATAGCTCCAACCCTAAGGCACTGAAAGGGAATTCTCTTGGTTCTATGGCTTAGCTTGCTGAAAGCAAGCCCCATCAGATCACAGCCATAGCTTAGAAATCATTAGGCAGGTATTCTTTGAAGTGTGTGACATTAATTGGAACCTCCATGAATCAAATTTTAACCTGCAGAATAAAACACTAAAGATCAAAATGAGTTCATTAATTTTCCCCATTCTTACATCAACTTGTTTGTACACAGTATGTTATTACTTTGAACAGTGTTTAAAGAGTGTTTGAGTACACTGACCTTGCCTGTTCCAAAAATTGTTGCTGGTTTTAGGCTAAATCTACAAGTTTTCATTTGAAAAGGCACTTATGTGAGACTAAAAACAGACATTGTAATGAGAGTTGGAAATTGTTCCAGCAATAGCAAATGCAGTAATTTCATTGTAAGATCATATGAAAAGTAGAAGTGAACCAGAATTATTCTTAGCAAGCAGAATTATGAGATTAGTAAGAGATGAAAGATTAGAAAATGGTAAATTTTTATTAAAATTTTACCTTATAAAGTCAGTAGTTCCATTCTGGTATATTTATACATAAGTGATTGAGGGCAGCCCTGCCCAGAAGGACTTAGGGGTGATGGTAGATGAAAAATTCAACACTAACCAGCAGTGTGTGCTCCCAGCCCAGAGAGCCACCCGTGTCCTGGGCTGCATCCAGAGCAGGGTGGGCAGCAGGGCAGGGAGGGGATTCTGCCCCTCTGCTCTGCTCTGCTGAGACCCCACCTGCAGGGCTGCATCAGCTCTGGGGGCACAGCACAGGAGGAACAGGGACCTGCTGGAGGGAGTCCAGAGGAGGCCACAGAGAGTCAGAGGGATGGAGCACCGCTCCTGTGAGGACAGGCTGAGAAAATTTGGGCCGTTCAGCTTGGAGAAGAGAAGGTTGCATGGAGGGGTTACTGTCAGCAGCTTCAGAGTATCTGACAGTGTCCTACAGGGAGCCAGGGGAGGACTCTTCATCAGGAACTGCAGTGATAGGACAAGGAGTAATGTCTTCAAACTGAAAGATTGTAGGTTCATAATAGATACTAGGATGAAATTCTATTTGGTCATGGTGGTGAAGCACTGCTTCAGGTTACCCAAAAAAATTATGGATGCCCCATCCCTGGAAATGTCCAAGGCTAGGCTGGATGGCACTTTGAGCAACCTTATCTAAAGGAGAGGGTTCCTGCCCCTGACAAAGGATTGAAACCCTTTGTTGGGTTGTTTTAAGGGTCCTCCTAACCTAATCCATTTTATAATTCTGTGATTGTTTAATCACCAAATGGATATATTTTGTATATATGTCCGTGTGTCACATTGTAAGTGATGTGTTTCTGGAAATGGCTCTATATGGTTTTACTCAAGTAAATTGAAAGGATCACTTAGGATCTGAGTTAAAAGGTGCCTTTATTAAGCTTAAACTTAATTACTGCCCTGATCCTGCCCAGGAAAAAGGTCTTGAGTCTGTGCTTTGCTGTAGTTGTCCTGCTTTGATTATACTGGTGTTCTCTGAGCCACTTCACCCTACATCTGTCACATTGTCTGCTGTAGTTTCACACTGTCTCATGTATGTTCACGTACCTGACTCATCATTTATTTTCAGGCTGATTCTCTCCGGGGTTTGTATCTTTGTTCTTGTGCTTTTTTTCCCCTTCTTGTGCTTTGCAAATGGATTATGTAACTTTAAAATTATTTTTGTAAAAATCCTCTATGAAAAATGCTATACAGAGAAATTAGTATTTCAAGGTGTATGGCATTTCTGGCAGATGCACATCAGGAATCGATTAGATATCAATCATTGGAAAACTCTAGTGAAGAACAATATGTTGTCATGAAGGTTAAGTATCGGGGTCCTAATTCCATTTGTAGTGTAGAGAAGTCATATCAGTGAGTCATGATCAGCATGACTCTCACAGTAGATCAGAATATCTTTATTAATATGGCTAATTCCTAAATGTTGCTGTTGTGTATTGTTTGAATTTTTTATTCCGATCCTTGCACTGAATTCTGCAAAAGATTGTTACAGTTAGAAAAACAAACATAACTAGTAATTATTTATTTATACTGTAAGACAAAATATAAGAAATTATTACATCTGATGAAAGAAGAACTTATAAAACCAAAGGTAAAAAATCCAAGTGCAAAATACATTCTAAAAAGGGCCTGAATTATCAAAGAGTCAATTTGTTGTTGGATGAGAGCAGCTGCCAGTAAAGGGAAATGACACAGTTAGGGGAATAGATTACATTACATGTAATCCACCTCTTCCAATCAAGAAGCAAGTTTTGTGGTTGTCTGATTTGAAACAGGAAAATGCACGTGAGCTGGACATGAACTTACAATGCAATAACGTTGCAGAAAGCATTAATACTAATTTAGGGTAAATATGCATATAAGGGTCAAACGTAAATTTAAGAAGTAGCATTTTCCAGAAGTTAAAAGCAATATCTTCTGGCATATTTTATTAAAAATGTGTGAGAAGGGCCTGAAGGGTGTTCTTCAGTGCTAGATACAGGCCAACAGAATGCTCTAGGTGAGCCCAGATATCACAATGTAAAGCCATATAAGTATCTATATGTTTGTCTCAAAGTGATCTGTTTCATCACTGGCTTGCCTGCTTGCAGGAATTAATTATCATTTAGGTTACAGCAGTGACAAGAAAACTTCCTAGAGCACACAGATTTGGTGACTAGGAGAGGAGCAATGACAGGATGGGCAAATACTGAAAAACAGCAATCAGTTTTCTGTGAGCTAAAGAAAGGGCTGTGTCACTCTGGCAAAGCTGAGAGGACCTTGGATTTCACTTTTATGTCCTATACTGTAATCACTTGGCCCTCAGAGGGTCTTGAACGTGTGCAATCACTACACCAGGTAGTACTTGTAAGTGCTTGGCTTGGAAGGCAGGAGTAGGCCCAATGAAGAAGAGTTTTTACATGGTAGGACTGGGTTATAACCAGTTGTCTTCATTTGTAGCAGCAGCTACAAACATGAGGCAGCTATTCAATATAAAAGCATGTATGCATTTTATTTGTATAATTTCTACAAGTGCACTATCCAGTTAGCTTCTTTTAGTGCTTTGGCAACTAAATTGTTCAGTGCTAAACAAATTAATTCTTCTCTTGAGCCTGGCAGTAAGGGGTAATTCCTGCTCTCAGGTGTGCTGGCTGTTCAAGACTGGTGCCCAAAAATCCATAGATTTTTACTTGCTCATTTGCAAACAAGAAGTAGGTTGGGAGGTAACCCTTGGCTCTGCAAGCAGCCACAGCGATGAGGCAGTGAAAGTCCTGCAGCACTGCTGGGGGGCCCAGAACTCTGGGTTGCTGCAGAGGCTGGGAGCTGAAACTGAGCGCTGGCCACCTTGCCCCATCCCCTCTTTGGCCAGGGATGCAGCACCCAATCAGTGCTGCTGCCAGACCCCTTGCAAGTGGATACCTTTCTCAGGCTTTGATACAGGGCTGGCATTACATACCTGCTACTCTTGAATGACCCAATATATTTTCTGTATAGGTCAGGTTGTTTTCTGTGGGTAGCTGAGATCTGTCCAGTATAAACATGAATATATTTCTTAGCCTTGAGGGAGACAGAAGAATCACACCAAAACCAGTGAGAGAGTTGAAGGGCTGAAAGAGGAGTTGCTCATGTTGCGATCATTGAATGCTGCCAGATCTGCCTTCCTATTTGTAAAACTAGTTGTAGTAAAATCTCAGACGAGGCCTGATAAAGCTTTGTGGCACAAAACCATTGTAAAGGGAGGAGGCGTTGAAAAACATGTTACCATACATAATATGAATTCACTATGCACTTTTCCAGAGATGCTCTACAGGGTGTATGGTGTACTAAACACAATGTCTCTGTGCTGCCTTTGAAAATTATTTTTGTAACTGAAATTACAGAACTTGGCATAAATTTATTAGGTGGGCAATGAATTGAACAAAGAACAATATGCTATTCCAGACCTAGGTGACTGGTTCATTTGTGATTTGATTGAAGAGAGGGCACAGGTCTTGCACAGGGCAGTGCACTTGGCACCGTTACCCATCAGGTGCAAGCTGGAGCTGGGAGGAGTCCCAGGGGTGGATGCCAAGGGCTTCTCCTTGTGAGTGAGAGCTGAGCTTGCTCAGGGTCAGACCCCCTGGGCTGTGTCCAACATGCTGCTGCTCCATCTTTCCCACACTGCATGGGAAGAGCAGGTCTGTGCAGCAGTGGTGGCTCTCCCAGTGTCCCTGCTCCGCAGGTGGGTGCTGTGCAGCGAGGCACCATGTGCAGCTTGCACCTCCTGGTTTACATTTGTCACAGTCGCCTTGACCTCTGCTTGGGCCCAGCCATGTTCATGTCTTAATTTTCAGAGTGCAAAGCCCATACACAGGATGGAAACAAGGCAGTGCTCCTCTGTCTCTAAATCAGCGTTCTGGATGGGTTTTTGCATGAGAACTTTGGATGGAGAACCGTGTCCTTGACCAATTAATGTAGTCTAAATCAGGGCATACTTGAATGTAAGTAAACTCTGAGAAGGTGTTTTCATTATTCTATCATTTCTGAATGATAGAAGAGATAACACACTTGAATAAGTGTATCATTTGTTCACTGATTAAGTTTGTTCCTCTCCAAAAGTTTCAGTCCTTCAGATAATTATGGAGAAATGGAGGAAGTGGCAGTTCATATGCAATCGTAGTAACAATGTAGGTTCTGGTTTTGACATACAGAAAACTGGAAAGGTTTACATACTATTTTAAAAAGCAGTTGACAAAAATAGCACTTGAGTGCCAAGAGGACATTAGACTGCTTTGTGTTTGCAGACAACACATTAACATGTTGTGTATTTTCTCTGAAGGAAGTAGAAATTCGAAACAAAGACCTGGAAGGACAGCTGTCTGATCTAGAGCAACGTCTGGAGAAAAGTCAGAATGAGCAAGAAGCTTTTCGCAATAACTTGAAGACACTTTTAGAAATTCTTGATGGAAAAATATTTGAACTAACAGAATTACGAGATAACTTGGCCAAGCTAATAGAGTGCAGTTAAAGAAAATGGGATTTCAGTGCCAATCAGCTTAAAGATGCACTGTCTCTCTTCATAGGACTGTGTTGGGCTCTGCATCAAAGTTGCACAAAATTAGAAAATGCTCCTCTGAGATGGATTGTTTTAAATTTGACTTGTAATTCAATGTAAAATTTAGAACTTAGCTTGTAGCCAGTTTAAGAAAAAAATAACTAACAAAAAAAACTTGAATTACAAATTACCTCCTTTTACATTATTGGCCACAGATAACTTGAAAAACGTTAACAATAATTGAATGCAATCCTTTTCTAATTATCAGTGATGGAAGAATTAGCAGTGTCCCAGGACACACCCCATTTTGTGACAGTTACAATATAGGTTATTGGCTGTTTTATTTAAGATATTTAAATACTGTCATTTGTGCAAAAACTTAGTGATGACAGCCCTATGTACTTTGTTCTAATAATTTCTCAGGATATGTTGCACTGTGGAGAAGCAGTGCTGGAACAAATTTATTCTTGCCAGGAATGAGAGAGAATTGCATCTTTAATTGAAACAAATTTACTATAATTGCTTGTATAAACTTCTTCTTTTTTGTTTTTTTTGGGGGGTTGGTTGGCTGGTTGGTTTTTTGGTTTTTTTTAGAGCTATACATATATACTGGAAGATACCGTATTTCTTTATGGAGCTTACTTTGGTGTTCTACAATATTGTCCAATGTAAGGTTTAGTTTTTCATATGAATTCCATGTACTTACAGTGAGATAGTATCTCCCACTTGACTAAATTTTGAAGCCAACCAGTGATAGAAGGTGAGTCCCAAGGGAAAAATAAAAAGCCCAAACTGCCCTGAGAATTTTAAATGTAAACTTAACATTTTAAATTTGACCTGCACACATAACAAGGAATGGCCGGTTTTCTTTTTTCTGGCCTTGATACTTATGTTGAATGTTCAATTTGCTGTTATTCTGTTCTGCAAGAGCCTTTTTCAGAATGTGACATGAAGTAGAGGTTCTGTGAATAATGGCTTACGGGGAGCACTGTTCTATTACAGATTCATTAAGAGCACAGAGGTACCACAAGGGGTTGTTCGTACACTGAACGTGTCTGGCCAAAAAGGCTAGAAGTTTTTCTTGAAGTTTTGTTGTCATAGCAAATTGAACTGAAGACATGTTTACTCTTTTATGGGTCTTCATATCACATCTTTATCCAAACTACACCAGGCAATATTTTGAACTGTTAATTAAGTGTTTAAAAACAAGACATTGAATTGAATTATCCTTAGTGAGCAGGTTTTAAAGTTGTTTTGATGTAATTTTAACAGACTTTTGGCAAACACATATTTCTTTATATAATAGATTTATTTAAAAAAACCCAACTCTTTGAAAGGTAAGCCAATTGTCATGTGTCTTGCATTACAGTGCATTCTTGCCATAATTTGCTTGTAACGCTGAAGAGGGCTTTTTTAAAATGTATGAATGAATGTCAAACCTCAGAGTTGAAACATGCACGAACCTTTGTTTGCTCCCCAAATTAATTTGAATGTTAAACATGAAATCTAGCTGCTTATTCAATTTGTAGAACAGTTTTCTTCACTTAGATTCTGATATTCAAAACTAGAAAAGATAAGTTTGTTTTCATGTATGTACTGTGTGTATGTACCATATAATACACGCAGGTTGTCATTTATATTGGGAAGACATGCTTTATTTCTAAAATATCTTTTTCTTTTCCCTTAACTGGTAATTTATCAGGTCTCCCCTGACTAGTCGGGGAAGTGGCTTAGGTTAAATGCTAAAACTGTCATGTATTATATGGTATGTAATATACACAATGTTTATGCTTTCTCCATATTTTTTAGGGTATTTTCTCACATTTATCAAAGGGGTGGGGGGAGCTTGTTTCATTGTGCTACTGGTTGAAAATTTTGTGGTGAGCTACATGTTAATCATTCAGGGGATTTTAGACAGTAGTGTGTATATCTTCATCAGGTCCATATGAGCAGATACAGCCAGTTTTTAATTTTCCTGGGGATATTTGGGCCTGATTCTCCTGTCACTTGTGCTGCTGTAAACCAGATGTGTCCTTGATGTGATGTCAGCAACATTCCGTTGGCATAACATCCATGGAAGTGCAAGGAGAATTTGGCCTGTTAATGCTCAGTGGACATAATAAGGATGAAGAAAGAATAAAAAAAAACCATAATTATGGAATAAATGTAATATTATTTTTAATGATATTATTCTTGACATTTTTAAAGATATGATGTCATATGTGTGGGAAAAATAGTGGACAGAAATATTTCCACTTAAATTTTGTGAATATGTGTGGTACATGAGCATTTCTATGTATAAGTACGCACACATATGTATATACAGAACGTGGAAAAATTTAGATGTGCACATTTTTAATATTTTCCTATTGAAATTAAATTTAAAATTGGAAATTGATATTTGAGAATTTCTTTTTCTCATAGAATAGATAAGCTTCATTTCTTTTTTTTTTTTAAATAATATAATTACTGAGGGCTGCACCTTTGAATTCCCAAATAGTTGCCAAACATAAATATGGGATGAGGTGAACATACGTGCACATATAAATAAAATCCTATGTCTAAGACTATTTTTAATGCTTATGTACAGTAGGCAAGTGTTTAGAAATTGTGATCTAAAATTCATACTTAGGTGGCTATACCTACTGTAGCCTCTTCACTTCTGTTTTAACGTAAAGGTTTTGCCATTTGAAACATTACTGTCCCAGAGACAAGTACTGTACATTGTATCTATCTTTAATGAAACTATGGGAATATGTATACAAGAAAACAGTGTTCAGTACTATAGCCTGAAAACATGACCGTGAACTTGCACTGGAGAGGAGAGCAGTTACTTTGTGTATAAATTTACATGGCAACTACAGTCTTGGGAAAAAAAAAAAAACAAACAACCAAAAAAACCCAACAAAAGAATTGCCATAAGCCTCACAGAAATACAGAAATAGAACAAAAAAAAAAGGGGGAGAAAAGAGAAATTAAACCCACAGATCTTTATTTTTAAATACACTTGCTATTCTCTGGAGAATGTATTACTCTTTTTTTTTTTTCCTTTAATCTTTTTCAAGTATGTGCAAGTGATAGCAGCAGCTACCTTAATCTTTCAGGTGCTACTGGATTTTGCATTATTGTGTTATGTTGTGAAATCCTGACTTTGACATAAAAAAATTTTTGTAAGTATATCCCCGTCTGGATAGCTAGTTTTTGGAGTGTATTGTTCATAATCCATATGCCTCAATGATCCAGAAATTGCATTTTTCTATGTGGACAAAGTAAAACATGTGAATTAAACTGTCCATTATAGATGACTGGAAGTTCCTTTTCCTGGCCAATATATCCAGGAGAGAGGAGAAAAAAATGAACTGATAATGCAGAAATGCGGTTATAACGTCTCTAAGAAAAGACATTTTCAGGTAAAATACAAATAAATAAATAAATAAATAAATAAAGGGCTAAACCAGTTGTTACACAAATAAGTATCATTTAACGCTATCGGTGGCATTCCCAAGATAATTCCTTTAAAGAAAACCTTAGAATTAACAATGCATCAATTAAAGATTAATGTTTTGGGATATGTCTTTTCTGTTGTCAAATGTGAAAGGTTTCTGATTTCTGCTCATTTTTCTACCAGTTGGGGATTAACTTCAGGTTTGCCTTCAATAAGAGGCTAAACCTGATTTCATTCTGTCATCTCATATATTCTGTACTGAAGTGGCTGCTGAACAGCACTCTGTGAACACTGCATTCAAAAGTCAAAATCAAAGCCATTTTTCAGAAATACTGCATGGAGAGAGGAATGGAAAACTGCTGCAGACCTTAATTCTCTGCAGAACTGCAGATATCAGTAAAAACACTTAACTTGGTTAGTTGCAAAAACCTTAAGGCCAAAGACAGATCTAATTAGAGATTAGATCTGGATGTCAGAAGACAATTAAAAAATACCATCAAGAAACTCCATCCCAATGTGTGTAGTTCAGTCTCACTAACTGAACATGCCAGTTAAGTGCACACCTATACACTGGAGTTTCTTTTCCAGAAAATGGACCTGACTCTGCTAAGCAATGTTCAAACTGTCTTGTTTACATTTTCTTAGTAATGCTGCATTTGTGCACTACCTCGAACAGTGCTAAGCAGAGACCATATCATGGAATGATATTAAATTATATACACATTATTTGAAATCTGTGGTTTTGCTTAGCAGCCTTAGTTCCTCGTTTTACTCCACTTACTTCAGACAAGATGGATGCATTTTCCCTGTTTTGTTAAACATTTTGAAACAATGAGCGGAGTTTTGTGTTAGATCTCAGATCAGTTCAGCTCATGTCCACTCTTCTGGCCATGCCTAGCCAAAAAGCAGGTGTGAGGCTAAATGTCACAATACCTCTGGATACTATGGACATAAGGGGGTTTTCACACCATAAGGGGTCTCATAGCTTGCCCGTCACAACCTCTCAGGGACCTGCAGTGGCCAGTTCTGCTTCTGCACTGCTGGCAGCTCATCATAGGACCAAAGAAACACAATAAACCTACTTTCCCCCTTGTCTCTGGGTCTTGCATAAGCAGAGCTCAGATGCAACGATATATCTGGCATTCCTTAGTATTTTCAGATAAAGGCATTGGAAGGAAAGTAACTATCAAAGGTGTTGTAAATTCGGGGTGGGTGAGGGAAGCACAGATTTCTAAAAGATTCCCTAGTGTGGAACCCTTGTGTAGCTGTAAAATCAGTGAGAATGATTTGCATAGGGAATGACAAACCGCCTGAAAGGATCTCTTTCCTTAGGTGCTCACATCATGCTGGCATTGAGCACACCTGGCTTGCCCCGAAAGTCCACTCTTGATTGCTAGAGGCTTCCCAAGGTCAGCACTGGGGGTGTGTTTCATGAACACAGCTGAAGTCCTGACAGTCTGCAAACCCCATGGCCTTTCTGTCTTTTACCTTCACCACTCTAGAGGTTTGATACCAGTATTAGTCATCAGTGCTCCCTGTTTCCTGCTGCCATCTGATCCTATGATGTTTGTTCCTGTGATGGTAATAGATTTCTGAGCTGAGTTTGGGGTTTTTTCTTTCTTTTAACTTGCACGTAGTTTCCAACCTTGTTCCCTGCTTTGGGAATTCTCATCTGCTCTCATCCAAGCCTCATCTCACTGCATGGATCTAGCAGTGTGTCAGGTGCTTTCGCTTCCATTAGATTGAGAATAGCAACATAGACATTTTCTTGGAAGAGAACTTGCATTTCTGTGACTGTGGTAATTCTTGAAGAAGAAGGATTTTTTCCCCAGTAGATCAAGAAGGAGGGCAGAACTAAGGACCTTCACAAACAATACCATGCATCCAGGTGCTAAGGGGAGAGGAAGAGCTACACTTGACAAGGTATGTGTAAACATAATCTGTGTATATGGATTTCCTCCTGTTGAATTAAATATGGTCATGCAGATACTTGCAGAGAGGGAACAAGGCCTTTGAAATTCTCTGAGTCTGGCTTGTATTTTGTTAAATGTTCAGTGGAATTGTGTCTAAACAAAACAAAAGAAATTTGAAGCAAAATGACCTTGTACTTGCCTGCAGGAGAAAGATCATAGCCCTCACTTATGGATGGAAATTTTAACATTAAATCTACTTATTTCTTCACATCTGAATATATATGGTTATTTTTATAATTCCAGCAGTTTTGTTTCTCAGGAATCTGCAGCAATGAGAACCAGAAATCCATCAGTGTAAGGTACAGCTCTCTTTGACTTAGTGAGAGGAGCCAGGGTAGAAGTATGTAGCTGAGTGCCTCAAGTAGTATTTCATGCGAGCATCCTGCATCTAGTCCCTGCTGCACAGCCTCACTGCTACACCCTGCCAACTGCACTTGCTGTCTGTCCCAGAAGCAACTCAGGAGGGCTTGCTGTCCTTTGTTCAGAAGCTGCTGCTTCAAAACTGTAGCTCTGTCATTACCAGTCTGGAGTCCTTTTGCTCCAGAGCATTTTGCACAGTCAGAGTTTTGCTTGCAGGGGGAGAAAAGGGGAAATTTCATTCTGTATATCTTAAAGAAGCAGAGTAATATGTAGATTTGCTATAAGCTGCTTTTCCCCACTTCTTTAGAAAGAAATTATGAAAGCTTTATTTGAGGTGGTTATTGTTACCATTTGAACTTACCAGCCAAAACTTTCATTATCCTCTATTTCTTGCATGTTTTCTTTCGTTCTGTCTGTATTCTTTTCCCTTGCATAACATGGAACAACCAAACATGTTTATAGTCAATATAAGTCCTAAACTGCTTATGGAATGAGAAACATAAATATTCAGTGTCAAGCTCACCCAGCAGGGACATCAGTAACCCCAAAAAACCCAAAATCCACCCACAAAAGAGATATCTGTGGGAATGAGGTGCTGACTGTTGTGCATGAACATCTCAACCTCAGTGAGGAAGCACTGGGGATCTTCTAAACAAGCATTGCTGAGGCATGCTACTAGAAAGTACCTTGAATCAGAGCTGTCATAGAGACAGCAGTGCAAGTATTTTCAGAAAACATGAGTTTTTATGCTCTTCACCGATGATGATAACGGTATTGCACAAATAGAAAATACCTATAAGGCACATGTAACTCAAGTTAAAATGCAAAAATGTATTAGGATTGACAGCAAAAGTTCCCATCAAACTAGAAGATTTCTGTCATCAGCTAGAATAGGTGACAGGTCTTTTGCAAATGAATTATAGCTACGTTGGAAATCTCCATGAGAGAACAAGTACAAAGACAAGAACAGTTCTCTGTACCCGAGTCAGGCTGGGAAATCCATCTATGAGACTTAGTCATAGAGGTTGGGTTGGGTAGGTGGCAAACAGTACTGTCCTTTCAGAGGGGTTTAAAGGAATTTTGACACTTGGGCCATGTTGCAGTGATCAAACTGTCACAAGGACATAGATATCTAAAATTCAGAAGGGAATAAGGCCTCATAGAGCATAGAGCTGGTCAGCTCTGTGACTGAGCAAGCAACTGCACTGGAACTGCTGGTGTGCCCAAACAAGGAATCGTCTCTCTGAACCTGGCAATGGGGATGACTCACTTATGGGATAAGAACAAGCAAGTTCACCAACCTTGAGGGCGGTTTTACAGCTCAGCAATAGCTGTTAGGTGGCTGTGGAATTTGTCATAGTATTTCAAGTCTCTATTTTGCGGGGCTGCACCAGAAGAGGGGCCACTACTAGAGGCAGTTGTAAGGTGACCCACAGCTCCCACAAGCACAGTGCTGGGTCTTACATGGCATAAATGCTGGCATGCAGCTACTTGGAAAATAGCCAGCTGGTGACAGTGGCATGTCAAGGGATCAGGCCTTCATCACCTGGAAGGTCTTCATGGATTTAAGTGAAGAAATTCTAATTTGCATTATTTCAGAGTGATTTTTTTTTTTTTTAACTGAAATTTCACAGCTTGCTATTGCAATGACACATTTATGGGTTAATAGAAGACACTGTCCTGTTGGGAAACAGCTAGGCTCCTTCCACTGAGAAGGGAGCAGAAGCTAAAGTTTGCATTCAATTAGCCCAGCTGGTATTAGTGATAGTACCAAGCACATCCTTATCCAGAAGCATCCCTGCAACCTTGAGCATCCACAAAGGACTGCAGCAAACTCATTCATCTGGGCCTCAAAAGGCAGGGATTCTGTAGTTATCTCAGGCAGCTAATGGCTGGGAGCAGGACCCAGGTTTATCCCAGATGGCTGACAGCGCAGTCTCAACAAATGCTGTCTGGAACACAAAGTTTCTGTTCAAAGTTTCTTACTGCAAATGGAGATTAAAAGCTGAGTACTTGAAGGGTTGGGGTTTTCTGCAAAATGGGACATAGCACTAACTTGGAAATGTAACTGCTTTTGAGTATTTAAATATAATGCATGTTATTTTGTACACCAATAAAGCAAAGCATGCCCTGGTAGGCACTGTGTGGCTCACGTTTGCCCTGAATACATAGCCCAAGTAGACTTTTTTAATTTAAAGACTGACAAACCTGATCTCCTAAACAGAGATTTGCTTTAACTAACAGAACCTTTGACTGAGGACAATTTCTGCACTCCTATAATCTTTTCTCAGAATGGCTGAATGAGAGTAGGCACCCTCCAAGTATTACTTGGGGTTTTTTGACCATGTCCTGGCCACAAGCACTGATGGAATGGCCCATGAATGGTCAGACCTTGCAAAAGCCAACAGCCTGTCTTACTGAGCACAGTTTGACATAGAGCTGAGTGACAGAGCAAGGTATGGGTGTGTCAGGGGCACATAAAACACTGTGGTAAAGCGGGGAAAATAAATTCCTCCTGCAGTGGTGCTGGGCAGGAGAACAAACGTTATGTTTCAACTTACTCTGCTATTAAGAGAAGACTTTTCAGCAGCAGAAATCTTTAGGAAACCATGACAAAAATATATGTATGCCATTGACAGAACTATAGGATATGTGCTTTTTCTTTCTTTTTTGATACTATAAATATTACTTTATAATGCCAATTTAAGACATTTTTTAACATATCATTAGAAACCAAGAGCAGTGTGCAGTGGTTTTTCTGTCAAATTGCTTTCACAGGACTTTGTCCACTCCAACAGTCATTTTACTCACAGCCAAGTGCATGTGATGGGGAAAATGGCCATCCTTTTATGGTGCTTCAAAAGAAGTTGATTCATAAATGTCTGTTACTGGTGTTTAAATTGTGCTTTTAACATGCATGGCAGTTTGAGCATGCACTGATGGTTTTGTATGCTAAGAACTCAGTTACACTCTTACTGAAATTAAATGGGATTAAAATAAAGTACTGAGGAAGAAAAAGTATAGTTAATATAAGTCCTTTGTATGAACTGCATGATTCTTCAATCTTCCTTATTCCTGACTTTTAAACAGTAATGTACAAAGGGAATGTGATGCTAATTAGAAAAGTTGTTACGATGAAAGAATGAAGTAAACAGTGACTTATGTTTGAAAGTCTGTGAATGTGCTTAGTCTTATGTAAGCAATGTGGGGTACAGTGAGACGTCTCAAGAGAAGTCAAGAAGGCTGCTGCATTCCATGGTGAAGAACAAGTGACAAGAAAGCAATGCAGATGATTTACCCATGGCACAAATATCTCCAACAAACAGCCCAGAAACAGCACAAAACTACAATAGGAAAAAGGGGTAAGACAGCAGATACAGTGTGAATATGAATATAACCTTTGTTTTGGTTTAGGTTTTTTCCCAAAGTTTTGGTCAATTAATGATCAGCAAGACCCAGCAGCTTTAATAGCACAGAGTAATCTGTGCCTGTTTTTATCCACCGGCCCTTCCTGTGGAGGCAACAGTTCAAGGGAGATATGCTGCTTTTGAGCTGATGAAAATCTGGACAGTGAGCATGACTGTGGTGAAGATTTGCATAAAGTTTAGAGAAAGTAATTAGAGACTGAGAATCTTACTACAAATGGGGAAAGGCAGAAATGCCTCTCTGTGGGATCAGTTCTGCAGGATGGAGATTGGGAGAGATACTTGCAGCACTTCTGTGAGCAAGGTAGGTTACACAGCGATGATATTGCAGCCTCTTGGGAACACCCCTGGGATGGTTTTCTGCTTAAGGGCAGTTTGTGCAAGCAAAGTGATGCCTGTAACAGTTAAAAGGCTGACATGGTACATATTTAAGGTTTAAGACACCATTTTATCCATTTTTATGGACATTATAACCTTCCTTTATAAATGGTAAAAAACACAGTGGCATACGCAGTGTGCACAACTCTGTAATGGTATATTTAGACCTGTGCCTTCAGCATAAAGCTCCAGCTGCAGTGGTGGAAGTGACATGCTGATGGCTTGCTGATCCCAAGATTCAGAGATACTGTGGCACTCCAGGATTCCTCTAAGCTCCCTCCAATTGCAGGAAGAATGAAGCCTATAAAATGAGCTTCTCCCTGTGATGGGAAGCAGCAGTAAGAACTGCTGAGAAAAGCAACAGTTCATAGGTTTTGGAAAAAAAATCGGCAAAATACCCCTTCCATTTTTACTTCTTTGCCTCTGTTGAGCATTAAGAGGTGGAACAGAGACAAACCCTGCACGTATCAGCAGTTCTCCTATTTCAGAGGCATTGTGGCCCACTGAGTGTTTGTTTATAATGTACCTTTGTTTTACATCTGACATGTTACAAGCAGGAAAAAAAAAATGGTTCTTTCATCTTCTGTGTTGTACAAACAAGAGGCCTTATTTTGCATGGCATACCACTGCCTTTTAAGTCTGCCTACAGATTACATTGACTCATCTGCAATCCTGATGCATACACTAAATTAACTTCCAACCTGTACTGATACTGTAGAGAGTTATAAAAAAAAATCAACTTATCTACTGAAGCCAGTGCCAAACAGAACCAGCTGATGGAGGATCAGTTTGTCCTGCAGAGCAAAACCTGTGCAAGCACCCACATCAAGGTCACACACTGCCAGAGCTTTAGAAACAGTCCTCAGACACAAATGTAACTCTCTTCCCTCTTAAGTCAGCAACAATCAAAAAACTGATTATTTCAAAACACATTTCCTACTTCTTCTACATGTTCTTCCATAACCCAAAATTAAGTCATTATTTCCTGGCATGAAAAACACCATTAGGAAACCAAAGTCAGACAGCTTTGAATTTTCTACATGACATGTTGCAATGTAGATTTGCACTGCAAATACAAAGTTGGTTTCATGTTGCTCTTTGAAACGTCCTTTTTTCTTGTTTTCTCAGGATTGTGATAGCACTAAAAAGTTCCTGTTTCAGAAATACACTGGGTTTTTGTTTCTTCATGTTAAGGAACCAGCTAGAAAATAGAACCTAATGCACTGCACCAAAAACATAGAAGCAAAAGGGAAAAGAGACACAATATAAAGATACCTTCTTTGCAAGACTTAGGTCTACAAAAATAGTAACACAAAATGGCTAGAGCAATAAAGGAAAAACTTACAAACACCTAGGAACTCTAGTGAGGGACACGTTAGGTGTAAATAAGGGTGCCAAGCTTTTAACATTTCAGTATTTAAACTTTCACCCTTTTTGATAGAGTGTTTCTGTCCTTTGATCAAGAGATGGAAAGTGGGTGTGATTTGTAATTACGCACAACTACCCAGCATCATTCAGGAGCAAGGTTCTTCTGCAATACTTATATTGTTCATGTGGCTTCAGTTACAAAGATGTTACCTAGCTACAAATATTCCAGGCTGCAACATAGCTTAGAAGCAACCACCTACCATTGAACCATGACAGAGAATTTGAGGAATTGTAAGAATACCAATGGGAACTGAAATGAATTCAATCTGAAATTGCTTTTTGTGGGAACCAAACGTATTTTTAAATGCTAGTATATAATCAAAGTTAAAACCAAGACAGTGATCAAATAAATATCCTTTAATAAAGAAAAGAGGAATAATTTTAAAGCACCAAAACTGTGAGTATGATGTTACATCGCATGTACAATAAGGTGAATGCAGTACTTTGCGTACAGGTTTAAATTTCTGAATCATGATAATAAAACCCCATGAAATACACAGCAATAAACTTGCACTGCAGAAAAGCTGCACGAAAGAAAAAAGACCAAGAAGCAGACAATTAAAATTTTTTTCAGTTTCTAGGTATTGCTAGAAATCTTTGTTTAGTTATCAAACTTTTTTTTAAACATACTTGTGCTTAATACTTAATAACTTTGAGCATTTTCAGGCATAGTAAATTTGCAGAGTTGTTTACAATAAAATATGCATTTAATATGTCTTTTTGAATATAATGGAATTAAAGAACTTTCTTAACGCCAAGCACAATGTGCTAGTAGTGTCTTAGTCTAATGATAATACTGCACAAAGCTAGTGAATGGAAAATTTGTTTTCATTATTTCTTATTTATTCTACAGGCTTAACAAAGGAGTTAGTTTCATTAAGCTTCACTGGCTTCATTCATGTAAGACAACTTGCAGCCATCTGTATTTTATTAGCTTTCCTTTCATGATGACGCATTTGTATACATGTAAAATGAAATTCAAAACATATAGCAACAGCAACAACACGCTGGAAGATGTTAAGTGAATATCCCCAATGCCCAACACCTATTAACCAATTCAGAAGTCAAAACTATGTTTATACTCTGAAAATCAAGCCAGTTTATGGCAAACAAATTCCTGGATAGGTGACAGTCTCTGGAATAAAATCTCTGCAGAGTTTGGACTATACACACCAAAATGGTGCGCATCATCCTTTCTGCTTGTTTTCAATGGACACGCTACTGGTTAATGAGCTTTAGATAATGCTCTACACATAAACATTAAAAACTCAGCAGAATAAAATTAATTGCTTGGTCATTTTCCATATTAGAGGTACAGAGCATTCACATTTGAGAATGGAAAGATGACCTTTTCTGTCAAATTCTGAAGCTCTGAGCAACAGAATATAGAAGACCTGAATCACAATAAAAGCACATAAATGCCAGGTTGCAGATTCACCAAAGCCAGAGCTGTGAGTTTTGGATTAACAGTCAAACTGAAAGGGAAGTACAAAGACCCATATATGCAACAGCCCCTCCCACAAATACACTGGCATGCCCGCCCTCCCTCCCTTGACCATCCTAAAAATTCTAAGTATTTATGTATTAGGCAGCAATTAAATATAAATTGACTTTGTAGGAAAACTTAAATTACAGTATATTTATAGGTTAAAAATAGCCATTGTGTTGATAGCATTGATAGCAGAATGTTGATGTGCTTATTACACCAAAGAGCAATTTGCAGTCAAGTTTAGGATGACCTACTGTCAGCTCCAAGAGGACTGAAATCATGCAACATGCTCTCCCAGTAAGGTGCTTCTGTTACTCCTTTTCTTTGCAAGAAGCTTTGCTTGTTCTTAACATTAATTCTGTAGTGCGAAACATCAACAACATATTGTCCATGCTTATGAAATCATTACCAGAAATACATTCAGGTAATTTAATTACATAAGCATTACAATGAAAATAAAATCTGATTACACGCATGAGCAAACTTGATTTACAAATTACACTCCTGAAATTCAGTGCAACAAATGGAATAAGGGTAACATTAACCAATAATGTTTCTGCCTCCTCTTCTCAATAAGTTGCATCTTCAATAATGCATCTATCATTACTTTATTATTAAACAGTACAGAATATAGTGCTTATACTCAAAATGATTCTTTACAAATAATGTAGTGAAGTATGTTGAGTTCTATCCCCAATTCAGTCACAAAAGTACACAATATATAATCATACTAATTTATTTTACAAGTGTCTGGTGTAGAATGCAGACTGTCAGATTAAAAAAAAGAAAAACCAAACAATACCAGGCAAAACTTAGAAGTGATGTTTGAAAAGAATAAAAAAAAAAAGCCTTCATCTACCCTACACAGATAACTAACATGAAAATACAGTAAAGTGAGTAAGACTATTGGTCATTTGTAAAGGATCTGGAAACCTCCATGAATGAGAACATGAAATTCTTGTTGATATAAATTCAATTTCTGAACGAGACTATTGCTGTTTACCTTACATATTGGTTATTTTTGCAGAAACTGAGGATTTGGTTTCTTGTTCCCATTTATAAAAGGTTTTTCAGTCCTTACATAAGCATTTGTACAATAAACATTATGCATCCCAAATCTTTACTTCACTGGATGTTATAGCATAGTAAAACTTTTAATTTCAAAAAAGAAATAAGTTTCTAAAAATAGAAAAAAGTCGAAAAGCTGACAAACTACTTAAGATAAATAACTAGCAACAGAACAATGCAGCCACAACAATAAAATGAAAAATATCAATAGGCAGGTCTTTTTATGGAGGCTCTTTTTCCTTGCGCATGTTTACGTGTTTTTCCTTAGTGATGCTTGCCAAGATTTCTCACAATTATTACAGCGTTTCTCAGCTGTGGAGGAACTGATCTCAACGCAGGACTGTCATAATTTCCCTAAGTTTCTTATAAATACACTAAACTTTCCCCTTCTTCTGCAGTAGCCATCCCACTGGAAAATTTCACATGGCAGAGGATGGTACCTTTTATGCATTAGCCTCTATACACTACATATGCACAATTTTTGTATCAAAGTGAAAATTACGTGAAATTGTGACATCTAGTGACTCATGGAGATTTAAATTCAGGATTTTTTTTTTTAGTAGGATGAGGGAAAAAAATTCATTCATTTTCCACATAGAAGATGGCAGCTTTGAACTGATACATACTGCTATGCTCAGCATAACAACTACTTTTTGTGTGCCATAAAATACATGCTCATATGAGAACTCCATTTCTATTGAGACTAAGCTACTACAGAAATCTAAGATTTCAGCTAAATATGAAACAGATTAAGAAGAGTAATTTTCATCAATCATGCACACATTTTTCAAGGCAAAGATGACAGATCACATGGCAAACATATCTGAAAACTGTAGTAGAGTACAGCATGGAGCTATTTAGATAACAACACAGTGGTAAACTGCAGACAAACGTGTTGTGCAAGGGAACCACTGCACAAATACTTTAAAATTACACTATTTTTCCTCGGCTTGAAATTTTGCTAGTGTTCTGTATGCATACTCTAAGGAATAAAACCGCAGGCTGGAAAATAGGAAAAAATGAACATAAAAGTTCCTTGTTTAATTTAGCACTAAGTTTCAGATGAAATGTATAATGTGCATTACCATTTCACATCAAAGTTCTGTTTTGTGCTACAGCCAAAAATTTATTTGATTACCTTGATTTCAATGTGTGGTGTGACTGAAAGTACAAACAAATGTAGAACAAAACAGCTGATGGTACAGGCAGTGTCGAATGATTATGATGAACCTTGAAAGTGTTGCTATTGCTGCACGAACACAGCATCAGACAGCTCGCAACCATACCACGTAGTGCAGAATTCGGAGAATAAGTTTAAGAAGAAAGCATCATGAAGTTTTAGGCCTGTGGGAAGCCAGTATCATGTGTTTCACACAGCTGAAAAAGAGAGACCTAGCAACTAACACAGCAAAATCTATATAATTCTACAGTAACGCTGCTCATAGGTGCTTTGAAAATCAATGTTCACTAACTTTATAAGTAAGGCAACATGGTTAAGAAAATCCTCCGGAGATGTTTGACAGAGCTTTAATTTTTGGACAGCCACAGCAAAACATCTTCAATAGACTGAAGGGTCCCAGAGCTGAGGTTCCTTTAGATTACACAGCCTATTGCTAAGGTAAGGTCTCCTGCTCCTCTCTCTGTAAGTAAACGGCAAGACGTGAAATCCCCTGTTATAAATGTTAACACAGTACGTGTTCCATTACACGACAGCAGCAATGAGTAACTCCACTTAAAAGAACCCAGATCCCCATAAAGTAGTTTATCTGTCAAAAGAGGAACAGTGAATGGACCACACAACACAAAGGACAGGGACTGTGTATTTCTCAAACACAGTGTATGTTACACTAGTAAAAACAAAATGCTAGTGGAAATTCAGCTTTCCTAGAAGTGTAACGGGCTGATTTTTAATACCACATGAGGTTTTTAGGTGGTACAAGGCTACTTGTATCTCTGTATTGACATACCTCTTGGTACTGTGGTATCGTAAGAGTAGCTGCCTGCAGCCATTAGTCATGAGGTTTAGGACTACTCCTAAGTATTCACTGCAGAGGAAGTTGTAACTCTCCTTTAAAAATAAAACAGTCAGAATCAAAAGAAACTTTTTTCAGCCAGTAGGCTTTTGGGTATGAAATACAAACATTTTCGCAGCCACTAAAGGGAAAAATGAAAACCAGCAAGAATAGCATGATTTTCACAACTCAATTATCAGAATGCTTAAGTGCTTTGATCTTTTTTTTAAAGAAGACTGCTTAGACTAATCAAAAGCCATTTTAAACCAAAAGAGAAAAATATTTTTAAGTATGAAATTACAAAATATTGCTTCTTATAACAAATGATAAAAGTATAACTAACTTGGTTCAGCATAGCTAAATATTTTTAAAAAGCATGAAAATGTCTACTTTAAAAAGATGTCAGACTAAACATGACCTTCTAAAAAGGTGCTGCAGTATGTCTTACTAAATATATCATGATGGAAACAAACACATTCTTGAATATGTACTGAATTCAACTCTTAATTCTCATTGTGCTGTGGTCACTTGTTGCTTTTCATACTGATATATGCTTCTTCAAGCTAAGAAGAAAAAAAGTCTTAGTTGCATGTTACTGAATTTCAGCTACTGTAGTGCAACTAGGAATTCTCTTTCTGGCATATCAGACTGCTACACAGCAAGCTTCTCTGCAGGGAGCCATTTCGCTGAATTTTCAAGCACATGAGATATTCAGTGCAGTGAAGGGGCCATTTTACAGCTGGTTTAGAACCCCAAAGTTACTCTAACAGCAAGGTGTCTCCCAGCTCAAAATGGCCCCCTCACTTAACTGGCCATACATTACTAACGCAAATATAAAAAGTGCTTAATAATTGGGCATTCTTGATAGTATAAAATGCACGTCGTAACAACTTAGCTTTGTGCCCCAACCAAAATTTGTTTGAACAAATAAAGAAAAAAGTGACCTGAAATTAACATTTCAGGCCATTTTTTTCCAAGTACTGAGTTATTTGCCAAAGAAAGACTATTTCTTTGCCAAAGAAAGCCTCCTGTGGAATTGATGGTCATAACTGCTGGCTCTGAATTCTCAAAAATGTAGAAGAAAAGTAAATCTTCAACTGGGGTTTCTTATCGCATGTTGGCGGCTGTCAAGCACCTGTTTGAAAAGAAAGAAAAAGGAACATCTGAAAACTAAACTGCTGTACAGATATTATCAACATATTAGGCAATTCTAATATGCAATATAGTGAGCAGTGCAATATACTGAGCAAAGGTTCTCTTTGCTCCCAGGATAATGACACAGTGACTCTGGAGCCAGAACACACATTTGACCAGGACTTTTTTTTTTGCCTTCTGGTATTACTGGCAGTTAACACAGATTAGAGTTTGAAGAGGCCCAAAATACTGCATCAGAGAACAAAAGCTCCCTTGTTATCTGTTACTTTTGTCCACCACTGACAGGAACTCAGGTTCTGCATTACTTACCGTACTCTTAGTGTACTATGGTGCACTATTATGTACTCATATGCAGATATTCTCAGGATACTTTTGATAACCAGTAATCTCTCAGATTTTTCATACAGAAAAATTTTTCATACAGAAGCTACTACATATTTATACTGCTGGCTCAGCTACTTCAATATACAGAATGCCTCAATATCTTTTTACATGTTTCAGAGTGTCTGTCTGGAAAGAACCACTCTTTAAAAGATTAGCCATAACTTTATGTAGAAGTTAACTCACAGAACAGGAAATACAAGAAATTACTAGGTCTCCTGCAAGAATTAGTTACTGTTAGTTTTGTCTTCAAACTTCAATAATTAATGAAACCACTTCACTGAGCACTACTAACACTCCCTCCTTCACGTGTATCAAGGAACTTTCTGGTACTTAATAAATATACATCACTGTATCAGATTTAGCCTTCCTTTTACAAAAGGCAAATATGTGCATTACACTTAGCCTATACAGACATTTGTGTAATTAAGCATAATTCATAAAAAAATGTGTGCCAACTCACTACTGTAAACATGTTTTCAACCTAAAATCTCTATGCTACTGTTTCGGCATGTGTAGCACAAGTTAAAAATCAGTTGATCAGTCTTAAAGCATGGTATTAAGTGGATAACCTTACAGTGAAAAATACCAGCCTGCTATTTCTACAACAGATTTTCATTACTTTGCTCTTTTATGATGAACGCTAGTAAACCAGTCTGTATCTTCAAGCAAGTATGCTCATCTATATGGAAAGCATTTTTTCAGTTGCGTTTTTCAAGGGCTTTGTCTCAATCTCTGCTGTTTCTGAGCTATTTTTTGATGAAGTGAATATCCCCAAATTTTCTGAGCTGTTCTTTACAACCATTTTTCAATCAAAACTATTATGTGTTAAATAATCTAATTTAAAAAAAAATCCTAACAGGGTTGTTTTTGTGATAAAACACAACAATGGTAAGAGAAAGCAAGCCTCAGATATGTAAAGAACAAGGAGCACATACTCCTGGCACTGAACTGACACTGAATACTGCTTTAAGGTCTAAATGATTTCACAGGACTTCAGCAGGATGTAGACAGGTAAAAAAGAGACAACAACCAGGGACCACCTGGCAGTGATTTTCACCCTGCATTATGAACTCTTTCTATGGGGCTGCAAAGACCAGAGAAAAACATTTATCTACATTGTGTGGCAATGACCACAGAATATTTCTAAGACACACTTCCAGTGTAAAATGCTTAGGAGGTCAACCAATTTAATTTTTAAAAAAATTAAGTCAGTCTTGGAAAATTTCTTTGTATTTTGCAAAAAAAAAAAGCAAACAAAATCCTAAACAGTCAAAGAGATTTACTAAAATCGAAATCAAATCACAAAGTTTAAATTTGATCTGTTATCTAGGAAATGAGATTGCAGTCCAATTGCAGTTGTACTAGGAAAGCCAAGTTAGTTCCAAGACATGTCTTTTCTTATAGCTGCCACTTGATTTCTGAAGAGTTGTGGTAGTGGGAGTTTTCAATACGCAAGGACTGAAAGAAATTACATGAAAGAAAAATCATTTTTACTTGGAGTTTCAGCAAGAGTTAAGCACATCCCCACTCCTGGAGTTTCAACTCCAAAACTAGCAGTAGATTTGGTATGGAATAGAAGGAGCAAGCTATAATTAAACAGTGTGAAATCATTAGGGTGGCCAATGGCTAGTTTGTGAGGAATTGAACGCAGCATTTATTTTCCTTTTCAAAAAATTAAAATATTAAAATTTTAAAATATCACACCAATGCAACCGATTGAGACAGTACTTCATCATCACAAGAACATTCAGCAGATGATGTGCCAAGTCAGAATCAGTTTTTAAACAGCTGTAGCACTTTACCAACAGTCACTTTCCAGCTATGTTAACAACTAACCAGGGTAGAAATGCTGGATTGTGAAAATTCAAAAAGGTTATATTCTTTCTACTGCTAACTGTGTTGCAAGGATTACAAATATTTGTCTTTCATTCTGTTTGAATAGCCCTTCTAAACAGATTTTTAATTTCTTTTCAGACTGTCATGCCTCTGGTTTCTCAGATTTTAGGTTTAGTGGGAACCTTCACGATAGTCAAGTTCATTCATGTGTAACATGAGAGAGCCACCACAGAGAAGCAACCTATGCTGCTGCTGTAGTCACAAATATCTTTGTGCTACTGATGCAGCAATTATTTTGAAAATTGATCTCTTGCTGATTTTTGGTTTGTTCTGAAATCATTAATTTCATCTGCTGAAGTCTGATATCTGTACTTTCAGGCACTGTAGCTTAGTATTAATGCAAGTTCATGGAATTCAGACAACCAGCAGAGGTATAAATTGTATATTTACTGTTTACAGCCTGAAAATTCAATTAAGTTAGATTTTAGAGACTGAAACCAGGCCATAAGAAATCTCAGGGTAACCCACAAGATTTCAATGTGTTCAGCATTCAAACCTAACTGTCCTTCACTTAGAAGTTACTCAGTCTGAAATAAGACATACCCAATTTTTACAAGGCTAGAAATAATCAGCAAGTAAGTATAAGGTGTGTCCCAGAGTGATTGTGCTGCTTTTTAAACTTATTAGGTAAATTGGGAACTGTCTCTTCAAATTAACTAAATAAAATCGAGCTTTTTTATGAAGTCATCCTGTCAATATTCAACAGAAGTACTGGAACAGTAAAAGGCTAACATACTGTCTAAAAAGAGCTATTCCTTATTATAAACCTTAAATTCTTTGAAAAGTCAGTGATGCTCAATTCATATGTGCATTTTCATCACACTGGATGTCAGACAGTTTAGTCACATTCCTACTAAGTCTCCCAGAATGCACAACCTGAGGCTTAGCTGCTACTGTTATAAAAAACTGTTGTAGAAATATTATCTTTAAACGTAGCTTAATTACAGGTTAGTTTTCCCAGTCTGTGCAAGGCAAACTCTCCTCTTCATCCTCTGACTCAGGAGATGCTTCCTTAATCCTTCGCAATGCTTCATGGATGCTCCTTGTCAGAGGGTCAGTATCAGGCAGAATTGTAAAGGATTCTCTCAAAACATCTTTCTGTACTTTCTTCAGTTTCACCCCTTTCCTGATCTGTGCCAAGATGTTATTGCTATCATCTTCATCAGGAAAAGGAGGGAGACTTCTCTGCTCAACTTTTCTTAAATGAAAGCTGCCACGTTTCAAGGAAGCCAGCACTTCATCCATCGGGGAACTCACTGCAGCAAATCAAAAGACCTTTGTATTATTTTCACAAAATTTTACCAGTTTTAATTTTTATTTCCTCAAGACCAAAAAGTGCCAGCATACTATTAATATGATAGTCCCATACTGCAAGTATAATGGTAGCTCCAATACTGTTTTAGCTTCTAAATAATCTTCCTTATTACCAGGGCAAAGCTGGTTTATACAGACAGTTGTAATTTTTGTAACCACAACTTCCTATCAGGAAGAAAAACTTTCTGAACAATGTGGCTTTTCTGTTTGCAGTCAGGAAAGTCAAACTGCAAGGATTTCAACATAATGAAAGTGTTTACTGCATCACTTTTTTTAACTTTAGAACTCAGGTAATGAATACATGTCTTATGTACTGGACTGTGGGAGCCATTTTTTCCACTTGCATTTTTAAGCTATTTTCACCTACTGCATGACTATTTCCACAAGCCAGCAAGGGAAGCAGCAATACAGTTAATTGCAAGAGCATGCGTTTTGTCACTTCTTTGGGTTCATGTATTTGTTGGCATCTAGTCCCAGCACAGTTATAAAAATTGTCTTCCTTTATAAGTAATGAAAACAAAGAAGTCAGAGATAGTTCTTTATGGCAAATCCTTTCTTTATCCCTAATTTTGAAACTAGTCTTCTGCAAAAAAAAAAATCAGGCTTTTGCTCTTGTAAGAGCCATGAGTGGGAAATAGCTTCACCTCAGAGAATGCATTATAATAAAGCATAATAAGGTTTAAACTCTTTGCATACACTAGCACGTAATTTGTGCAGCACCTCTCTATCAATACGTATGTATCTCCAGGTTCTTTTTTGTATATTGTACAATATGCTTTGTATATTGTACAATATGCAAAACAGGTTTTGCATTTAGGAATAAGCTTTTTTGCATTTACGAATACGCTGTTTTGCATTTAGGAATAAGCTTTCTCTGTCCTACTGAAGGCCTAGAAGACAGAAAAAACACAATGAAAAGAGAAATATAAAAGAATACAGTCTTGCACATTTGAAGGAGGGAGGACAGACTGTAATGTCCCTGTCACTAAAGCCACTTAAAAACTTGGAACATCTCAGTGTAGAGTGCTGCTGCAGACAGGAACAATATTCTTAAGAGGAATAATTGATTTGAATTTATATTTGTCATATTATGATGCATACAAAACTGTACACACAATAGGTACTTTATAAAAAATTGCAAGATAAAATGTGAGTAAAATAAACAGTAGGACCACATAAAAATTAATGTTATTCTGTTATTAAATAGAACACTGCATCTTCAGGTGAAACACAGAATATTTACAGGGCTAGCAGTAAGTAGATACATAAATATTCTTTTCAACAGCATTTAGGTCCATTTTCTATCTAGTCTAACATGGGATAATGTAGACTCAATTTCACAAGTGTTTTCCCACTGAACAAGTATGCCATGCTTTCGTAAAAGCCCTAGTTGCCAGCATCTTTCAGCTAAAAAGGATTTAACAACTTTCCCATTAATAATAAATTAATCACAGCATACATTTTCCTACAGAATAATTTAAAAAATGAACTGATGTGCCCTGCAATGTTTAAATTAATAACAACAAATTTTAAATTAAATATGCAGAAATTAAAACATTACCTCTTCTCCTCTGTAAACCCTCTATATCACCAGTCTTCTTAAGCTTCTTCTTGGCACTGACTAGCTGACTGCTATCAAACAGATGTGCTGGTGGGACACCAGAAGAGTGCTGGACTCCCTTCTCCACACTCTGACGTTTAACAAAGCTGTCACTTTTCTCTAAGGACTTGGTGGCATCTTCCTTGGAGGGCAAAGGTGGAGGTGGAGGTGGAGGAGGCAAAGGGGGTGGAAGCTGTACTCCAGTAGCAGACTCTGGCTGAAGCTGGTCACTGGTGAGTGGAGAAGTGCTAACACAGGGCAGTTCAGAGGTAACACCATTAGGAGGCAAGGAGACATCTTGAAGTTGTTTTAAGCTTGTGGATTCCTGCACTTGCAAAGGCTGAACTGCTTTTTCCAATTCCACCTCCTCACTCTTCTCTTGGACTTGTATGGTTGCTGGCATAGATTGAGGCTGCTCGACACAGGGCACTGAGCTGGCTGCACATTTTCTTCTTGCATGAGCCAGCCGCAGTCTGGTTGATTTAAGTATTACTTGCCCAGGGTACCGCTAAAGTGAATAAGGTATGGACAATTACGTAAGCAATTGCAACAGACTATTTTAGATTTTATATACCTGTCATTTCTGACAAACAATATTCATTTTGCTCTGTATGTAAAAGCAAGGCAAATATATCCCCAGCTTTATGCAAAAAATTATTTATAATTTTTTTTCTTATTTAAGCCACGATTTGATTAGCCTAATCAGTGAAATACATAGTTTAGAATTACGATTTTACTAAGAATCAGATTACACACTCAAAACTGGTTTTTTACTGGAAACTAAAATTCAAAATTTCCTCTTGCTTTCCTCTTCTAAACCTGGTCAATGGCTCCCTCTTCAAGTGCAGACCAGTCCTGACTTAATATACTGGCCTTATATGTGAATCAAACTGTTTTAAAAGCTATATCTTGAGAACATTAAAAACTTTTAGCCTTAATTTACTTCTTAAATTTGCTGCCTCATTATCAGTCTTTTCATATTAGTTTCATCCATAGCCTTTTTAAAGCAAAAAATTAAGCTGCTTCCGAAAGACAGGTGTAATATTTTTTGCACAACTGTGGAAAGCCTAAAGCAATAGCCTAAAGCCTTAGTATGTTAATAGAAAAAGTCAGCTCATGAACAATTGGTGGTTAAAATAAGTAAATTTGCTTCATTTTACAGAAGTTACAAAATTCAAGGCCTTGCAAACAATAAGGACATGAATGTAATTCTGAAATACCACTGAAGAAGACAACTTCCCAGCAGAGAAACTTCTCATACCTTTATTTTTTTAATGTATACAACAAAAAGTCTTCACCAATTAATACAGTCTCTGTTTTCTTTCACTTTCAGCCCTTTCCTTATTCCTTCCCCTTCATTCCACCTTCCATGCACTTTCTGATGCTTCCATTGTAATAAGAAGGGGCAAGTATTCCAGCAATCAGCAGCAGGGGGCCAAGTCAGATGACAACGCTCTTTGTGGGAAGTACTGTTTAGATTATACTTCTCAGGAATATTTGCCAATTGTCTTGTCACAAGGTATAGGTGCAAGAGTAAATAGAACCTTATTATGGCACTGGGAATGCAACAGCTAGAGGAATCTGTTACCACCAATGCCATATTTTGTTGGGAATTTTCCAAAGACCAGTTAATTATACAATGAAAAAGAATCACTAATAGGAAAGTGAATGTCATTACTGGAATGAGTGAGAAGTTCTTTAGGAAAGAAAACAGCCAGAAAAGAAAAACTATTCTTCTGTTACCTGCTTAAATGTACGAAGTCTGTCCAGGGTTTTCTGTCGTTCCTGACTAACCCAGGAGCTCTTTCTTTCCTCTTCATCCTGCAACTGATCTCGTTTCTGAGAAAATATATGGAAAACATGTAAATATCACATCCAGTGCTTTATTCGGCTTCAATAGGAAAAATACTCTTATTCTAAATGTGAAGAGTTACTTAAAAAGATACTTCTCAAATGAACACAACCTCAAAATTTGGCCTCTGACTTCCCCTTAAAAAATAGTATACATTTCCTGGTTTGTTTTGTCAAAGAAAAGCAAAACAGGAAAAAATGTTTCAATCTTGAACAGGAACACTTGGTAGACTTGTTACTTTGAGACATGAGAAATAACAAGTGACAGAATGCTATACTTAGAGATGTCCCACTGAATTAAAGTTACATAAATTAGCCAGAGAGCAAAGCAGCATCATTTCCCCCTCACTCCAATAACAAAATAACTGTCCAAATCACAAGGCTGTCCATTTAAACAAGCTGTATTAGTATTCTCAAAGTACAAGAATTCACAGAACTCAGCATCACAAAGTTTTGAACCCAACAGCAAGCAAATTAAGTAAATGTTTTCATCCTTACATTTACAACAGTAAATATAACTTTGTATTTACTCCAGCTTTTGTTACTTAATCCAGCTTGATTTTACATAATTGCACTTAAGTAAAGGTTTGATGCTCTTCCTCATACCTGGTACAGTTGTTTTTACTTGTGCAGAGATTTTACCTCATGGAAAACATACCTTTAGGTACATCTCCTTTAACTAATCACTCTTTCTTACAGAATTTCAGCAAGAGTTACTGCACCTTTGAAACAAACACTCACTCCTCAGTCAAATTTACTGGAAATGGAAGCTAATTACCAGAAGGTGAAATTCACTGCAGGCAAGTTCAGAAGCTATCAGGAAAAGTGATGTAACAGCTGACCACAAAGAAAAAACCCTGAGCAAAACCAGCAGCTTTAATTCTTAAAATGACTCACAGCATTTAATATTACTTCTGAAAGCTTATCTTCATAATCAAAAATTCTGATCACTTTTGTGAACCTTTTACACTCATTCAGTCACCACAAAAGCAGTGTCTGCCTGCCATTTTCATAAGTCAGTTAGTGGCTGGTGTCCTTCACAAAAAGCCAACTCCTGTGATTTGGAAGGAAGGAAGTATAGATGCATTAGGGAGAGAAAGATGAGAACATGTCTGAAAAACAGTAAGGACAGAAAACAGAAAGACGTGAAGAGAAGGAAAAGCATGAGGTAAAAGAAAATAAGAACAGTGGCCAAAGAAGTTAGAACAGAAACACAAAGAAAGGAAGAAAAGTAGTTCTATCCCTGTACCTAAATGTTACATATGCATTCAGATCAAACTTTTCCTGAAGGAGTCTCAAAATCAAGGGTGTTTTTTGTTTTTTTGTTTTGGCTGACTTGTGTATTTGGTTTTGTTTCACTTTTAAGTAAAATGGTGAAATTGCAATTCTTATTTGGTTTCAAATTTGGACTCCCTCTTTTCAAAATGCTTAATGAAATCCAGTAATTTAAAACCTATTTTACTGTAACGCTAGAATTTTTCAGTCACATTTTTACCAGAAAAACCCCACACAAAAATAAAAAATTAGCCAAGGTTCTTTATATCATTCAAGCAAGCAACACCATAATATAAAGCTCTGCAGTACTTGAGAGACAATGAAGTCCTTTGGCTTTGTCAAGTCTTATTTGTAAGACTGATAAATGGCCTACAGTCCACACAGTAACTTCCTCTGCCTTATTATAAGAACTGATGAAAAAAAAAAAATTTTTCAATTCCTTAAAGAATATTCCTTAAATTCCATACTGACTTTGACAAGTAGCCTTTCCACAAAATAAATTATGCAGCTGACTTTCTGGACAAAAATATCAATGTTAAAAATGTATAAGGATGAAATAGAATCACTTTCACTAATCTAATTGAAGCCTGAATTGAAGTGACTTGGATTTCAATGCATCTTTGTCAGTGATCTTTATCAAATATTGATACTATATCAGCTCCCAAGACCTAGTCCAAAATTTGAATATTCCTTAAGATAAGCCTATTAGGTACAGCATAAGAGTCCAGCTGGTCTATTCTCTGCAAGAAGACTACAAAAAAATCATGGAGCATCCATCTGGAACTACAAGTTTACACAACATAATTCCAGTAATTGCTTTAGTAGAAGGAAGAAAAGTAGTAACCAAGCTTATTAAGATTCAAGAATAAATACGTGTGATTTCCTTGCTCCTATCAGCATAGCGAACATGGCATTCAGAGATGCTCAGAATCATTTATGTACACATGATGACAAACATAACAAAACACTCAGAATGTCAATATGACATAAAGAACTGTTCTACTTGCTTGGTTCCCATGTCTTCCTAACACACCTATATACTCCTCCTTGCCAGCATAATATGACACAGAAATTGTGCATGGTGCAAAGGTCAGGGATACACAGCATCTTCTGGAAGAGCTATCACTCTGAATGCTCCCCTAATTAATGTATAATGAGGAATGCAAGCTATTAATGACAGGCTAAGCTCAACAGCAGAAAACTCAAACTTACCAGCTGAACAGTATGGTGCATTTTGTACTCCTTCTCGCTCTGGTGACGCTGCTGGATCTTCTCATTGTGCTTTGCAATACAGATCTCCTGCAGGGACACAAACCACAACCTATAAAGCATGCAATTTAAATACAGATTTACATTATGTCATATTTAGCAAATGGCAGGTAGAAAAATAGAAACTGCAAAGCCTATTTCATATAGGCTCATTTAACTTACAATGAACTGTAACTAAAAAAAAAAAAGTCAGACGACCCCAAATCTATTATTTTTAACTATCAAAAGAGTAGATCCAAGTGACAGCTGCTTGGAAAGTCTGTTCTACAGGACCAATATAAGAGTAGCAAAAGTCACCAATCTGTCAACACTTCATAAAGACCTTGTTTAACCCCACGTATTTGCACCCATGGAAAATAACTAACTCTTGAATGTACCACATATTTTTGTTTATGCAAATAAACAGTTTCCCATTTACAGATGTCAAATCATCTTTTCCATGTACTCTCTGAAAGCACAGGCTAGAATCAAGTTGTTACAATTCAGTGTGTTTATTTATTCCACTAAGCTGATATCTCTAACACCTGGTATAAAACAAGAATTTGTTGCAAATAAGAATATGTTAAAAACAAACAAGCAAAAAACTAGGCCATGTTACAACGGCTGACAAAGAGGATAACAGCCAAACTTCAAGTAGACAGACAACTTCATTGGATGATACTGAGGGCCAGGAAATTGGACAGCATGAGCAACAGAATTAGACCTGGTACAAGCACCATGCAGAACTAGAACAAAGTCAGATGTACAGTCATAAACAAATCTCACAGTTGTGCAAGAAGGTGCAATGTTAGCAGTTTGAAGTGTGACTCCAGATAGAGCATGGAGCTGATGGGGTTCTCAAGTATCATTTAGTATGACTTTCTGGGTAGGTTCAGAAAAGAGCTTTGCCATCAAAAGCATTGCTTGAGGGAGCTGATGAAGTAAAGCACAAAAATAAGGAGGGAAAGGACTAAAGAAACCTCACTATTTTAGATGTTTAAAAATGCAGAAAAAGCTGTTCTGCAAGTTGTCTATGGACATGCTTTGATCACATGAAAAAAGGAACCAGTGTTCCCGTATAGGAAAGCAAAATGATCAATATTGCTGCTGTATATAGGTAACTGACTAAAGCAAAAAATTCTGCGCAAATACTGGCCCCACTTTTATCAGAGGTATATCACAGAATGGCTTAGGTGGGAAGACATCTTGAAGCTCATCTACTGCCAACCTCCCTGTCACAGACAGGGAACTTCCACTTAACCAGGCTACTCGGGGCCCCATCCAACCCAGCCTTGAATATTCCCAGGGATGGGGCATCCACAACTTCCTGGGGCAACTTGTGCCAGCAGCTCACCACCCCCAGGGTAAAGAAATTTCTAACAGCTATTCAAATCTCTCCTTGTTTAAAACTGTTCCCTCCTGTCCATGTAAAATATCTGTCCATGTCAAAAGGCACTCTCCCTCTTTCTTATAAGCTCCCTTTATGTTCTGAAAGGCTTTACTGAGGTCTCCCCAGAGCCTTCTCTTCTCCAGGCTGAACAACCCCAGCCTGTCACTACAGGAGAGGTGCTCCAACCCTCTGATCATCTTTGTGGACCTACTCTGGACTTGCTCTAACAGGTCCACACATATATACAGCCAAACATATCTGGGTTTTGTATTTCTTTCTGGAGGTTCTATCCCCCTGGTGAAAAGAGTTAATCCTGTAACAGTCAATCAATTTAATTTGTAGCTGAAAAAGTACAAAATACTTCATCTCTGCGTTTCAAAAACACAGCAAGCTACACAATACTAACAGAAAATCTGAACAACTTTCTATAATGCGCCTAACTAGTTTACAGTTTATTCTTCATTTAGGCTGCAAATATTATAAAATAACGAGAAAATGTAAATTATGCATGGTTTGGGTTTTTTGACATATACTCAGGGGGCACAATTTTATGTAATGTAACATTTATGACTAAATGCAATAATGAAAGATATTTTAATTATATAAAGAGGACACACCTGACCAAAACGTATTTAGTGCTGAGTTTGTTTTGAAAAACAACCTACTTCAACGTAATTAGGTCTCTTTGACATGAAATAATAAAAACAATTAGGAGGGGCTGAAAACATGTTGCAGGACAGGGTCAGAAATCTGAATAATCTTAATTAATTACTGAAATGGTCTAAGAAAAAAAGGAAAGGTTGCAATTTCTGAGGGACAAATGCAGGGTTCTACTTGTAGACAAGATTAAGGGACGTCAAATAAAGGATGAAATTAAAAACACCCAAATGGCAGCTGTAAGAAAACTAACTGGATGATTACAGCAGATGACAAGTTCAATACATACCAGTGAACTCTGGCAAAAAACACCAAAAGAACAAAACCAAACATAATAATTGGGTGTATGAGTAGGTCTATTGCACGTGCAAGGCAGTCCTTACTTCCAAGCACTGGGAAGCAGACACATCATAGAATCATCAAGTTTGGAAAAGACCTTTAAGATCATTCAGTCCAACTGTCCACCCAGCACTGCCATTGTTACCACTAAACCATCATCCAGCACCAAATCCAGACACTTCTCAAACACCTTCAGGGATGATTTTACCACCTCCTTGTGAAATTATGTCGAGTGAGAGCAACACCTCAAGAAATATGTTGATCAACTGTATGGGACTGGGAAAGCAACAAGATAATACTCATTCTTTCTTTAATCAGTTGACTGATTTCACAGTATCAAGTTGTACTTCTATTAAAGAGACAAAAAAGGGAGAGCTGAGGAACCATTTCAACCTTTGTCACTGCATGAACTACAATGTGTAAGACTAGTAACATGGAATATATGTAAAAGAGATCTGCATTAGTATTATATCTAACTAGTTCCAGTTAGCCCTGCATTCAGCTTAACTATCCCAATTAAAAGGCTAGCTTTTCATGTGCAGAAACCATATTTTACTATAAGCATTCAGTGTAGTTACGGCCTTATGCTGCTGTTGTTGTAATAGAAGTTAGTAACAGAACACCAATAAGCCTTTCCCACCTGTCACTGCATCTTCGTAACACCTATTTTGGCACAGGCTGTGCTTTAAAATGTGGCTTTCTAAAGATGTCCTATTAAATGAGCACAAAAGCACGTGAGGAAGTTTCCTAGATGAAAGCACACATTATGAACACACCCCAAACAGCTTCACCAACCAGTAGCTGCTTGTTCCATATGATTATCTAATTAATACTAATGTGCAGCCAGCAGGGGGTAGACTGGCATAATAACAGTAATTTCCTGCATGAAAAATCTACAGCTAACTCTCTAGAAGTAAGGGACAAAACGGTTAAACTGCTATTAAAAATTTATTTTTTAATAACTCACTGTCATCAACACAAAAGAACGTTAGGAAATGATTGTTCAACAAATGCAAAGAGATTTGTATTAAAAAGAGAATGAAGAGTTTATACTCGTGGTAGTACAGTGGAAAAATATCAAACCCTGTAAAATTGTGAATTTTTAAAATGCCATTTCAGTTATTCAAGAGTCATGACTGAATTATGTTTGTAATAAGCCTTTAACGAAAGTTTCTAAATAAAAGCTTAATACGATTATTTGACAACATCACTGAAAAACTAATACATCATCTGCAAAATCAGGGAGGGAATATCTGAAAAACAAAATAGAGACTACAGTCACTGAAGCTTATATTTAAATTACAAATAATTTTACTCGACAAAGAGTAATTTATTCCCTTTCACTGTGTTATCTCCTCAATAGAAAAATTTTCAAATACCTGGATGATGAAATTACCTTCTTCCAAAAAATAAAACTGATGGCAGAGAAAAATTTCCTATTGTTTCCTTAATCCTGATATCTGCTGCTAGAAAGGAGACATTCTCCTAAGGGCATTTTCAGTTGCCAAAATCTTGATAATGAGAAAAGACTGTAATTTCTAAACATATCGCAAGACTGTCCTATACACCACTTAGAGCATAGCTTACCTTTTGTTTTCATCTACAGAACTGACAAGCTTAAAAAAAAAAAACACAACCAAAAAGAAGGAAAAACCCCACCAATCTGCCACCAAAATCTCACCAACCCAATCCAAAACAGAACACCGGTTTAAAAGCCTGTTTTAAGATACTTTGCTGAAACACACGAAGTCAGGAATACAATCTGAAAAGCAATAAGCACACTCTCATCTCAGTTCAACAATAAATGTTTCTTAGTTGAGACAGACACAGATTTACCACACAGTATGTACTTTCCATATTCACCCTCAAAAAGTCACTTTTCTCCACATAGCATTCAGTCATCACTGCCCTCATTCTCACCATCTACAGTCTGCTTTTGTATCCCATCTGTATCTCAGTTCTGCATACTTAACCTCCCAATACTTCAGAGCAAGAACACTTTTTTTACCCACAAATACAAGTACACACATCAGGCGCCTTAAATAACATTCATGAATGTTTTACAGTATCACTAGAAAGCCATTGAAAATGCGAAGATTGCTTAAAGAAATGAGACAAGTCTATGAGCTCTGATTTCCAGGTAATTGCCAGAAAGCTTAGAAGGACTCTGTGTTATCCAGCAGTGAGAAGCCAAAAAATGGCCATATTCTTTTCTGCCCAACAAGTGCTACACAATGGCACACAACAGATTATGCCCTTTCTTTTTGCTCAAATAAAGGTAATTTATTTTCTCCTGTAAGTTTAAGCACACATTGCTCTACTGTGTGATTTTTCTTAGAGGCTATGTATCTCCCTACAGCACTCAACTGCAGAGAATACTATGCTGGGCAATGACATAAGTATGAAAGCTGGAACTAGTTCTGAGAGCAGTATGATGCCCAAATTCGACATGGAGACATTACCTCAGGTCCTGAAAGCAGTATAGCCACAGCTATCCCAGAACAATGTTGACAAGATGTAAGTGTACCAGTCTGCATGCAGATGCAGAAAAGCAACACTACCACACACAGCTCTGCATCTTGTCACAGTGCACAACCAGGCATGCTGATACTCCTGCTACAGCCAAAGCCAACTCCTTCAGCTTAAAAAGGTATTCTATCATAGCACAACACTGAAACAAATGAGCCCCTGAAGGTGATTAGTTCATTATACAGATACATGGGCATGCTAAAAAAATCTCTACTCCTGCTTCAGAGTTTCTTCTTGACCTGTGAACTCCAGTAAGTTAAGCAGAGAATAGCAAACAGGTTATCACTTTTAAACAGGTTTGTCTACTTTGTAAGGTGTCAGCAATGTCTTCTCATATCCAGGAGAAAATATCTTATTATACTAGAGCCTGTGTACATTAGCGTAACACGACAGGTAAATTCTCTTAAAATACTAACAACATTCTTGATACCTTTTCTCTTTACAAACTCATGTAAAACAAACACAATGACAAAGCAAGCTACTTCACATAATCGGCTAACAGGAGACCTCTCTTCTAATACTTCATTTGCAGTCTTCTCCATATTGGGTTAACTAGAAACCAGGCAGTGGTTGACAAAATACAAAAAATAAAATACATAAAATTATATATAAACAGCTTTTCATTTGCTCTGTTATGCTTCAGATTTAGATACATGTCATGGTTTGAGAGGAAGTGAGTTTTTTGGGATGCTGTGGTCAAACCAATAGGTGCTCAGATTTGAATATTGGCACCTGGTGTGGCCACGGATACGCCTCTGAGAATATGGGGTTAAAAGCAGAGAACTCCCAGGAAAACCTCTCTTGGGTTCCGGTGGGAAAGAGCTCAGACCTCCCCCCTGCCCAGCTGCTGCGGCTGGGCAGGGGAGGGGAAGCCATGCGGCCGGGTGAGCTGAGCCTGGGCCCTGAGGATGGAAGAGCGGAGGAGCACCAAGAGGCATCGGGCAGCCACCCTCTCCTCACTCCGCCCCCAGGAGAGGGGGGGAGAGAGAGAGGGAGGCGGGGAGAGAGAAAGCCGGGGTCTGTGCCGGTGGCGAGAACGGGGGGTGCCCGGTAGCCATGGGAGTTCTGGACAGGCAGGGCCTGAAACTTTTAACCCTTTTCTTGGATGGCGGAAACCTTGCAAAGGCTGATCCTCCTGCAGTTGAATGAGTAGAGAAGAATACTAGGTGGCAGGAGATGATGGAGTGGCCTTAACTGGACTTTTCTTGTATAACCATGGACAGAACCATGTTTCCTGTGACACAGAGACTACATCCAGGGGGAGGCAATGGCTGAGAGGCAACAGAGTTCAGTACTGAGAACCCTCGGCCCCAGGGAGTGAAATTTGTGGGGGGACAGGTGTCCCAAAAGCGAGAGACTGTGCTATTTTTGGAACTGGACAAAGCATCCTTAAAAGGAAAAGAAGAAGCAGCTCTGGTCCATGTGCAGTGGTGAGAGCACTGGACATGGACGGAAGAGGTCACGATGGCAGATGTTCTACAGGTGGTGCCATGAGTGACATGGGAGCAAGAAGGACTCCTCTTCATGAACTGAGAATTGATTATCTGAAGGGTGTTGATGGACTGAGAGTTGGTGATCTGAGGCGTGGCAACTGAATGAGAGTCCAAGGTTTTGTCTTACTGTGACACATTGGGAACTTGCTTGGGGGAAGGAGGAATGTTTGGAAGGTTTTCATCCTGAGTTTTGTGTGTTTCTTTTATATATTGTAGGTTAATAAAGTTTTTTTTTCCTTCTATTCCTAAGCTGGAGCCTGCTTTGCTCTATTCCTGGTCCCATCTCACAGTAGACACCGAGAGAAGGTATTTTCATGGGGCCACTGTCATCGTGCCAGTGTCAAACCATGACAATACAGAAACAGATATATTAGTTATGAAGGGAAGGCAAAACCTGAATGGTTTACTGTCAATCTGCTAGAACTCTTTATATGAAGGGGTCATTTTCACATAAAGGGCATGACTGCAAACACACAACCAAACCGACCAATCACTCTAAACCAGAATGAGGCCTGGCAACTGACATTTCTGCATAGTTTCACAGCACATAGTGTGGGGTGGAACTGATTTTCTAACAATTATTACAATGGTCTCCCAAAACTTTGACCTAAATAGCACACCCAGAATTATAAATTAAGAATACAGACCGCATTTCATATAGATCTGCCAAACACAGAGTATCAACAACACATGACATAAGTTTAAAAGGATGGTAAGAGAATGAAAATAGAATTCACTAGTGAGAAACACACTTGAAATTTCTTTCCGGCAAACATATACAAAACTATGCCGATACTTTTACTGTCCCTAAAAACATTCATTCTAGCATGGACTTCCTGCATGAAAGTATTCTGATTATTTAATAAACTTATTTCTATTTGTTGACTTCAAAGTAATTGAAGGTTCCTTTACAGCTACAAGAAAGGTAAACAGAATCTTAAATGTATCGATATAATAATACATGCTATTTTATTTTGTATTCTGCAAAACAACTTTTAGCAAACATTGAATGTAATCCACAAGAGTTCTGGAAAACTTGTATCTGCAAGGAAACCTTTTGAAGTTTTATTAAATTTGCTAATTATGTAAAAAAAAAAAGGCAATTAAACAGTACCTTCTTATTTCTGAGGTAGGCTTTCTTGGCTGAAATACGTCCACGCCTTGCTTCCAGCTGGCGGATTTTTTGTTGTAACTTTTGCAGCTCCTCTTTTTGCAAGTGTACAGATGTTGCCATATCCTCTTTTTCAAGCATGGCTTCCATACTTTCGTAAGTGTCATAATACACCACTTCATCTCTCTTCTCTGTTTTAAAGATGTCAGCAAAAAAAAAAAAAATTAAAAAATCAAATCAATGGTTTGCATTTGATTAACATTTTGTATTCCTCAACAACAACCTTCCCACTGACTTGCAAGATATGATGCAGAAGAATGCCACAGCCCTTTCAGAGGACTACTACCAAAAATCAATAGGTCAGAGGAAAAGCATTACACAGCAAGGCACTGTGCAGCTTTAAGGTCTTTATGAAAAACAGAAATTAATACCAGTGAAGCTCAGCCTGCTATTCAGGCAAGCTCAGAGTATTAAAACACAAATGCAATTTTAAACGTACAGCTAGAATGTGCAGCCTAATTTGAACACAATGCCCATGCATGTCTTTGGGTCTCACAAGGGACCCAAGGTGTGTAGCAATTTTTTCCAGTCTTCACCATGAAGTTCAGGATAGACAAGACTATCTGAAGTCCTCGGTATGAGATTCTTCTGTTACAACCAACTTGTAATTTCATGTAAGGGACTCACACAACAGGACACCAAAAACCCTCTCACAGGTTTTTGATGTCCCAGTCACCGCTCCTGGGAGGGAGGGCAATTTCAAGGCAATCCTTCAAAGCATTATAGGCCTGAAAAGGAGGTAATTACTAATAGTTTTATCAACACTCATGATTTTTAGCTTCCTGAGTGAAATATTTGGAATAACACTGAGCTCATCTTTAAATGCTGCCTTCTCATCTGTTGCCAAGAAGGAAAGTGTGGTGAATATAAATCCTTGAAGATGTTGGGATGAAGAAGCAGCGAAGACCTCTTGTTCTTATTCCACTGCCATACAAAGTAGGATATATTTGTCATACAGCAAGAAGGAAATGCATTACTGCTGTATGAAACGGGCAGATGCAGCTGGCATGTCTGTCAAGTGTCTATTCCACAGCAATATCAAACCTTTTTTTCAACTACTTTCAGGAGGACTGTAATTTCTCCTACTTCAGCTACTTGATTATTTGGGGAAAGGCACAGGATTTTCCTCAGTCCATTTTAAAAGCTGTTGTCATGAAGTTGTCACTTCATGTAATTTGTGTGTACAGTCTCTGCTGCAACCAGAATTCCGACTGCCATGCTGATTTCAGCTCAGCAGAAGCCATGGCAGGACCAGACAATAAAGCACAGCAAGATATTCACCTTAAAAGAAAAGCTAGTAAAATATACCAAACAGTCCCTTTACTTCAGCACTCAGCTTAAAAAATAAAAACCCTGTAAAGCTTCACCAATATGTAACTGTCAAGTCACTGGAACTGCCTTTGAGATACCACTGAGTAAGAAGAAGACTCATGTCTGATAATTATATTTCATCATGCAGTTATAAAATGGGAGAATTTACACCTGAATTTTGCTTTACAAGACTTTAATGCAAAGTTAAAACCAGAAATATAGAAGTTCACTCATCACAAAACCATTTTGACAAGAATGTACTCATACTTCATACGAGTAACAGAAATTGTAAATTCTACCTAACAAACTCATATTTTTTCAATTTCAATGCAGGTATTTGCTTAATGACTAGTGCTGCTCATAATATGACAATCTATTATCAAAGATGTATCTATTACAAAGATGTTCCTCTAGGTCACAGCCAACTGCAGTCAATTCAAACCATGCTCTCAGAACATTAGTCGAGAATTCTCTGAATTATCTCTGCAGAACCACTACAGTCAGAGACTAGAGAGAAGCAACAGCATCTACTCAGCTTACACACATGAAATTTCAAATCATACAGATGTGCAAAATCAAAGTCTCTTACTTGACTATCAGCACACTTCAAAAATAAAGTTTAACAGTCCATGCTTTTCTTTTGATGTCATAGGAAACAACACATATTGAAAGACCACTAAATGTTTTAGATGGTTGAATTCAGATTTGGTATTGAATAGTCTGAAACATATGTAGTCACTTGCACATCACATTATTTTTCACATTAATTGTTCTGTCTACCTAAGGAAAGCCTGAGAAGGTAATTTCACGTGTTGAACAATTCCCAGACACTTAGGAACTGTATTTTTCATCTTCTGTCCTATGGGATAGTTTTGGATTTATTATTAAGCAGTATCTTACAAATTTAAAATAGCAAAGGAAGCCATTCTGGAATGGTGAACTGTTTTGTTGCCATGCGGGAAGGAATAGGGTGATGGTTTAGGTGTCTGAGGGTTTTATTTTGGATTAGGTGGTGGGTTGAGGTCTTTTCTGAGATTTCTGGAGAAAACATGAATAACAAATTATATTGCCCTGTGACATTTTTACAGCTTAGTCTCTGACAGCCCAGATGTTTTACTATTACTACACCAAAGACAAAGGATTTTGATACACATCTTCTCTATCTCCTGTTCAGGGGATTTCTTTCAGTTCATAAATAAGCAGACATCTTCAGTACCAAAACTACATGTCTGATTTCCCAGTCCAAAATCTATCTACCTCAAAAGCACCAATTCTCTACCCAGTCAAAGCTGCCACATTTCTGTAACTCATTTACAAAATTTCTAACCCTTATGTTCCAAGCATACAGTTATAGTTGTTTCCATCAGAAGCCATAAAGGTGGAGATAACTGTTACAGTGAGACAAATCTGTGATACCTTTGTTTTCTCCCTTTCCAGTGGCAACTCAAAATACAGTCCAGCTTCAAACTTCTCTTTGGAGAATTTTCTATCCATAGCAAAATTTTTTATTCAACCCCTACACTCTTAAAAACAGCAAAACAAGGCTTGCTTAAATACAAACATTAAAAATGAAAAGGTCTAAAGGATAGAACTGGATTGAAAAATGCTGTATGATTTACATGTACTCTTTCCACAGTTTCTAAGTACATGAGATGTAGTAGGATAGTTCTGGAAGCATAAGGTTTTCATTGCTGCTCTGAATCTGAGATAACAATATGAGCTTCAAGTGTAGCAAAAGGAATCCCATTTGCAGATATAGCTTTTGAAAACCCGTCACTTTCAAAAAATGAGCAATATCAATGCATATTGCATATTTTCAGACAAGTCCAGTAATTAAGGCATCTCCTCCTCCCTCATCTTAGTTCTTCAAACATACATAGTTTGCATATCTTATATGCAAATTTCCAAATACTGGCAATGAGAACCATACCAGAACTTCTTTATGTGTATGTATATGCCTTATAAACAGGTGTAAATTTTAATTTCACAGTACTTTTGCAGCTCTTCACATGGCAAAGAATCTGTTCTCATTTCACTCCCACAGGCTCCCCTGGACTCCTAGGAAGAAAATTATCTTTCACAGATTTGTATTAATTGAAATAATGAAGCACCTGACATCAATCTTCTGATGCTTTCAAGCTGTGCTGTCAGTAGCAGCTCTTCACATTTCAAGATCTCGAACTGCACTTCATATAACTGAAGCTGTAGATCATAGTAATCAGCTTCTAAGTGGTCCAAATGGGCTAATGCTTCTGTACCACCTTTCAGGCTCTGCATCTAAATAAAAAGAGAAAACAACAAACAAAAACCATACAACTCCGGGATAATTATGAGAACAAAACCACAGATTTTATTATTACATCTAGATACTGTCTGATACAGTAAATGCAACACGTTAAAATTGAACACAGCAAGTCCCTAAGATATGTCCTGACCAGACACACACTTTAAGATGCCTTTAATAACTGACTTTTTTCTACATGGCAATGAAATAAAGCCATTGAATTACATTTTGTAACTGCAATTTGCAAATTTTCAATTTCCATTGAATTACACTTTGCAACTGTCAAGTGTCAAGTCATACAGTGCATAGTGTGAAACACTACACACATTCTTTTACTCTACCACTTGATTCCCTGAAGATAATTAAATTAGAATTCTACTATCTTCAATCCCAAGTCTGGAAGTAGGCATCTAGAAAGCTACAGTTTAAACCCATATAAGGAGAAATGTGAAAGGAGGAAACGTGTAAAAGGAGGAAAAAATGTGAAAGGATGTGCAAACAGGGATAAATACATGCACTGATCATCCTGTAAAGACAATTTAGTTGTTCTGTTCTTTCTGGAGTCCTTCACAGGAGAATAAATAACACAGATTAAAATACTTATATATATTTCAGTACTCATTTGTATTATATGTTTGAATAGAAAAGTAACACACAACCTAAGTGAACTGCAACCATTCTCTTTCATTCAGTCAAACAAGATTTATCTGCTTAATACAGTCAGCCATTCAGATCTTATGTAAGAAATACCAGCATGTATCTGTCTGATCTAGGACCTTAGCATCTGACAATTGCACCTTTGCCCTACAAAGAGCATACACTACAGATGATGTTAGTTACCTGCTCTGTTTTAGGGGTACCCCACCACTTTATTCAGTTTCAGGTGCAAAAGAAATGGGAAATCAGTACTGCTGTATGATTCATGGGCAGATATCCTAGCTACATAATGGCTCCCCATGAAAAAGTAAAACAAAGACCTTGAATTTCAACAATTTATGTTAAAACTTCATGTAAGATACTCATAATGTGTGATAATTCAAAACAATATAATCACTTTTGGACATATTTCCATATATGCTGTTAAAAATTTCTTTTCTTAATTGAGAGCAATTCTTATGAGTTTTTACCTAATCTGTACTACTAATTTTCTGCATCCTTGGTAGCTCTCAGGTTGATCAACATCGTGAAAGAAACACAAATTTAACATGGGAACAGTAGGGGCAGCATTCTGCAGCTGTGCTGGTTTTGGCTGGACTAGAGCTAATTTTCTTCTCAGTGTCTGTTTTAGTGCTGTGTTTTGGGTTTGTGCTGAACACAGGGTTGATAATACAGAGATGGTTTTGTTATTGCTGAGCAGGGCTTGCACAGAGCCAAGGTCTTATATGCTTTTTGTATGGTCACTCTAGCAGGAAAGATGGAAGTGCATTGGAGGTTGGGAAGAGACACAACCAGAACAGGTGACCCCAGCTGACCAAAGGGATATTCCAGACCATGTGACATCACACCCAGTATATAAAGTGGGGGGAAGAAAGAGGAAGGGAGGGACGTTAGGAGTTAGTGGAGTTTCATATTCCCAAGTCAGCTACCTGTGATGGGGCCTTGAACTCCTGGAGGTGGCTGAATGCTTATCTGCCCCTGGGAAGACACGAATCCTCATTTTGCTTTGCTCACATGTTTGGCTTTAGCTTTCCCTATTAAACTGTCTTTACTTCAATGAGTTTTCTAGCTTTCAACCCTTCTGATTCCACTTGTGAGGGAGCAAGTGAGCAGCCACATGGCTCTTGGTTGCTGGCTGGGGTTAAAACACCACACTGGTGGAACAAAAACTCTAAATTGGGGAGATCCAAGTTCAATTTCCTGTAATGTCACAACTTTCTCCACTAATGAAAGAAAATAATTTAATCTCCACAGTATTTGTTGTTGCCTCTATACCAATCAGAGTGGCTGCGTTCATTGAACCATAGAGCAGCTTGGATTGGAAGGAATTTAAAGTGTCATCAAGTTCTAATCCTTCCACAGGGCAGGGACGCCTTTTACTAGACCAGGTTGCTCAGAGCTCCATCCAACCTGGCCTTGAACACTTCTCAGGATGTTGATCCACAACGTCTCTGGGCAACCTGTTCCAGTGTTGCTTCTTCAAAGTTCAAAGAATTTCTTCTGAAAATATTCACCCACCTTCAGTTTAAAGCTATTTCCCCTTCTTTTACTACAATATGCCCTTGCACAAAATTTCTTCTCCAAGACTGCATGTTCAAATATCCATAGACCATAGATCCATAGAACACAAACACTTTCCTCAAGTGAAGTCATATCACGTCTTTGCTCTGAATTGTCATTTTTCTCAGCTAACATCCAGGTGTATTAATTTCTTGAGCATTTTAGTATCTTCAAACAAATATCCTGTTTTTATCTTCTAGAATATAGTCGCTAAATGATTTGCCAGGAGGTATTTCAGTTCTACAAACATTATCTTTATAAGACTGTCACCATTCTTTGCAAAGATGGGATTCCCAGTCAAGTTTTTCACATTCAACTCTTTATACTTAAACCTTTTACATTCTCAGAAGACATGGTGTATATCAGAGCAGAACCTGGTTAGTGCTATCTCCCTGTCACTATACTCAGACTGAGAGCTCTCTATACCTTGTAATACACCATCCCAAAGCACCATGGCCATTAGATATTCCTTATTTCTCTGTCCCCAAAAGCCCCAAACTCATAGCTCACTTTCATCCTGATGTATACTACAAGGAATCCTTTCTTTTCCTGTGCAGTGCCTAATACTTGAGCATATCAGATCAAACACTCACTCATTTACCAGACTGAGATCTCATTCTACGAAAATGCACAGGTCTCAACAGGGAAAAAAATAAATGTGCCACAAAAAGAAGATGCACAGTTACTCTAAGTGAAAATATTCAATATATTTCCAATTAGTTGTGCTGGATTGACTCATCAACTCTTGACTAAGAATGACAACAGCCTGATAAACTCAGGTTTTCAGACAACTCTTGGATTTCCAAATCTAAAGAGCATTGAAATGCGGTAAACCTATTTTTGTTCTCTGGGTCTTGCATGTACTCTCTCTTCCCTGGAGATCAAGCTGTCTTCTACAGAAGCTCCCAAAATAGACACGTAGTCTATCAGCCTTACAAATCTACCAGCCTTTGCAGTGCTAAAGTCGTGAGCTCTCTGGATAACCTTTTCATAACAGCACCATCAGTTTAGTCAAATTCTGATGAAACGTTTGAAAAGTTCTCCTAAAACAATCATCTAATTGCTAGAACACACACTAACAGTATGACAGAAAGTTCTTTGCATCAAACATCCATTTGGTAGCAAAGTTTAAAAGAGAATTTGAAACACTGTTACTTTTGAGACATCATAAAATCCAATAAATGTGGATTTTTTTCCTGCTAAGGCATTTAAGCACAGTTTCATGCATGAACTCTTTCCTCAGGAAAACTGTAACTAGTACAGCCCCCTCTGGAAGATTACCTTAGTAATTAAGGTAAGCAGAGGAAGAGTGCAACACAACCATCCAGCTACCCATATATTTACCAGTGGTTAGACACCTTCCATCTGGAATGTCAGAGCTATTCTGAAAAAGTGGTCATGTCTCAGAGCTTAACTGTAGATTACACAGCAGCCAATTTCTGTCCTATCCTTTATCTTCATTTTACTCATCCCAGTGGATGGCTGTAAACATTTACAGTAAAAACTGTCTTTCTGGTTGACTAACCAGGAAAAGGTAAGCAGAAAACATACGTAAGTGGCACAAAACTCACCACACCTACATTGCAACATCATTTGTCTAACATCGCTTCTTTCTGTGCGCTTTAATTTTCTACTTGCTGGCATGAAAACTTACCTCCTCTTTCAGCGCATGCTTCTTCTGCTCCAAACAGATTTCTTTAGCACGCATCAACTGCAAAGTCTCCTTAGAAACCGCATACTGAAGCTTTTCCATACGTTCCACTGCTGCTGCCCATGCTGCCTTACCAAATTTTTTCTGGTCTGCTCGCATTCGATCGTACACAGCTACAGAAAGGAAAAAAAAAGAGGCAGGCATCTTACTAGTCTACTCTTCAAACACTAGTGATCCCGCTGCAAAGAAAATGCACACGTTTGTACTTCATAAAAATCTCATTAATACAACTATTTGGTCTTGAACAGGATCCCAAATTTTCCCCACTTCTATAACCACCAATTATCAGCTACTAAAGTCTCCAGCTTACCTTAATAACATTTATAGTACAGTCATAAATTAAAGTCAATCTGAAGACTGAAAAAAATACTACTTAAAACAAATATTTCAGCTTAACTTCAAGTGCAATTCTGTAAGAACACTGCATGACATTAAAACAACATCTATCTTTTAACTCAAAACGCAGAAGTCCCTTGCGTGATTCAAATTTATTATTCTTGGGCCCCAGATAACATCTAGGTGGACACATACAAGATTTTCACCACTGTTAATATACAGGTCATGTGACACTGTACTTAGCATTGCAAAGCAAAAGCCACAAAAGTAATTGAATCAAAGGGGTGGCATTAAGTCTCCGCATGCTATTACATGCTGTTCTTAGGTAATAAGAAGCACCTTTACATTTTCATGTGTTTTTCCTCTGCCGTCTGTTAACATTTGGGTATGTAAGACTACCCTGCGATCAGCAGGAGGCCAAGAAAAACTCCAAACACAAAAAACAGGTAAGCAACCTGTATTTTAAAGATCTACACTGTAATCAGCCTTCAGGCCTGTCACTTTCCACTGGTTTTGTCCCAAATCCTGACTGCTGTACATTAAAAAATCAGGTGAACAAAAACAACAAGTAAATTTTTACAAATATGCATTGTCAACTAGTAGTGTATCTTACTGGCTGCCTATGTCATACTAGAAAAGGAGCAAAGCTGATTAGTACATTTAGAATTTCCTCTAATTAAATTTATTCCAACATGCTCTAACCTATTAAGTCATCCAGTCAGAGTAAGGTGAAATTTCACATTAACTTGGGTGGTCACTGAACAGAGTAAATTTGCAGTGCCCTGCATCTCTTGAGTCAGATGTAGCAGTCATGTACAGAGATGACCAGAGACCTACCAGTCAAAAAAGGATTTCTCCTGTGGATCTTGCACAATCACTATCACCAAGGCAAAGAAAGAAACAGGGACCTGCAGTTAGGCAGGGGAGGACACCAGGACAAACTCTGTCAGTGAACTAGAAAAAGGTCTGTTTGCCCTATTAAACTGGTTATTTAAGTTAAAATGGTACAAGGATGAGAGCATGGGTGTACACACCAAGTCATCTGACCTCGTTTTACTGTACCACTTTTCAGTGAAACCATCACACTCTTCAAACACAGAAAAGCCAAGGCTGTATCCATGAAGGCTTCTGAACAACAGAGCAGCTTTCATTGGGTAGTTAAAATGAGGTGCTGCTTAATGCTTAGTTATGAAAAAAATTACTGAAAGGCAAGGAAGACTAGAAAAGGAAATCAACTGAGAGACAATTAACATTTACTATGAGGGTCTGCCATATCCAATACAGAAAACAGAATGAACCAGGGACTCTATGCTCCTAAATCCTTTGCAAATACAGAGTACCACTAATACAATTACATTGAGAAAGTGGCTGTAAAACTTCTACCTAAAATTTCTATTCTGTTCACTGCTGATGATGTTCTGAAAAGGTTTACAAGTGAAAGATTCAAACAGACACAGAAGAAAAAACAAATAGGAATGATAACTGCATTTTCCTCACGAAGAATTGATGAAAAAAATAACTCATGGTACAACATAGGCATAATAAACATTAAATAATTTAATTTTTTATGTGATGGATAGGATGACAGGAAATAATTACCTTTTTGTGTTTTAGCTGTTATTTCAAAATATTTAACTGTAAGATCTTGAATAGAAAGCACAGCCATGTGAGCTTTTTTCTGCCAATCAGCATCTTCTTTTTGCAGACTCTCAATTCTTCTGGGTCCCAGGTAGTCATTCTCTATTGAGATCTGTAAATAAATCAGCCCATAATTAAAAATACAATTAATTGCAGCTGTTCTGTCAACAGCAAACAGTTTCAGGGCTAAGAATGAAAATGCAACAAAATGGAGATAAAACCACCAGCCACAGCTTCTACTCAACAGTAAAAATCTCTCTGGAAGCACTCCCTCCTCTTGAAAAAGTACATCCATCTTTCATAATTACTGTTCTTACTGGACACATAAAACCCCCACCTATAAGCTTGATTTGTCAGCATCTTTTTATTATGTATCTTATTACCTGCAGATTACATGCTTCATGTTTCATCCAGGCTTTCTTCCAGCCTGGACTATTTTATTCTGAAGTAAATAAATGCTCTTTGATCAGAATGAAGCTGGCAACCATGGTTGTCCTGGGGTAGTGCTAAGCAAGGATCAATATTTTACAACTTTTTCTTTGTTATAGATGACTTTAAAAAGTATATTTTCCTAGTGCCTGGGAGCTCAAACATCCTTTCATTGCCAAGATCAAGGCAATTTTATTCTGAGATTCCAGTATCTGAAGCCAATAAAAGACTTGGAGTTTGTTTTAGAATTAATAAATACACAGCTTTCTCTCCCAAACCTGAGAATTTCTACACACCACTCACACTACAACAACAGACTACATATCTTGTATCTTAATTAAAAATTTAAGCCTGCTCATGCAATACCAAAGTATTAATTATTAATATTTTTCATATCTATCAGTCAAAAAGACACCTTAATAGTACAGGCAAAACTGAACAAAACCAAAAGTGCTTTGTATATCCCTGAATATTTCAACCTGAAGTTCTAGTGTCTCAAGTATTAATCTTGATTTCACAGAGCTTCAATTTGGTCTAAATAGCCATTCCACTCAAATTGTGAGTGAAAGGTTTTTAAGTGACTGTTCAGGACCTACTTCTGCATACCCACTTGTCTGTGTCTCTCAGATGGATGATTTTCACAAGTAAAACAAAACAGATGCCTTCTAAATACTTGTTCATTTCTTGAAAAACACTTAGACATTAATAAGGTATTTGAATTTACTTATTTTTTTCCCCAAACTCTCAGAAAGGTAATGGATGAAGCATAATGTGGACAAGTGCTAAGTGAATAACACAAGATACATTGTAACATGTCATTCTATGGAGCAGGTATGCACCATGTTAGAGGTTTCCAAATAAATATTGAACTGTAGACATATATACACACACACACACACACATATCAGTGAATTACTCACTGGTGAAATTAATGTTTTCCATTTACACAGAACTCTGAAACAGCTAATTCATTTGTGAAGCTGGATAAAAAGCAACACAGTTAAATGTCATCATTTTCTGCTCCTTGTTAGAGATGAGGTAACTTGACACTGAACAGACAAAGGATCACTGATAATGTGAGTAACATTCTTATTAGGCATGAGTTCTAGGGGAATAAGCCTCAAAGTAACATTTTTTCATAAAGTTTTGTCTGCCAAATATTATTCACACATGGTGCAAGCTAAAGAGTTTTATGATTGCATAATATAATTGTATCTTTGTTCCCCAGAGCAAGTATTTACAAATAACAAAAAAGGGAAGCATCTTTTCATTATCCACAATCCCAAGTATGTCATCCATATATCATAATTAGCACTAAAGGCACTCATAAAGCAACACAGAGAAAACCCAAGAAGTCGTGGCTTTATTCAACTGCATGAAGAAGAATAGATCAACAACTTGCCTTTAGGCTGCAGGAACAGTAGTATGCTTAAAAGAAGTGTGAAAGGAGCCCCCGAAAGATAAAATGGATAGAAACTTTTCCCTAACGTTACTTGATCTGCCTTCATGCTTGCCCACCTACACATCTAGCCAGATAGTCAAACTCTTAGAACAGTTCTTAAATATCTTGCAGTAGAATCAAAAAATCAAAGGTACAGCTAATGTTCATGTTTGGACTTTGCATTCTGCAGCTTGGATAAGGGATATACACAGAGAGTGTTAGCTTTCTGGCTCTGAAGACACAAAATAATGGGTGATGGACGTGCTGCTTTTGGCTAGATTAATATTCTTCCTATTAGCTGGTATGGGCTCTGTTTTGGAATTGTGCTGCAAACAGTCTTAGTAATACAGGGATATTTTAGCTACCGCTAAGCAGTGCTGACACACAACCAAGGCCTTTTCTGCTTTTCATCCCACTCCACTAGTGAGGAGATTGGGAGTTCCTCCCAGTAGTAAAGGGAAACAAGTGGGAAAGCTGACCCCAGCTGAACAACAGAGACATTCTATACCATAGAACACTGTGCACAGAATAAAGCTGAGGGAAGTATGTAATGTTCAGAAGGATGGGTGTTTGTCTTTCTAAGTCACTGTTACCCTGCACTCTTGGAGATAGCAGAACACTTGCCTGCCCATAGGAATCGGTGAATGAATTCCCTGTTTTGCCTTTTTCACGTGCATAGCTTTTGCTTTGCATATTGAACTGTCTTTATCTCAACTCATGAGTCTTCTCACCTATTCTCTTCCCACCACCACCGAGCTAGAGTGAGCTCCTCCAGCCGTGTGGGATTTAGTTGATTGATGGTCACGGTTCAACTATGACAAAGAATGAGGCTCTCACTACTACAAAGGCAGCATCCAATCTAAAGGTGAAGACAGAATCTAAGTACCAGTGGAGAACTATCTTTGACAGGTGAAATATCCCACATGCTTTCTTAATAAAGTTGAACGGCTTTAAGGATGAACCTTGAACTGAAAAGCTTGTTCCCTTCACTTCTGAAGCTGTTGGACCAGACTACCACAGCCACAACCTCTCCACAGATATGACAGCCTGAGAGAATTGAGGTTGAAGGTGACAAATGAGAAAGTTCAAGAACAAGCTTCCAGGGTGGAGTAACAATTCTCAGTCACAAAGATCTTTGTTACTCTTCACATACATGAAAGACAGGATCTAATTTTGGGAAAAGCAGACTTGTCAAAAGGTGACTCCAAAACAGTATTCAAATAATAGAGTCTGCACTGCCTCCTTGAAGACAGCTCCCACCTGTGTTTCTATTAGATCAATGACTTTCTGAGTGGCAGCAAACTCCAGGAGTTCCTTTGGTGCCTCAGATCTAGCTGGCTACTGCTCCCTGCTTCTCACTTCAGGCTTGTGATGTTCCTGCCCAAGCTTGCTCTGCTGGGTTTGCCTGACACACGCCCCGTGGCCTTCTGAGAGCCACTCACTGTGGCCTGAAGGTGATCCAATGCTCCCTGTGGGAAAACCCATCTCTTCCCACCCAGCTACTTCATTCTACATGATTCAATTTTGCCATCAAAAAGTAAAAATGAAAAATAGTTATTAAAAAGAAACAATAAAAAAACCTGAAGTATAAAAGAAAATACTGATTGCAACCTTTCCAAAGGTAATTACAGTCATTCCTTACAATCAACACCAAATAACTGTGACAAACTAGAAGATGGAGGGCATACAAAAAGACACTTTTAGCGATGGACCTGGCACACTTTGGTAAAGCATATTAAAAAAAGATAGCCATATTATGAGTATACATCCTGACAGCATCAACAACTTAGAAGAATTACCAGTTCTCAAGTGCAACCTAGCTAGAGAATTACTGTAATCTACTGGTCATTAATTAAACTTATGTTTGTCATCCTGGGCAGGACACAGAATCTCCAGAGAAAAACAGAGACGAAAAACTGAGACATGGGGGTGAAAAATATATGATCCCCCTTGCCAAACAGCTGTCTGGGCATTATATCTCAGTCCAACAAAATGCCACTAGAGAAAATCTATACAAATATATACTAAATCATAATATTCAATTTAAAAATATTACTTTGGTACATTTATATACAAGACAGAAATTATTCATAGCATATGTTATCACAGGAAATAGAAAGTAAGCCCACTGGGGGAAAGAGATAGCTTAAATGAAGACTACAGCTGTAACAGCAGGACAAGTTGAGAAGTACAGATCAGGAACATGCCTCTGGAGTTTGATGCTTATGAAATGGCAAGTTTCTCCCCACTTGCAAACACCTCCAGGACAGAAGTGACCACTCCCTCATTTTGTCCTAGCTAAGAATTCAAAAAGGAAAAGGGAGTAGCCATGGACTATGAAACATCAGCATGAACAGGCTTGTGAATCTTGAAGACTTTGTTTTCTATATTCTCTTCAATAATTAATTACCTTGATGTAAGACAACAACTCTCATTATGGAATCAAAGGAAGCTCTAACATGCTTCTGCATTCCATTATTGTTTGCAATATATGCACAACCTGTTTATGCTTTATTTTGCTCACCTTTATGATGCAAGCATCATCAGGTTTTATAGCTCATAAAAGAGCATATGTCATTTTAGAGACTAAAATAATATTTAAATTACCATCATCCATATTAAATATGACTAAAAAAAGGCAAAGAATAACTCAAAAGTGCTGTCATCTAATGACATTTCTTGTAAAATTGTGTATCTACTTCTGACTTAATTATATTTTTAGTTAAAAATTAAGAAAGTCTAATGTAGTTGAAGTTTCTTCCTAACCTAAAAGGCTTTGCAGTTACCTAACATTTTTTCAAAGTGAGCTTTTGGCCTGGAATTGCTCATTTGGACTCAAAAGTTTTGGAGAAAGCCAGGTCTACAGAAAAATCTCTAATCTCACAACTAGATGAGAAGTCAAATCTACGGTTTCTCTTCTACTCATCACTTTACCAATAAAACAATCCAACTATTCTTCCTTTAAAAATCCTATATTCTCCTTGAGAGGAATCCAAACTTCACAGTAAAATTTGCTATGATCTTTTCCCCAGTGATGAAGCTTGTTTTTGTACACTTTCATGTTTTACAAGTTTTACTCCAAATGATACTCCAAGCTTTACTCCAAGCTTTGAAGCTAAGAAAATTATACCAGCTTTTACAAAAGTAGTTTTTGCAAAAGACAGAAGAAGGGATAGAAACAGCAGAAACCATTAACTTCAACACATCACACAAACACCTATTTTCTTCAGTTATTGCTTCAGACTAATGGAACATAAAATAATGCGTCTCAACACTGTATTGATATGTTTCTGAAGGAGAACAAATGCATTCTTCAGAGAAAACAAACTGAAAGGAGGCTTCTAAACTAGCCCATAAGCAAATGAGGATGGATCAACAGAGGCAATGCTGTACTGGAAATATCCTTCTCTGGAACAGTTGGCAAATTATGGTTAAGTTATGATGAGACTAAAGTAAGCTTATTGAGAGAAAATATGAGCAACAGGCCTGAAACGATGGGATACCCATACAATATACATCTACTAAGTGAAGGTCTTTAATACTTTCTATGTTTTTTTCTGGACAACGGACAAGATTGACAGAAGTAAGAGTTGGCCCAGGCCATGTAATAACTTAGGCAGGTACATGTCACATCTCTCCAGCTCCCTTTTTTATCCTTCTCCTGGATGGACTTGTAATAGGTAGAAAAGGAGAAAAATGTGACATGTAACAGCAGGTCAGTTAGTTATAAGAACAAAAAAAAGTAAGCTGAGTGAGTAGTGCAGATGACAGTGGCAAAACAGAAAATGGAAATGGCTAAATGGCTTTATACATGAAAGCATGTTTCAGATCAAAGGCTCAGATATCTGCCTTCTCCAAGAGGTCCAACACTGCCTGCTAGACATAGCAGCCACAAAACACACATTTCAGCACCTAGTCAGAGACTTATCAAAGTTAGTCCTACTAACTTTCGCGGTTGTTGTTTTTAATTTAACTGTGCTCCCATCTGTTAACACAAACCCAACACTATTTCCCCAAATAAGTTATAATTCTGTACATACCGCTCTAAATATATTAGGTGAAAACATTCTGCTTTGAAAAGAGCTTCACAGTTTTACCCTAAGGAATATGGACATGGACTTCAATATTAATACATAAAAACCCATTTAGTTTGCATGGTCTAGGTCCTCAAAATATCTGGCACCTGGGACTAAAATACAAACAGCAGGAGTTCTGATTATCTTAAAACACAGGAGAACAACATATACAATTCAGTCGAGAATGTAAAGGAAGCAACAAACCAAAAGGTAACAAGATGTTAGGACATGCAGAAAGAAGACTGAATAATACTGTCATACTACTGTGAAGAGTGCAGTGGTGAATGCTTTTTCCAAAATGATGGAGAATGCTAAAAAACTAAAACGTAGTCAGAAGAGAAAAATCATAGAAGATGTAGGTTAGGGCAAGTATAAGAGGAAAGACTGGGTTTATTTAATTGGTGATTTTTCCCAAGACACACAAGCTTTATGTAAAGAGGTACAGTGTTAGGAACACTAAGTTACAGTATTTTATATTGGAAATTGACAGAACTAAAGCTAAACAGTGTACCCAGCATTATGCCTTCCTTACTCATTCATCTGTATAGCACAAAACCTTTCCATACATTTCAGCTTCACCAACTGAGACCTAAACTAAAAGAGAGGTCACCTTCAAAACGAATGATTTTTCAGAAAATATACTTTTAAGACGACATATTCTTCTAGTTATTTGAAAATGTTGTTTAAGCCAAGTTAACTCAAAGGCAAGTGGGCTTGAGTGTTTCCAGACAGTTTCCAGTTTCTGTTTGTGCATGAAAATGACTGGATGGATTTTTAAATCTTCAGTTAAAAAAACCTTAATATTTGCAATACATGAAATGTTAAGTGCATATATATATCAAGAGTTCACCAAAATATGGTTGACAATTTTTATATACAGATATACTGAAAAAAGAGAAATAGTGATGAAAGTACTAGCCAGAAAAAATCAGATTAAAGACATATAAATAGCCATGAACATAGATACTGAAAATAACTATAATAACTATCAAATAAAGTCTGATAAGTTTCAGTATGAAGTTAGAAAATATGATGAAACTTACAAAAAAGGTTTTTTTCACTACTGAAAAAGCGCTACTGAAAAGAAGTACTGAAAAGTACTAGATTTCAAGCAATTAAAATATTTAGGTAGAAAATCTTTTTGCAAACTCTCAGCAAATTTTTCAGCCTCTGAAGGCCTTCGGCCCCTCTCCTTGACCTCCACAGTTTGAAGAACATTGCATCAAAGTCTCCTCCTTTTCCCTCTTTCCCTATCACCAACACTGCAAGGAAAAAAAAAACCAAAACAACAACATAAATTTCTAGGGTTCACCCTCCTTGACTCTAATCCTCAGGGACACATAATTTAGAATTTTCTGCATGTTCACCAGCCTTTCCAAGTTCCATCAAGATGCCTTTTTGAATTGATACACTGATTCTGCATTTTTCTGCACTATTTCCTCCATTACTAACACTTGAGGAAAAAAAAAAAATGAAGACAAGGTACAGATACTACCGATACAGATATAGGTACAGATTGCTAACTCCCAAATTCTTTTACATGCCTGCTAAGCTGATGGTTAATCTGAATCATTAACAGCCACTGATGATTCTCTTTTTGTACACATATATATTTGGTGTCCAGAGTTCAACTATGGAAATTATTGCCACAGAGCATGTAAGGTGTACTAAGAGTTTGTTTCAGCCTTATTTGTAGGTTGTTTTAAAGCACCACAGGTTCATTGAGGTACTCCTATTTTCTATACTTTCCACCCCTTAACATTCATGATTTATATATCTTTGATAAATCACATGCTTTCCAAATTAAGGCAATCCAGTCTTTTACTCCGGTCCAGCACTGAGGATGCTTAATAGGGAAACACCATTACACTCCATACTGTCATTATTCTGATACTGTGGTATGTTTTTGAGAGGAAGAAACTAAAACTCTGACATTCAAGACGCAAATATACCATGAATGTACACCAAAGATGTTTCCTATTTGGTGCTTGGCAAAAGCACCATTTTGCTGCATTTGGCAGCAAACTCAAAATAAATCTTATACATTTTTCTTCAAGAGTAGTAGCTAGTTAATTAGGTGCACATAAATATGCATATCTCTTTTTGGAGCTTGTCATCAACCTTCTGCACATGCATTAATTTTTACTTATTGAAATTTCACCTACCATTTTATTATCCAAACTAGCTTTTTGTACTGCGACTTTAAAAAAAATCCAAACAACAACAAACCTTTCAGCATTCTAACATAATCAAAATTTTCTATAAGTCTTATTAACCACTTTTATAGCTGAATACCTAGAGCAGTCTTGTACTCTACTCATTTTCCAGACAAGCAGATTTAACCAGTCAGACACACACCACAGTTCTGTAGCCAGTTACCTCTTACCGGGAACTAAGTTTCATTAAATGATTTAGGGTACCAGCCTGCTTTCTATCAGATTGTCTCTTTGGAGCAAGTTTCTTTTTGACAAAGTCCATAAGGTCCTGACTTTAAGTCAGCAAAATATTCTGTTCTGAGTTCATATAATAGTCTAGAGGATTTATAGTCCAGACTGTAAAGAGAGACTGACATACAATCTTCTTGAATCAAACTATAAAGACAATTAGCATAATTCACCATATTGCAGCATATTCTCAAACAAGCAAGCAATAATTTCCCCGAAGTTTCTGACCATTTTGCATAAACTTAGATTTCTTCTCCAGTCTACAGGTTTTTCAAAAGCTATGTTTATTTAAGTATTATTCCTAATGATATGAGGACACACATTCAGCCGCAAATAGATTTTAAAAAAAGTTAAAAATCCTTTGATGTTTTACAGTTTCTCCAAAACATCTTTATGTGATTAGGGACTTTTAAAACAAAATATTCTGTAAGTACTTTTAAAAGTAATTCTCTCAGTTTTGCCAGCTGTTCTCATCTCTACATTTCTTTTCCCTTGAACTTGTTTCATACTTCATTAAACTATTATTTAACCAAAATTTTACATGTTCAATACAATGTAATTTATTTCTAAGTACTTAATTTTGCATAAATCAAAGTTAAATTAGTTATAAAGTTCACTACTGCAATTCACCACTATATATTAAGGAATTCAAACATAGTTTAAGCTAGAATTGTATTTTAATATACCAGAATTCTCATAAGTGAGCTTGAGAGGGAAGCAAACTTTCAGACAGACTAATAAAAGATTTCAAAAATTTTAAAAGCAGGATGTTATGAATCATCAAAAATCTCTAGCTTCCAGTGACAGACTTCAATATTAATGTATCTGAAGTCATTAAAATCTCTTCACATTCATGTGAACTAACATGAAAGTAAAAATCATTAACACATAAGCAATGAAGCTACAAGTATGTTTAATATATTTAACATACAGTAAGTTTTCAGGGTGCTTATTTCCTGAAGATGAGCTGAGATGTAATGGTGGCTCTAAGCTTTCACCCATCATGAGATATTATCATTTTCCAGTTAAGAAAAACCAGCTCAACTCAGACCTTCAATAATGCATGTTTTGAAGTTCTGCTGGCATCTACATGTAGGTTGTGAAGCAATTCGTTACATTTTATCTTTAGTCCAATATCAAGGACATCCAAAAAACCCTCAAGCATGAAAAGAGAAGGCCTCCCACTGATTTCACTTGGCGCTTGAACAAACCCAGTGCCTATTCACCATGACTGAAGTACCGTCCACAACTACAAGGCCATAAAAATTCTAAGTAGCAAGGTAGTTTCTTTGACTGCATGAAGACTGGTGAACACAGACGTACAGACAAAAAAGCCAGTGAGGTTTAGCTCATGAAGTAATTTTTTAAAATAATTTTTTTGTCTTTTCCAATTTACCAGATTTGGTATCCTGTATCAAAGAAAACTTTATGTCTTAGTCTTACGGGACTTAAAGCTTGATAACAGTAACCTGGCCAGTAGTTCTACAGCCAGCTATCAACCACTATCTCATTGCTCCCTCACATACTTTCTGAAGAACACACCACTACATATGGAGGATCTCACAAAGTTAAATCTAAACTTTCTGAAATCAAAGGCACCAGAACAGAGGTACCTACTCTGATTTCTCCAAATTTCAGAAACACTTAGCATTTTTATTTCCAGCTATTGATGACTACTACCTCCAACTTTTCTGCTATGGCAATGTGTGTTCTGCACACACAAAAAATTAACAATTTTTCACAGGTAAATTACTTCTTTTGATTAAGGAAAAATTTGTGGGCACAAATGTGAAACATTTTTAGAATCAACAATTTAACATCCTTTCTTAGTTGCCAAGTAGTCTGATTCTTAGCAAAAAGAGTATCTTAAATTCCATTTAAAATCCAACATCAATGCTAGATTAATCTATGAACATTGTTTATCCTGTGGTTTTATGTTCATAGTTGCCTTCCCAGTTCTTGGAAGATTATACAGAGAGCCCAAAACATGTAACACAGCATTTGAGTATCAAGCTTCACTTGCCTGGTGCCTATATAATACTCAGCGAAATCAGAAAGAAAAAGTGAAATCAGAAGAAAAGGGCCAGTAATGCATATAGTGAAATTACCATGCTAGAACTCACTGCTTGAATGTCTTCACCTATTATTACAACTAAATCAGTAACAGTCTGTAATTAAATCAGAAAATGCCTATACAAATCCAGCCCAGCTTTTATGAATATCAAAAAATATAATACTGTCTTCAATTCCTTTATTATGCCTTCTCCAGCATTCAGTGAATATATGAACTGTTTGGTTGGCTTATAAATACAACTTTTCACATTTACCTTACAAAATACAGTCATACTAAACACACTGAGTATGTCTAGTAAGTGAATCTTTATTTTAATCTTGAAATGAGTTCAGACTTGCCTCTTTGATAGACATTTCTCAATTTGATAATACCATTCATTACATGTCAGCTTTTATTTCTGTGTCCCTCATAAAGGCCTTGGGGCAAGCAAGGTCGTTCCCATATTATACATACAAAGATTTAAGTCCAAAACACAGCTGTGCTTGTAATGCTCAGCTCTTGCAAGAATGCATGGTATCTGGTAAGCATCTTGACATGCTTGGAGGGAAGTCCCCATGGATTTGAGCAGCACTTACATATAAAGAGCATTTATATAAACAAAATCAGGTTTCTGATGCTGGAAGCCCAAAAAAAAGACAAGCATATCACTTACTGAACACATTGTTCTAGGGTCACATGACTAGCCCGTAATTAAGCAGAAATGCCATTAGAAGTTACTTTTCCACAGCGACATTTCATTTCATAATAACCCAGCTTTTTTTCCTTTCATGATCTTATACCTTTTCATCCTGCTTTTCAAACCCAGAAATATTTGATTACTTCATAGCTTTGACTCTTCACACACCTAAATGTTCCATCCTTTACACTAAATGAAGCAAAATACACCTGAAAAATGAGTGTACGATCAAAATACAAAATGAAACAAGATTCTATCATGTCTATAATGGGCAGCAGTAACCTCCATTTCCAAGCTTCCACATGGTTTCTAACCTTGTTATGAACTTTCACTCTGAGTTGTTTTGTTTGTTGTTTGTTTTTTTCCCCCAAAGAAGGAATCTGGGTACAATACAGATGTCCCTCTCTAGTAAGCTTCCACTGAAGATAGAACTTTGTTTCTGTTTTTCCCTTGCCTCCTATAGGCTTGTCTCTTCCTTAAAATTTCACAGGAACAGCAGAAATTTAACACCATATGACATATATTCCAATTTTTATGTCCTGCTCCAATATCAGAAAACACTCTTCCCAAAGATTACGGGTGATGTAATTAACTTCCTTCTAAACTCACTGTGAAAACTGACAAAATTAAGCTCATTAAAAAACTTAAAACCTTCCAAATTCTTAAAAAAACCCCAAAAAAACAAACCAAACAATAACAACTTCCCCACAAATCAGAAACAGATACCTAATACAGAAAAGGTCTGAAACTTAAAGCCTGCCAGAAAAACATATGCAACCAGTTAATAAAAACAATTTCATGCACAAGTTCTATTTATAAAACATTTCTTCAACCCTAGCTACCCAGTATAATATATGTTTTGTCATCATAGATACAAATACTGCTTTCTCTCAAAGGATGAAAGGAAAAACAAGACATGGCATCTTTCTCTAGTGCATTATACAGACAACCAAGTATTTTAACTCACAAATTGCCAAGTTAGGAAGAGAACACAATGTACCTTAGAAGAAATTATGTATTACTAAAATAATCAACCACAGCACACACCTCTGAAGTTTATCAACATTAATCTTTCAGGAAGAGTATTAAATGATGCATTTTAAAACCAGAATTCAAGACATTGCTGAGGTTTAAAAAAAATCAAAACAGAGCACAACACAACTTTTAATACGTGTATCTACTCATTGTAATATTTACTTTTCTTATTTGACAAAAGAACAAGCAAATAATCTTTTTCTCTACTATAAATTCCAATAAAATGGGAATTACTTCACCATGCTTTGAAGAAAGCATATTAATAAATGAAGAGTTTATAGGCTTCAACTGTATCATACGTCTGAAAAAAATACTCATGCCAATTCTCTGTGCAGTATCATCATTCAAGAGAAGAAAAAGCACTTTTGGTTAAAACATCATCACATTATAAAATGAGTTATTTTAAGATTGCTGATTTTTCTGAAAAATTACTTTAGGCTCACAACAATATGTCAAAATAAAGCTAGTACATCATAAATCCTTTTGTCTCCCTCATTCTTTCTCAAAACCAGAGAGGAACACTATTTTTAAGCTGAAAACAGTAAAAAAATTGTTGGCTAACTGAACAAGGTATCAAGCTGAGATAAAATGACATTTACAATACAGATTAAATGAAATAAAATTTTAGCTTAGAATCAGAAGGCTGTAGTCTTAATAATCTACACAGGAACTAATAGTTTTACCAAAAGTACATCCAAGATGCAATAAAGATAACCTTTGTTAGTTCTGGCTAAGCATTCAAGATTAGAATTACTTTCAAATATAACAAACATACTAATTCCGGAACAAATTTACCAAAATGCAGTGTTCTTCAGATGGCTTTTTTAGCTCTTAGGAAAATATACTGTCCAAGTGTTACAACAAATTATGTATTTTAATTTATGTTCCATGAGTTTAAGTCTTTTGCAACATCAGAAAAAAAGCTACTGACTTTTCACAGTTCACCAGATTACACAGAAAATTACTTTTCATTTTAGTTACCTGAAATAATCTTCTAGAATATACAATAGCATAAATACTGCACATCTCTTTGTATTTTATATATTACTCAATATTCTCAACCATAAAATTTTGAGTTTGACCTATTTAATTCAGCCATGCATTTGAAGGGTAAGATAGCAAGATAAACAGGTGGTGTTTAGCTACATATGTCAGACGTTCTCACTCATCAAAAACACTTATCTTAGTGAAGAGCCCAGAAAAACCGGGTCAGCATTGAGGAAAAATATCACTTCATATACTGCATAACAGAACTAGTAAATAGGAACTAGAAAGCAGAACTTCCCAAATAATAAGTATCTCAGTTGTCTTTACCCTACCTTTATCTGCTGTCTTCTAAGCATCGCAAGTTCCCTCATATCTCGGAATGGTTGTAGTAAGTACTGGTAGAGCTCTGTGGTGGCTTCTGCAAGATTACTGTAGGCTTCATCTTCCATTTGGTACAGTTCAAGGAGCTCTACCATACTTTCTGTATTCTTATGTTTTTCCAGAAGCTGCAGAAAAAGTACAAGTTTTAATGAAAATATCGGAACATTCCTGATAAAAGTGAAAGCAATTTAAAAAACTTTTTTTAACCTATCCTTTTGTATCATCTTCCCCTTCCCACAAAATCACTAGACAAATAAACAAAACAATTTTAGTCCCCAAAACACATCTTCAATTCAGTTAATTAAGTATGAGCACATCTCTGATAACCTTAACTGAGCAACACTCAGACTGACTTTTTAATTTCCAAAGATTTCTGGAAGGTAATGAATATGAGCACAAAGAAAACAGAAAAAGCAACTTAGCTCAACAATTTATAATGTAGTCATCAGGTATGCTACTTCAGACACTTCCCACTTTTGGGTAACAGAGCAGGGGAAACTGAGTGATAGACAAGGAGACAGAAAGAGAAGTTGCATTTTCAACTTTCTAAATTTTTGAGAATGTTGGTGTTCAGGTTGTGCAGTTTTTTGTCAGTCTGTTCTTTGGATACACACAGCCCCCATTACATCTGTGTGGCCTCAGACAGAGAGTAACCCATATGAAACAAAACTTCCTAGAAAGTTCAATCACAAAACTTCAAATGTATGAACCTTCCATTAATTTTATTTTTACAATGGGAATTACCTAAGCATTCTTATCTTTAAAAAATACTTAGATGTTAATATAAAATGACTTTAATTCATATAAGAAAATACAACATTGAAGTCTGTCCGTTCTATCTTTTAGTTCTTATGAAGCAGAAAATTCACTTGTACAAAGCAGCTACGATGTATGATTTTTTTATTGTATATGCTCATTTTGCATCTATTTTGGGCATTTGCCTGAGCGGACTTCACATGGTGCTGGAAACCCTTCACCATGTCTAAAAAAAATATTTACTTGTTTAATAAAAACTAAGCTCATACAGACATGTCGAGTAGCTAATGTATTTACAAAGACAAGATTATCTGAAATTAATTTCCCTCCTATATAATTTTCTAAGTCAAAGTCTCTTGCCCTTTATATTATCACCCCAAAAGCATATATTCACAGTCCAAGTTTATTTAAACCTAAAGATTAGTAACACTGTGGTGTAAATACATCCTATTTTCTATCTGTTCATTGAAGTTGGATGCTAACCATCCATGAAATTTCTCTCTATAGTGAGCTGTGTTTCAGTTACCAGAATGGGTATGAAAAATATCTTTCTTTGTAATGGAAAGTTTGTTTTAGAACATCTCTGTAGCTCCACCTTTGAAGCACTAAAGAAGGTTTGAGAGAGGGTGCAGAGCAGAAAGCAGAGATGCTTGTAGCGGCTTTATTTATACGTTCACCATTAAAGCAACAATCATATTCCATGAGAAGACAGGAAAAGCTTTCACTTAAGGTTAGCAGAGAAGAAAGGTCTGGGAGAGAGGATGTACAACACATGTGAGAATCCTCTGAAGGAGGAAACTTCAGCACACGGCAAATTGCTTTGTTACCTAAACAATTTCACACAGGCAATTGCTCCTATCAGAAAGTCATTGCCTATGTTCTTCTGCTCTTCCAGTAGCACACAGCATTTTGTAGCATTTGAGTTCTCACTGAGACAAGCCTTTGGGCTTGCAGTCTGTAAGACTAACATTTTATTAACTTTCAGTCTTAGACACACATAACATAACCTGAAACTACAGAAACCCAGATACTCTTGGATTCATGCCTTAAGTCCCTATGAATCTCACACTATTCCAACTCACTATTTGTTTCAACCATCTAGTCTAAGAGTGCACCATCTTCCTCAGCTCCACTTCACACCACTAGGGCTAAAAGCGGAGTTGCCATACACCAGTTTTCTCCTACTTTCCCCGAGCACAGCCAGAAATCCCTCTTTAGTCCCAAAGCTATAATCAGACTTCCATCAAGGTACTAAATCTTTCTTCTCAAGCCACCCATGGCACAAAGGAGAAACTCTACCAGTACATGACAGTTTCCTTTTAGTTGCTTAGGCTATTAGTATCTTACTAGCAAATAAATTTGCACCTCTGTTTCATTGTGAAACACTACTACTCCACTAGGATACAAATTCTAGAGGGCAACAGAAAATGACAATTCAAGAAAATGTAATCATTTAACAGGGAATCTTAGGTACATTTATTCCAGGGACAGAACAATACAATGGAAGGGCTTTTTCCTTTCTATTCACAGACGATTCTTAAGTCCTTTTTAATAGTTCTGATATTTTGGTAGATGGGCACAACTCTGCCTAAGCTGGAGTCAAAGTGCCAAGAAATGGATGACAAACCCAATTTTATGACTATCAGAATAGTACAAAGACATATTAAGGACACTAAAAACTAGTAGCTACTTATAACTAGTTGGCTGTTCTGAAAAAATCATGTCTCTCACTGAAAACACCAGGGATAAAATAATGAATTATCAATACATTCCTGTGCATACAAATGGTAAGCAAATGGCCGTTAACTTCATGGTCTTGTCTGTGTTAGTCTGCTGCTGGGATTACCCAAAACCTAAATCAAATCCTAATTCTCAACTCCTTCAAAAACACCAAACCTTCAATTAAAAAACCAAACACAGAAGTAAGGGCAGGTTATTCATAACCAATTAATACAGAATTATACATATATTTACTTTTTAACTATTGACACAAGGTAACCTTCCATTCTTCATCTCTAAGGCAATGATGCAAGCAGAATCCTATTGCTAATGCGGGCTTTCTGAATGAAAATGGTAGTAAAATTTTGTCTATTCGGCAGTTCCAAAAAAAAAAGTGTAAGAAAAATTACTTAGAAACCAAAGAGTATAATCTTATTTGGTTCAATGTAAAGATCAATGAGCTATTCAATAGGGGTATTCTTCAATTCTTCAAAACAGATAGGAAAATTAACAGCCTGAGAGTACTTGTTACATACAGCCTCATTACACCCATCCATCTATTCACACCCTATTTTCACGAGAAACACTAACCTTGGACATAAAGCTTGAATCCTGTATTCAGTCTTGGAACCCTCATTACAAAAAAAGCACTAAGGTGCCTTTCATGGAACTGGTGAATTGTCTAGAGGATAAGTTTTACAAGATTAGCCTAAATAAATCAAAAGATCGGACTCCTTCTGGTTAAAAATAGCTGCTCGCCCTACCAGCTACCAAGGAACCAGGAAGCAGAAAAACTATAGCGCCCTACTGCAATGTGTGCTTCCCCAAGCGAAGAGAGGAAGAGAAAGATCTACAAAAACCCAAATGGGATTTCTAGATAAAGCACTTCTCAAAATGGTACAGTACCTTATTTAAAACCCACTTGAAGAGATGTATTTAAGCAAATATCCAATCTTCCCCAAGAAGACTAGATCAGCTTCTAGGGAAAGTCACCTGAACTGTATGAACTAACTATAAAAGACAACTTTAAGTTTATTAAAAAAAGAGAAAAAAGACAGTACAGCTATACAGCGCTTGGAAATACCATTGCCAACCCTCTTCCCTAATCTTGCCTAACGCAAATATAGAGCTTGTCTTACTGGTGACTGGTTTTTATAACTGATATATATATATATATTTTTTTTTTTTTTAGCTGTGTGGGGATCATCTCTTCTTCCATGCAACAAGTGACAGGACAAGAGGAAACAACCTCAAATTGTGCCAGGTTTAGATTGGACAGTAGAATTTTTTCACAGAAAGAACTGTCAAGCACTAAAGCAGGCTGTACAGTGAAGTGGCTCAGTCACCAGCCCTGGGGTTTTTAAAGGATGCACAGATGTAGCACTTAGGGGCAAGGTTTAGTGGTGGGCTTGGCAGCGCGGCAGCGCCACAAAAATGGTTGGACCTGATGATTTTAAAGATCTTCTCTGACCTAAATGATTCTGTATAAGTGGTTTAAAGGAATACAGAACTATTTCTCTCTCTATTTTGGAAATGGAGTGCGTACCAACCACCAAGGCTTCAACAGTCGGGCTGGTATGAACAGAAGACCAATGGCTTTGATTCTACTTCTATATGGAGGCTTTTAACCCTGATGAAGAATCCAGGTGCTTCACTGTCACCAGCATGGAAGGGGCACTGACACAGGAATGGTGTAAAACAGGCTGCACAGAGCACCTCGCATTGTCACGCAGTCTGATGGAGCTTTCCTGCTCCAGATCAAAGCAAGCCAAAGCCTTTTTTTTAGCTGGCTGCTATCCAGTTAGTATTCAGACAACTAGATACCTGGGATGCTGGGACTAGCACAGAATTAATGTCATAATGAAAATCCCACCCTCCATAGACCCACAGATAGTTTGATTCTGTATGCTCCCATTTTCACACAGGCAGTACTAAATGAGTACCTAGCCAAGTGTCTAGACCAGCCCAGAACATTAAAGCCAGGCAGTTTTCAAGGTGTTGGCATAAAACACACTAACAATTTTTGTGGCATGTTTTATGCCCCAGTGAGGACTAGTTCTCAGCATAGACATTCAGTGTTATTGCTCATTTACTTCAACAGTCTCAGTAAGAATTTTTGGCTTTCACAGTTCTTTAATTACATTATTTGAAGAAGTGGGTGGAGGAGAGCAAAGTAACATCCTGTACAGGCCTGACTAGCTCTATACCCATTGAATGCTGCATTTATTTTAAGAATCATGTTTCACAGATGTTACATTGTTCACAACTAAATGAATCCATACATTTTAGGCAACTATTATGCAGATACACTCTAACCAGCAGGAAGCACTTTTTTTTTTTAATGTAACAGTATATATATTTGAACTACATAACAAAGATTTTTTCTCTATTATTTTATTTTGTTCAAAAAGCTTTAAAAACATTACAACTGACAGTGTAATTATGTGCAGGTTGACCTCAACTGGGTGCATAATCCAAAGTTTAATTTATTCATAGAAGAGTCAAGTCTTACATTTCCTTTGCTAATACACCCAAAACTTTCCCTGTTACTCCTATTTTTTTGGTGCATTTTATAAAAACATTGCAATATGACTCATAAGCATTTTTAGATAAAATCAGTCATAAAGATATTTTTTCAGTATCTTCTTAAATTCCTTCATACTTCAGAAATAACTACAGAACACCCTATTTTTCTATGAATTTAGGCTCTCAGAAGCCTGGCAGTATTACCTGCCATTTCCAAGAAGAGTTCTAAAGATTCAAATTGAAGCATATTCAGTTTCACAGGCAGAACCACAGATAGCTGGTGTCAGAGAGAAGTATAGATAAGAGTAGTTTTAGATACTCCATCCTTTGTCCAGAGAACAGCATTCCTAGGAGTAAAATACTCAAGCCTCCTGATGATGCAATAGTACGCAACAACGTTCAGACAATGAGTTATAAAGAAGTAAAGCTAGAGAATACATAAAATCTGTATGCAAAATTCTAGCAACTGAACTTAGAAGGCACCTTTTTTTTGCATAGCAGATGTTTAGAAATGTTTCTCTTTAACCAAACAAAAGAAATTGTTGTTAAAAGCAAATATACTTCTACACGTCCTGACAATAAGCAGAAGACTCAATTACATGAAATCTTCACTACAAGCAAACTGCTTTTCTTGCTCTTACAAACATGTGGTCCTGTACTTAAATGTCACACATCACAGTTAAGAGATTAAGACTTGCCAAGATATCCAGCTGTTTGCATGACTGCACTGCCATCAATAATCTTTACCTTTGTGGTAAAAAAAGATCAATTGCATTACTATATCAGTAACAGACCAAAGCCAGACTCTCCCTCACAGATTTAAAGTACATTTTACTGCTAGGGCAGAAATCATCTAAGAGAACACAAAATCTAGATAGAGAGGGAGGATGTCATAAATAAATTAGTTAATACTGACTAGCATGGGAAGTGCTGGATCCAGCACTACATCTGTCTAACCTTCTAAGATTTAAAAAAGATAAAAACAAGTGAATTCCATAGTAACTTATTTGGAAACAACACAGCAACTGACCACCTACTGAGCGCACAAAAATTGTCCATTTTTTTTTCAAAGAGGCTTCTGAAGACAGGGAATTGAAGTGTATGCTAATGCATTGGCAAGGTTATTGCCTGGATTTGGGTAGTTTTTAAAACAGCTGTTTAAAGAAGAACTGAGCTAATTCAACTAATTAAACTAAAAGCACAGAAAAAACATGCATAGCAAACAAGCTCAAAGTCCGCATGTTTTCAAAAAATGGAACAGCAAACAAGAAAACCCAACAAAGATATTGGAAAGCAAAACACGGGGTGTTTAAAACACAAGAAATTAAGAATACTTGCCTAAGATGTGTCATCTAGGCCTGTTAAGAACTACTAACACAAAATGAACCACATCATTCCCCTTTAAACACTACGTAAAACAGTCCTTTACCTGTACACAGTAAGCCTAGGACCTCAGTACATGTGTGTAGAGGTGTTCCAGATGGGCGGAAAGGGTTTTGTACTGGGGGACTACAGAAGTGGCACCTGTGAGAAGATGCCAGAAGCATCCCCCATGACCAACAGAGCTAAAGCCAGCGAGCTCCAAGATGGACCCACCAATGGCCAAGGCCAAATCCATCAGCAACCACAATACCACCCCGGGATTATGCATTTAAGATAGGGAAAGAGTGCTGGCACAACAACTGCAGCCCAAGAGAGGAGCAAGAACAGGTGAGAGGAACAACTTTGCACATACTAAGGTCAGTGAAGAAGAATCTGGGGGAGGTTCTCCAAGCACCTGTGTAGAGATATCCTTGCAGCCTGTGGAAGACCCCTCCACTGGCCCCTGAAGTAATTTCACAGACAGCCCATGCTGGAGCAGGCTCCTGACAACCTGTGGCCTCATGCACAAGGGAGCCCACAATGGAGAAGTTTTCTGACAGGACCCCTATGATCTCACGGAGGACACTGGAGCACTTGGTTCCCCAAGGACTTCACCCAATGAGATGCACTTACACTGCCAGAAATCCATGGAGGTCTGTCTCCTGCGGGTGAGTACCTATGCTAGAGCAGGGGAAAAACATGAAGAGGAAGGAGTGGTAAAGAAAACACATGATGAACTGACCACAACCCTCCTTCCCTATCCTCCCATGGTATCCAGGGAGAGGAGGTAGAGAAATCAGTAGGGAAGTTGAGCCCAAGGTGAAGGGAGGGGTGGTGTAAAGATGCTTTATGATTTGGTTTTATTTTTCACTATCAAAATTTGATCTATCAGCAATAGATGAAATTAATTTCCCCAAGATTATTCTGTTTTGCCTGTGACAGTAATTGGTGACTGATTTCTTCTTATCCTTATCTCAACCCATGAGCCACATCATATTCTCACCCTGTTGAGGTGGGGAGTCACAGAGCAGCTCTGGTGGCCATCTGATGTACAACATCTACCCACGGCAAGAGCACACCCCAGGAGTTTATGACCAGCACAGATTGCTTGGCCACTTTTCACTCCTGTCAGTGACTCTCCCTTATACACAGGTTACAGCTCCTAGACAGTAGCAATTACCTTTGTCTAGCTCTTTTACACTGCCTACCAAAACACACCTCATTTCAACATACTACCCGTAATACTACTCCACAGATAAAGAAAAGAACTGAACTGAGTAAGAAAAACTGAAGCAGTATTTTAATGCAGCCAAGTGAGCCAAAACATTACTTCCATGTATGCATCATTACTGAACAATGCAACTTCTCTCCTCCCACATGGAATTCTAAATAGAAATCTCAGCAGAACTGTATGTACATATATATAACTTGTTGGAAAATCACAAGGCTCAGGCATAAAGCTCTCAGCTCTGACAACAATGTATGGCAAACTAGATCTCTTCTGAAAGCTCAAAAGGGAAATGTCAACACCTAAAAACTATGCATCTCCTTCTCTGTAAACAGGACAAACATGTAACACCACATGGAGTGCTTTTTTCAAGCTGGTACTAGTCTGGTCACCTTACCTTATTGTGTGATGTGGCTGTACAACTCCTTAGTCAGACTGCCATGTTAAATGAGTGTCCAGAACTATGAGGTATTAGTTTGAATTCAGTATATTACTTGGATAGCCATAGATGAGCTACAGAAATCATAGCAAAGGGCTAACTGCATGGGAGCAGTCACGGTATAGGAGTGGTAGGTTTTCCTTTTCCTGTTAGTAACACCCAAATAGGTATTTACGTTGTAACACAATTTCATGAATGAAATAGATCTGTTTAGATCTGTATTTCAGAGTTGTTATGGTATTTTGGGACTCCTTTCCTTTGAAAAGGGGCAAAATAATGAAAAGATAAAGTCACTAACGAATCACTGGTTGGTTGGAACATGGTAACTCTGAACAAAAAGACTTCTAGGCAACACCTCACCCTGAAGGCTTGGCAAAGAACTTACTTTACACATATCCTAATGAGGTCTAAGTATTTTTTTATGCAGGTTAGAAGACTGAGAACATGCATTACATAAGTGTTCAGGCTGTGCCATAAAATACTTTAACTTTTGTCCACAGACTGTCTTCTTCTTTTGTTGTGAACTATGCTGTTAGCCAGGACAATATACTCAAGAGCATCAAAACTGACTATTATCTAAACAAACTAATATTTGCATAGAACAAATACATTTAGTTAGCAGGTATTATAGTGCTAGTCTTAAAACCTTTCACATAACATTTGCCATGTCAGGACACAGGCCTAGTCAAATACTCACCTGCCATAAAAAGCAAATGTTCTTTTATGAAAACAAAGAACATTCGATGGAAAGAAAAAAAAGAGGTACAATCAATTTCACTGTGAAGTCAGCTCATGGGAATTAGATCAGCAGCACTGAATTAGTACTCTTAGCAGTTTTACAGTGCATTTGGCATGGTAGCAAATAATTCTCAAATGTCTGATAAGTCTACTGTTAAGACTTTTAAAAATTGAATTCAAAGCAGGAAAAGATTTATGAACAATACCAGATTCTAAGTACTTGTGAGGGTGAATTTACTTTTTAAAGCTGACCCAATAGCTTGCTCCCATTGAGAGAAGATTCCTCTTCCCATCCCATCTTGCCCCTCTTCTTCCCAGTCTACTCCAGTTCCACATTCCTTATGCACTCAGGTCCCCCCTCTTCCACTTCACTGTCTTTAGTATTTTTCAGATCCTTCAACAAACTAATTCAGTGTCTGGCAAAAAACTACTTTGTGGTCTCTCTAGGAGTAATTTACTGAGGTTTATTGAGTTGAATCAGCATACTGAAAGGACAGAGAAGCAGAACAGGAAGGAACACAAAGCTGACGTGGGGGAGGACAGAAAGCGATAGCATCCCCCCCATCAACGCCAGCAAGCTGATGATCCAGTTCTTCAGCTCCCTTCAACAACACAGATGATGAACCACCTTTAAGCCTAGGTGACAGATGAGAGGTAACTCAAATGGCCCTCTGTGAATTCTTTCAATGCTGGTAGAGTTCAGCCTCTATGGCACCTTATACTACAGTGCAATCATGGAAAGGCAGGCCTAAGAAAATAGCATTTTGCCTTCCTAAATGCAATTTTTAAAGCTTCCAAGCTGAAATAATAGGGATTTTATTTAAAAATTGAATACGTCCAAAAAAAAGCCCAGTAGAAAGAACATATTTAGCTTTTTGTTCTTAATAGTGGACTGTAAATAAGATATGAAGAAAATCCTTAGATCCCAAATCATGCATATTTTTCCTCCTACCTTAACAGCAAATACAGTAAATTACAAGCTACTATATCACTTTCATACCAGAACAGTATTTCAGGCAAAAGCAATTTCTATTAACAGCAGGGGAACACAGACTTTTATTCTGCGGTGCTAATTGTCTGAATTGGTTTTATTCCTGTTCTTAGGGAGAAATGAATGAGAGCAGATACTCAGTTTAAATGTTTAAGGGAAATAAAATCCATGTGTGATAAAGCAGCATGATAAAACACATTTGAAATTATACACACCATTTACCTACTCATTCAACTCCTCCAGAAGACCTCCAATATTGCAAATAGTTTGGGATTTTTTTAACCTCCTCCCATACATGATTTTTTTTTCTGAATTATACTACTCTGAAGTGACAAAATGCTACAATTTAAAATTTTGACATATGATAGTGAACAAATAACGCATTACTGAAGGCTAAAGAATTTCGGACCTGAAGTCACAAGGCTATTTACACTGTAGAAAAATTACAAAATTAGAAACTTCTAGAACTAATCTATAGATTTTCCCTCTCAAAACTTTCACAACTTAATTAATACATTCATATCTTTTTCATTTCTTCTTTTTCTTCTTAATTTTTTTAATATTTCCTTTCAACAGATATAAAACAGTGTTTTTTAAATTTCAGGTTTCCTTTAAAAAAAAAGCAAGCCCTAATCAAAACTAGTTGTATTTTAAGCATAGGGTCAAACTAGAAAACACAGTAAGGTTCCTCCTAACAAAACGATCTATTATTCTAAATTATTGAAAATCTTTTATAACAACCTTTCCCTAAAGTAGCTCAAACAAGTCATGATGCAGTACTGTTATGTGAAAAGTCACATAAATCATCTGCAAGTCACGACAAACAAATGCTAACTGATTATTTAAATAACATTTTTCAGAGAAAAAACCCAAACCCATCCAGTTCCTTCACACTAATATCACAGCATTTTTCCAAAAGAAGGTCAATTGCCACAAATACACTTTGGAAAGTATTGTAACAGTATATAAATACATAAAACAATCCAAATTTTTAATTAAGAAATCAGAAGTACTCAAGGTCCTTTAAAAAAAATTTCAATGTTTGCTGAATGACTGGAAGTGTTTTCTAAGACCTTTCCAGAAGCAAATCCTTAACAAAAAAAGTCCAAGTGTTCAAACTTCTCTGAATGGATAATGTTTGTCATTAGTAATCAAAAAGACCCACAGACATACATCTGATATTCCTACAAAAACACTACACCTGGAAAAGCATAGATAGAAAAGAAACCCAGACACAGGGTCTTACCACTGAAAGGTTTTGCATTGAAAGCAGTATCTGCCCAAGGTTTTCTAACTGGTGAGTGGTGTCATGAGGGTATATCACCCACATTTTATTTACATCTACAATGAATGGCTGCAGATGATCATGTCCAAAGCCTGGCTTGCAGGGAAGCTGTCTTCTCATATATACATATATATATTGACTAACTCACAGATGCTCTGTATCCTTAGAATATAATTTTCCATCTCCTCCTGTCCTAGCTTCCTTTTCTCTCTACCATATTTCTAATGACAAGGTTTTCATCTCTTGCAAAAATAGTTTGGCAGATATATCTTTAGCTGGACTGAGCCCTCAATTCTGCAGAAGTCCTCTCCAATAACAGCAATATCCTGGCGCATTGCAATGCTATGTTTCCAATAATATTAAAAAACAAATCTAAAAGCACAGCCTCTAAACCAAAAAATGCAGCAATTTCCAAAAATCTCTGCTACTCACCACCTTCTTTAGGTTTGTGGTAGCAACATTTACATATGTAAAGCACAGCCGTCCCTGACTATTTGTAAACAGTGTCTTGTCATGTTACAGAAACATAAAGAGATGAAACTATGACAGTGAATCTGTTTTCAAATTCAACACCTGCCTGGGTAAAAACACTATGCCAGGCAGAAAAGGAGAGAAAAAAAATTCTCTTAAGAATGTTTTAAACTTAAGAAAGCAGTTTAAAACAGCATTTACTTGAAGGGAAGGCATTCAATTGAAGATGAAGAAAATAATGGTAGGAAAAAATGAGAAAAAACACACAAGACAAGGGTAAGCACAAAGAAAGTACAACCCAATATAATCTCTAAAGGCTAAGAAATGAAGGAAGTTGTGAATCCTGAGCAGCACAGTGGAGTACAGAACATATCTTACATAGGTTGTTTGCACCTCTTCAAAATATTCTGTCACATGAAAATACTACAAATAGGTACCAACAATTTTAAACAAAAAACAGAGGAAAATTTATATCTAGGGAAACTAGGGGAATATCAAATTAAATAGTCTCAGCATCAGAGTACTCCCCCAAGTAATAGACATAAATGGTTCCCCAATCTCATGTTAGGCAGTTAAAAAGACCATATACTGCATTTCTGGTTTTTTTTTTTTCTCTTTCAGGTATTTGGATAAGGAAATTAATTACTAGACTTGCAAGCTGCTGTCTTCAGGTCTAAAAATTAAGACCAGGGTTACTAATACTGCTATATTGCACAGAATGCACCTCTACTTTTCATCTAGGATTTAAATTCTGTCAAGAATGATCTAATCTTTTAAGTCAATGCCCTTTCATTTTTAAATCATATAAGTTTCCTATGTTTTGAAGAAATGTACACTGTTTCAACCACTCTGACTTTCAGGTACAGCTGCAGTACTCATTGTCAACTTGCTCTAGCAAGCGCCCAAGACCAGCCAGAGCATTAATATCATGTAGGTGTCTCCAAAGAGCTTGGAGGCTACCTGCCAGTTCTACAGAGTTTACCCTACAGCAGCTGACATATTTTGGTCAGTACTAACTTACAGTACCAGTTCAGCACTTAAGCAGCTTCTTTACAATGGATTTATAATCCAAACCGTGTTAGTGGAAACAAGTGTTAACTCTACAAATAATAAACACAGAAAAAAGCATTCCAACAAGACTAGCTTGGACTTCCCAAATGCCCAGCATTAGCCTTAACTCTGCTTTCCTCATACCAATAGGAAAAATAATCCCCAGTACCTTATTTTAATCTTCTGTGCTCCCAATGATAAATTCAAACCAGTGTTCTGTTCCCTCCTGAAACACCTTATGTATCTTCTAAACCTAACTACTGCAGTTCATATACAATATTAAGTTATTCTTTCTTCTTGCATAGAATGATGTTACATTGGTTTTGATGGAAACACTACTGTTGCTAACATTTTCTCCATGTTACTGGAACACGGGATACTTTTTTGTCATGTTTTATATTTACTTTCGCATTACCTTTGATTCTGATGTTGAAACTCTCTTTAAAGCTTATTGTGTCTAGATGCAGATCACTGAACAGCATCCAGTCACCTCACATTTGGAAAACTTCCACTTTTGTTATAGTGCCCCACTACCTACCATATAAACATTTATTTTAGAACTGAATGCATACAGCCAAAAACAATGAAATGAAATTCTTCTAGTTACTGAGACAACCCTGAATATTATTGATTACTAAAATATTGGAACAGCTTCAACAAAACAAAATGTTATTGGATAATATATACCTTTTTTGTTGTAACAGAAATGAGTGACAATATGGAAGAAATACATGTTGATAAGTAACAAATGTAAAATTCCATGATATATAACTGAACCAATTCCTTGCCGCTTCCTCTAATTTCACAAGCATATTTCATTCATTCAGAACACACAAAAGTAATTTATAGAAAAAATCTGATTATGAAAGAAATAAAGTGACCATATAGCTTTCCATCAAAAAATGCTACATTTTCTTCTCATACAAAGTTGTTACTGTAACAAAATAGATTTATTTTTCCTTCGCCTTTCTAGTTCTTTGAATCAAAGGAAAACTAAACCAAGCAGAATTATTCTCATGCTTAGCAAATACATCACCATACAGGAGATGGAGATTATAAATAGCAGTAGGTCCTTACTTTCATGGCAGTCTAAAGTCAGCCACTGAAGAGAAGATGCTTTCAGAATTACTTCAGAATTTAATCAGGCACTTACAAGTGTTTGAACTTTCACATTAAAAAAAAGAGTAAAATAAAACACACAGCATGGGGATACAAAAGAATCTTTGTCTACCTGCAAACACTGGAATTCATAGATGTTATAAAGCAAAAAGAAAACCAAAGCAAGCTTCTGACTAGTTTTATGCCTGGCGCTCAAGATCCTGTAGACTATCATCCAATAAATTTCACCCAATCAGGACTATAGACCAAATTTTGGTCTACTAAGAGCTGTATGGAACAGGAACATTCCCAGAAGCTGGTATTTCAAAGGTGCTGAAGTAGACATGCAACATACAGATAGATTTCCCAAATAGTCAACTTGTTATGCAAGAGCACACAATGAAATATGTTTGGGGCATGACTAAGCCACCCATCCCTTCTGATGACAGTTTACACTAACAACATTTTTTATTCAGGAAAAAATGACTACCTTCAGCCTTCTGAAAACACAGAACGGACAAAGAGATACAGCACCATTACTGATATTACTAAACTCACAGAAATTAACAAACATCTACACTTAATCTAGAAAAACTCTTCTCTATGTAGGAAGAACATAAACAGGCAACTGGCAGGACCAAGAGTACAGCAACAAACTTCTTCTGCCTTCCTGACACAAAGTACAGTATTTTGGAAATACTGTCCAAGAAGCTGGAATCCCAAAAAAGGATTCAATGGTATACTCTCTGTTGAAATAGTATCTTTTCATCTTTTAACTGAGTACCTGAAGGTTTTTTTCAAGAGGTATAAACTTATTTGAACAAGTTTTTACTTTAAATAAATTCCTCAACTATTTCAAAATTATTAAGTTTTATTTGAAAAAAAAATAAAAGAAATGTTATTTCAAACTGCAAATCAGGCAGAAGAAATTAATCCCAGGTCACACAGTTCCTCTACAACTATTGTACTTACGCATCTTGGATCTTTTTCTACTTGCAACATTCTTATGGTTTATTAAAGGCCTAAAATTTGGACTGAGATAAAAATTACTATTACAAAATGCAACGATTACTAACTGCTGTGAAAATAAACTGGCTTGTGTGTTATTTATGGAAAGCAATGACTGTCCAAGCAGGGGATGCTAAAACAATGAACATGAGGTTTGATTGCTCACTGAAGAATACCAATCAACAGAAACTACAAGCATTTCTCAAGTAATAGTCTAACTGCACAGAGGAATTTGTCCTAGAAAATGTAGAGATATATTAAATAACTATAAACTACAGAGTCACATTTTAAGATGCCAAGTCAAAATCTTGGGAGTTGCACAATTTTACATTAATGAAGACGCTTCACATTTCCTCCTAGATACCATTCTGGTTACCAATGCTTCTCAATCACTTCCTCTTTTCCCAAAAAATTCTTGTAAGAATTTGAAAAATTGTTTAAAATTCCTTGGATCCAATATTCCTGCTATCAGCTGACAGAATTCCAGCACAGATAGAAAAGTAAAATGTGAGATAACCTACTGAATGCGTGTTTTTTCTCTAAAGTACAAAAATCTTTACTTCAAAAATACCAAGCAGTGCCCATCATCCACTGTTTCATTTGCTTAGAATTGCAATGACAAGGAGCATCAGTATTTGCTTAAAGGAAGACATTTCCTGTAGACCAAGCAAACCCCTAACAGGTAAGGAAAAGAGAAACCTGAGATCCAAGAGGGAAAGAGCAGGTCATTCCATTGGTTTCTTTTCTTAAACATGAACTACCCTTAATTAAAGGAGGATCGACTTACACAACTGACAGAAGTACAGCTGCATTGACTTTAGGTACACTACCAGACTGATTATCATGGGAAAGGAGGGTTGTACAGTAGTCAAGTACATACACAGGCTCTGCCATTTTACCTGCACCAAGTTCAGAACATTAACACAGAATAAAATTATGTAGCTTAGAGAACAAATGTATTTTTGCCACTAGTACTGGCAAAATAGAATTTGAGATTCCCCCAGAAACAAGTAGCTCTTGCTCAGTAATTCTTAACTAGTATTTCCTCAAAAACACTACATCCCTCGAGTTAGGTATCCAGCTCCCAAATTCCATGTGTTTAACATGAACTTCTCTTATCCTGCACGGGTTCTTGTAAAAACTGCTGAATTGTAAACTAAACCTAATTTAAGCATATATTCCCAAGCATTCATACAGCTTAAAAAGCCAGTGAAAGACAATATGTTTTCATAGTCTGTGGATTAAAACCACTGCTGAATTTTATCAAACTGATTTTTCTACACTGAATTTTATCAAAAAAATTGCCAATTGTAGACCATATAGCAAGATTTAATTCAGTCCTTGAAATAGACATGAAAAAAAATCAAAATTATATACCCTAACACAACCGTTTGGAACTAAATTACCTGGCAATGCTATACTTGGATGTTCTTACCGTGATTACATCATGGACACTACAATTTTCTCATACTCTGTAACTCCAGTCACAAAGGAAAAGCTTGGCTTGAATTCTATGGACTCAAAACTATGCATCAGAGAGCAAGAGGATATACTCACACTCCATCAAGGAAAAAAAAATCACCACCACACAATTCGCAAAAGAATATTGACAGGATATACGTGGGTAGCTGAAGCAGCCAAACTTGACCTATATCCACAACAGAACTAAGATGATGTTTGTAAAAATAAAGCACAGTGTAGCCTGACTCATACTCATAGTCACACCTTGATAGATCCGGGTATATTCTGGACGAAGGCCACAAAACGCACAAAAACGAGTGTAAAATTCTCATTTTATACCTGTGAAATCTGAGTCCTCATACAATACAGTCCACAAAGGCCGATAAAGCAAAAATTCTCATACACTGATGCTAGAAGTTAGTTAGATGGGCATCCTCAACTACTCTGTCTAGAACAGTATATGGTTTAAGAAAGACACGAAGTGTCCTGAAACACCCAAGTCTTGACAGACAATACCAAGAGCAACACAACAAATACCCACTAGGACCAGACAGCTTGCTTTTTTCTTTAAATTCCAACTCTAGGAACATCTCAGCTTAACAACGGTTGTACTTACTCCTTACTCCACTGGAGAACATAATCTTGCTATATAAATACTAGATGCAGCACCACTGTATGAACCTGGCATTTTCTGGTCTTAAATGCCTAAACTGTACTATCAAAATAAACACCACATGTTGCTTCTCTCATTTAACAGAAAAAAATTCAGCCCCCAACACCTCCTGGTGCAAGGCAACACAAGAACAAAAATACGGGAGCAAGACCTTCCCAAATCCATCGGATATTTATTTACAAACATCTACATTTGACTGCACGGAAAAAAGTACTGAGCCACACACACTCTGATGAGTCGGGAAATCTGCACCTCCTTAAATCTTGACCCTAGGGACGTTGGAAAGGCTAAGCCCCATTTTTCTCACTAAGGAACAGGGCAACAAGAACAAAATCGACTAAAAAAGATGGCACAGATTAAACTAAATGCGACACTAAAGTGGGAGCATCTGGACCACGCAGCAGCCTCACCTCCTGAATGCGCCTGCGGGCCCTCTGGAGCACCTCCTCGTACCCCTTCTGTCGCAGCTCACTCAGACTCTCGTAATACTCTTCGGGGTCGTCGGTCTCGGTGAAGAGCACCTGCGAAAGGATCTTCCAGCCACAGGTATCCAAGCTGTGAACCAAGTAAACTTGCAGCTTGTAGCAGAGAGCGTCCATCTCCTGCTCGGATAGTTCCGGTGCTCCGAAAAGCACCGTCCACATGCCCGAGGGCTCCTCGGGGAAGGCAGGCAGGTAAGGCTCCAGCTCCGAGTTCACCGAGCACAGCTGCTGGTGCACGGCCCGCAAGTCTTGGAAGGAGAACAGGCCGGCCCAGCTGCACTCCTCCCCCGCCGGCTCCGCGTCGGGAGCGCTCAAGTCGCTCACCCGAGGCGGAGAGGGCGGCAGCGACAGCGCGGCGGCCACGTCCTCCTTGCCCAGCTCCAGTACTTCGATCTCCTCGGCGGCACCTGCCGCCTCCGGGCCGCGCTGCGGCCTCCGCGCCGGGCTGCCCTTGGGGCGCAGCGGGCTCTTGGGCAGCGCCTCGGCCCGGGCATGGGCGCAGCCCCGGGGCGGCCCCGGGTCCCTGCGCACCGCAGGGCCGCCAGCCTTGGGGACGGCTCCGGCCTCGGGGCCGCCGCGGCGCAGCTCACGGGAGCCGCTGCGCTGGCGCTGCGCCGTGCGGTTGTGGCAGGTGATGGCGAACTTGCCCTCGATCTCGTTCCAGGCCACGATGAAGGCGAACTTGTGCTTCTCCCGCTCCTGGAAGGCGTGGGGCCTGACGGCCACCCAGTCGGCCTCCAGCGTCTCCTCCAGGGCGAAGGCGGACATGGCGCTGCGCGACTCCGCACACGGGCACACGCCGCCCGCCCTCCGCGCTCCCGTCCCGTCAGCTCCTCCGCAGCCCCGCACCGCCTTACCGCCCACCACCAGCCATCTTAGCGGCCGGGGTACAAGGGGGAGGGCGCGCTGCTTCCCCACCGGAGCGACGAGGGAGGAAGGGCGGACGGCAATCGCCTCCTCCGCTCCCCGCGCGGGTCCCGCCAGTCACCAACGCGGACAATGCGCGGCGCCCCCGCGCAAACCCCGCACGCGCGTCACGTGGGGCGGGATCTGTTTACAAGCGGCAGCGCTGCGGCAACTCCGCGCTGGCCCCGCCCCCCGGGCGGCCTGCGGCGGCCCCGCCCCCCGCAACGCCTTCCCCCATTGGCGGAGAGGGGCGGGCGGAGCCTCGCGCCCCGGCCGCGCCGCGGAGCCGCCACGCTCGCTCTACCTCGGTGGGCGTGGTAGGGCGAAGCCCCGCCCCTTCGCTCGGAGCCTCAACGCGGCCGCTCGGGCCCCTGGCGCTGAGCCGTGCGGAGGAGCCGCTGGGGGGCGGTACGGCGGGGCTGTGAGGGGACGGGGCGGCGGGGGCGGAGAGAAGGAGGCGGTGCCGGGCCGGAGTGGTTCGGTGGCTGTTTGTGCGTTATTTCTGACTGGCCATTGAAGGAAAATACTTTAAAGATCAGCTGTCGGGAGCGCGTAGCGGCACGCCGTGCAACAGGAGCTTGCACTCCTGTTTAGTCTGCAATAGCGTGCAGCTTCTGTGAGGAGTCCTGGCGACAAGGGCATGTTCCGAAATAGCTGTCTTGAGGCAGTTGCGTACTTTATAACTGAAGGAAACTGCACTGAGACCTGGCCTTTTGTGCTCACACCTTGGGAATTTTCAGTGTCTGTAGTGCTTTCCCAGGTTGCCAATTTTATTGCAAAACACGTAGGTTTCAGTGTGGTTGGAGAGACAATTCTCACAAGCTTGTCTTGAATGATTCTGAGCTCAAGGGAAGCTCTTTCCTGGTGCACTTTAGGATATCCCATTTATTCTTATGTACAAGTGAACAAAAATACTTCTAACTAAAACAAACTGAAAATATTTGCATCAAAAATAAGATTGGTGGACAATATGCATTGGCCCATATGGTAGGTGACCTTTGACTTTTGCTGGATGCTGGTTTATCAGTCCCCATTTTCAGTTTTTCTCTCCCCTGAAAAAGGAGAAAACGTAGGATGGAAAACAACCAGTAAGTTCAAATAAGGTAGTTCACTGAAGCAAAAGCAAAAGGTTGCATGCAAGCTAAGGAAAAAGACATTTCATTCTCTACTCACCAGCAGCAACTGATGTCTGGGCATTTTCTGGGAAGCAGCACTTCAGCACATTTAACTGTTGCATCTTCTGTTTTCCATTACATCAGGACAACACCAGATTACCCAAATCCCGTAATATGCTAGCAGTCTTAATTATTAGTATTAAACAGATCACTGTGGGGATGAACAAGGACTGCAGGAGCTTGCATAATAAAACCATCTACATCAATCATGGTCAGAGAAAGGGAGATGTTTTCCCTCATCATCCCCACAAGATAGACCCCCAGCATGGCAAAGCCATCAATGTAAGGGCAAAGGACAGAGTCACTGTTTGTGCAAACGTGTTCCTAAACTTCACAAAATAAAGCAGCTCACAAACTTAGTGTTCTGCAGGGGAGCTTGCTCCATAACAACCGCTATAATGATAGCATGCATGATATAAAACTGCCATTGTCTTGCCTCATATCAGAAGCCAAAAAGAACTGTGGTGGCTTGACCTTGGCTGGATGCCAGGTAGCCACCAACTACTTTATCACTTCCCCTTCTCAGCTGGTCAGGGGACAGAGAATAAGATGGAAGACACTTTATGAGTTGAGAGCATTTTACTTAAGCAAATGCTAAAGATTCTATGCACACAAGTCAAGGAAAAATACCGAGATTTTATTCACTATGTCACATCAGCAAGTGACGTCAGACCACTTCCTGGGAAGCAGGATGTCAGCACAAGTAGCCATTGCTCTGTAAGGCAAACATAAATAACAAATGTCTCCTTCTTCTTCCTCCTTTTGCTAGATTTTACATTTTTTATGCTTTATGATATTTTATATCCTATAGTATTAAATACCTGGTCTGTTCAGGTCAGCTGGCTTATTTGTGTCCCCTTCCAAAATCTTGCCTACCCCCAGGGAGCAGAATGTTGGGAAGACAGTGCTTTTGCTGTGCCAGTACTGTACAGCAGAAGCCAAACACTGGTGTGTTATCAACATCTCTGTAGCTACCAGTGCAAAGCACAGCACTGTGAGGGCTCCTGTAGGGAAAATTAAATTCATCTCAGCTGGGCCAATTACAGCCCATCGGTGATATTGTTGTCCTGCTCCAAATTAGAGCAAACACTGAGGAAATAAAAAAATTTCATTAGACTTTGCTAGGAAAGCCAGAATGAGTCACAACCTTTTCTAAAGTTACTGTATTGACTATCATCCTGTCCCTGGAGGCTGAAGTATTTGAGAAGGGCCTCTGGCAGTTCAGACGTTCTCTGTGCATTAACCAAACAACCTCATGTGTGCAGGAGAATAGAGGTTACGTCTCTGAAAGTCCTAGCTGTTAGAAAAAAGGAGAAGATGATGGCTCAGCATCCCAAAGATGTACTATCTCTGTTCTTAAGGTTAAGGGTGACGTATTCTGTACATCTTGGATTGCAGCATTCTTTCCTGTTACTGTAAATGTAGGCATCAGACCAAAGCACCTGTGAAATGGTGTGAAAAATATTTGATTATAACCCATCCAGAAGTAGCCATTCAAGCAAGCAAGCAAAGAATACATCGGTGGAGAAAATATAGTATCTTTCTGTTAAGTATAAAGGGTGGTGGTGGAGTCTCCCGCTGTGGAGACATTCGAAACTCATCTGGATGTGTTGCTTGACAACTGCTGTAGGTGGGCGGTTTGGCCTAGGTGATCTCCAGGAGTCCCTTCCAACCCTCACTCTTCTGTGATTATGTTATTCTGTTAAAAAAATTTTTATGCAAGGGATGTAATCAGCAGGCCATCTTTGTCTTTTTAATGTGTTAAAGAAAAAACAGTGAAGATGCAGCATTATATATCTCTCCCTACATATCCAGGCTTAAAAAAATTTAACATGGATCGAATATGTTTCATCAGACAAATGATGACACTCCTGGTCTGTTTCAGGTACACTAGTGCAGAGGCTGAGGTCTTCTGGCTGTTCTCAGACTGCAGAGGGGAAAACTGGTATGATTTAAAGCAAGAACTAGGTAAAATCACATTTAGGAGCTGGCTGAAAACTAGTCTGGAATCACTTGGCCACAATCAAGTTTCTGATAAGCCTCTTTTCAGGCACAGGAAAGCCATGGCATCAGCTCTCAATAGCTGTCATACTTTGCTAAAATTGTACCCCTACAGAAAGGGACCTGCAAGGAAATAACTTTTTAAAATTACATTATCAATAAGCATTGAGTAGCCTTAATAGCAGCTTCTGTATTGGGGAACATCCATAACTCTTCATTCATAAAAATACAGACAAGTCTTTTCAGATGTTAGTGAATTTTTTAAGGTGGTTAAAGAAAAAACATCACTGATTGTTCCTGAATAAACCAGCAAAAAATTAAAACCTCATTTCAAAAGACCTAGATTGCTTGCAGTTTGTGGTGGGATGTACTGGACCATCCACCACTGAAAAAAAAGTGGTTTAGGTAGCTCTCAATCCACCTGGGTTGTTGATTCACATCTTAAAAAGATGGTAAGTTTGCAGCAACTGAAAGAACTACTGCCAAGTGTCTCTGAAAAAAACCCCAAAACTTTCTGGAGAGAAAGGGAACTGCTGCTGCTGCCATGCTGCTGCTGAGAGTGTGACGCTGCAGCACATGGAAATCCTGCCACTATCATGGAAACTGCATGCCTGAGAGGCATGCTTACCTTACCAAGAGGGCTTTCGGAAGTAGCAACAAGCTGTCTTATTATGTTAATAGAGCCAAAACTTTTTGAGGGTGTGCTGGTTTTGCACAGCCTGGTTTTTGGTAGCAGGGGATCCACAGAGGTGGCTTCTGTGAGAAGCTGCCAGAAGCTTCCACCATGTCTGGCAGAGCCAATCCCTGGTGGCTCTGAGGATGGACATGCTGCTGGCCAAGCCTGGACCAGTTAGAGATGTTGGTAATGTCTCTGTGATAACATATATAAAAAGAAAAACAAAAAAAAGTGAGCACAGTTTTTCCTTGCCAGAGAAGAGGAGGAGATGAGAACATGTGAAGGAAACAACATGGAGACTCCAAGGTCAGTGCAGAAGGAGGGCAGGAGGTGCTCCAGGCACTGGAGCTGAGATTCCTCTGCAGGCCATGGTGCAGACCATGGTGAAGCAGCTGTGCCCCTGCAGCCCATGGGGATCCATGGGGGATGCAGGGATTCACCAGCTGCCCGTGCTGGAGCAGGTGGATGCCTGGAGGAGGCTGTGGTCCAGGGGAGACTCTGTGGAGAGAGGGGGCCCTGCTCCCAGGCTGGAGCAGCCTGTCCTTGGAGGACTGCACCCCGTGGAAGAGCGACTACACTGCAGCAGTTTGGGAGGACTGTCTGCCCATGGGAGGGACTCTCAGCAGTTTGGGAGGAATGCTGCTCGTGGATTGGAACCATGCTGGGGAAGTTCACAGGGAGCTGTGTCCTGTGGGAGGGACCCCACGGCCTCACATGGGAAGGATTTCTCCCCCTGGGCAGCAGAAGAAAACCTGGGGTGATGAACTGACCAAAACCCCCACGCCCTGTCTCCCTGCCCTGTCAGTGGGAAGGAGGGAGGGGTTGGGGGTAAAAGGTGCTCTTTAAAGGCTTATTTTACTTCTCATTGTCATCTGATTTTGTTAGCAATAAACTCACTTTGTACCTCTAAGCTGAGCCTGTTTTGCCCTGGAAGCGTTTTCTCCTGGTCCTTATCTCAATTGATGAACCCTTTGTTAAATTTTTCTCTCTCCTCTGCCCAGCTGTTGCAGGGGAGGGTGAGCAAGCAGCTCTCTTGGGTGCCTGGCGTTCAGCCAGTGTCAAACCATGAGAGAGGGCCACAAGAATCCTGTTACTAGTGAGCTGAAATGTAAAGTTAGGAATTCAGTTGATGTCCTATTTCTTTGTAAGAAGTGGGTCAAGTGACAGAACTTTTAAGGTAGGGAGTACTAAGGTAGGGAGTACTTTGAGTCATTGCTGTCCCTGGGCAGTGATATTTAATAAAATCTTGAACAAGTGATAATGCAACGAGTAGATTTGCAAATTTCCAGGAGTTTTCTGCTTTTTCTCCCTAGCAGTATCATTTCCCTGAGCCTCTGTTTGCTGGTTCTATCAATGTGATCTCAGTTCAGGCTGGTGTTGGGAGAACAGGGAAAATGAAGAGTCCAAATCTGGCAGAAAAGGTGACCTGCCTAGCCAGATCCATACATAATGAATACAAAAAGTGAACAGGCCATTGAATGAAATCCTATGGAACTGCACATATATATGTTAACTGGCACATGTGTGAGGTGGATTAGTAATTGCCAGGTGTAAATGCTTTGATTAACCTGAACCCTTGCAAAGTGATCTCATCTAATGCTGCTTAAATTGTCTTTTGCATGCTGATGTTCTGAACAGGAATAGAAATATTCCTGTATGTGTTTATACAAGCATTCCAGCACATGGTCTGTGATTTCTGCAGCATGCTGCAGGCTGCGCTGAAATTATACCCATCTGGATCGGAATCCTTGACCACCTTAGATAAAGTAGCTTTAGTACAAAATGTTCATGAGAAACAAGGCCTCATCTGGGAAGCCTGGTTTAAGGTTTGATCAATTCCAAACACCTGCTATAGAGAAGTGATTTCTGCCTGAATACAAGACTATAGAGTCTCAATTAACTAATTAACTCAGTTAATGCATTTTCTTTTGGTAATTGAGATGAAAGGGGGAGGTAATTCAGTAGTATGCTTCAAAGAACTGTAGCATCAGGACTATGTTTAGGTGTCCTGAAATTGCTATTAAGTGTTGTGCTCAGCATTGCTATGCTGGACAAGCCATTTTAGTAGTTTTCTGTTGATAGTGTGATTCAAATTTTAGTGTGGGCAAGCCAAATAGCAACATCTATTTGTTGTTGGTTGGAGTCCTTCTTTTATTCTGGCAAAAGTTTTAATGGTGTTTCTGTGATTCTGTTTGTGTGAAGTGAGACAAGAAACTAGCTGCATACAAGCGCTGTTGGCTTTGTGATGTCTTAGTAGCAATGAAATACCCACCCAAAAGCATACTTTCTAGCTGTATCTGCGTTTGAGATTCTGGAAGTGCCCATACCTAACAGCTTTGATTGAAATGTTTTGACTGAAAACATTTCAGGTAGTTTCCAAGGACAAGGATTTGCATTGTACAGCAGTACCAGTACAGCTACAGTGCATGTGATAGCCCATCCATTTTATGGAGCACAACTGTATACTTTGGGTATTTATGCTGGCTCTAAATTGAGGAACTTTCTGCAACCAAGTATTATTGCAGTTGTAGAACATGTGGAATTATAACTGTATGGTAAGCTTTACAAATGTGTGATGAACTGAATGTGTAATGTAATTGCTTGCTTACTGCTGAGAGGGCACAGTAGTTTAAGTATAAATAATTTCCTTCCCTTTAAAATAATGGTTCATGAAAGTTAATCTTTTCCCTTCTCGTAAAACAAGTATATACATTGGCAAGGTCAGTTTCTCTGTACAAATAAAAGGCAGAATTAATTTAATATAATGTTGATAATACTCAAGAATCCCTCTTTGTAATATCAGATGATGCAAAACCCTTAAAGGTGCCATTTAACTAGTTTTTACTCTTAAGTAGTAAGAATTTTACTAAATTGCATTAAAGATACCAGTAGTCTTTGTGGTAGATAGAAAATATTTTTCAGCAAGAGAGAAAATTGGAAGACCCCTTTCTTGGAAGCTGGATTGTTTGGGAGTGGTGTTTCTTGCAGCTCTTCTAGTGGTTTACAAAGCAATTTGTCAACTTGTTTGTTTAACAGAAACACTATTCTTATATTGTATATGCAAGTACATGGTGATACAGAAAACTATCCTGATGACAGAAAGAACAATTTTGAACTTTGATAAATACAAAATTTTCTTTGAAAAAATTTTTTATCTTAGGTATAAAAATGAAATAAATATTTCTGGCATTAGAATACTTTTTGTCATGCTTAATATCTTATTATTTTAAAAATAGTTTTATAAAAACATTTTTCAAAAGTCTTTTTTTCTTTGAGGACAAGAGTGAAAAACTGCAGTCACAAGTAATTCCTGCGGAATCTCAAAATATTTCTCTATAAAGAAGATGCCTGCTTGGCTCTGAATACAGTGTATTGATCTCTGCAGCAGTATCAAGACTGTAGTGGAGTGTTGAAAGAGATTACTCAAGGAAAGAGGAAGCAATATGTTTAGCCACATCCACAATTCAACTCAATCAAGAACATTTGGAACTAGGAGGGGTAGCCACAAACCACAGAACAGCCATCAAGTTACAGCAGATAAAATACCTACACAAATCTTAAAAATGGAAATTATAGCTCCTATGGCAATGAATAGAGTCTGCCTTCTGGTTAATCAGTGGAACGAATGACAAGAAAACAGTCCAGATATTTTGAAGGTGTCATCTCTATCCCTGATACACTGATAGATCACTCTCTGTCTGCAAGATCACACCAGGCCTGTGCTAAAATTATTTGAATGTATGGAAAATTATTTATGTGAAGAATTCTGGACTGTCTTTTGGATTAAAAGAGTACATTCAAGATCACTTAGCTTTTGGCCTCTATATTGAGTTTATAGGGGGTTTGGTAGTGGGGCTGCAGGGGCTGGCCTCAGTGAGAAGCTTCCTGTGTCTGATGGAGCAAATTGCCAGGTGGCTCTGTGAAATACCTGCCCATGCCCAAGGCTAAGCCCATCAGAGACAGTGGCAGCATCTCTGCCACTCATCTCATAATGTATTCAAGAAGGGGGATAAAACTATGCAATAGCAACAGCAGCCTAAGGAGGAGTGAAATGATGAGAGAGAAAAAGCTCTGCAGATGCCAGGGCCAGTGAAGAAGAAGGGACAGGAGGTGCTCCAGGCACTGAAGAGGTTCCCCTTCAGCTTGTAGTGAAGACTATGGTAAAACATCTGTGCCTCTGTATCCCATAGAGATCCATGGTGAATCAGAGATCCATCTGCCTCCTGTGACAGATCCCAAGCTGGAGTATGTGGATGCCCAAAAGAGGCTGTAACCCCCATTGGAAGCCCGCAGTGGAGCAGGTTCTGGCTGAACCTATGGATCCATAGACAGAGGAGCCCACACTAGATCAGGTTTGCTGGCAGGAATTGTGTGCCCATGGAGAGCCTGGGCTGGAGCCATGGAGAGCCCAGTGATTCCTGAGGTACTGCACCCAGTGGGAGGGAATCACACTGGGGCAGTTGAAGACCACGGTTCGTAGGAATGATTAGTGTCAGAGAAATTAATGAAGGACTGTTTCCCATGGGAGGGACCCCCACACAGGTGTAGAGGAAGAGTGTGAGGAGGAAAAAGTGGCAAAGCAATCTGTGTTGAGCTGACTGCAGACCCATTCCCTCTTCCCCTGTTCAGGGAAAGAGGTAGAAAAAATCACAGTGAAGTTGAGCCCAATAATTAGGGAGGGGTGGGGGGAAGGTGTCTTTAGTTTTGTCCTTATTTCTTATTCCCTCTTATCATCTGATTGGCAATAAATTAAAATAATGTCCCCAAGTTGAGTGTGTTTTATCTATGATGGTAATGGGTGACTGATCTTTCCCTGTCTATACCTTGACCCACAAGTCTTTCATCATATTTACTTCCCCTCCATCAAGGTGAGGAGAGACAGTGATAGAGCAGCTGTGGTGGTCACCTGACAGCTGAGATCAACCCACTGCAACCTCTTATCTTTCTCATGTGTAATCCTTGGTATATCCCATAAATGTTTAAGCTGTTTTTTCTGTAGTGTGAGGGAAGAAAATTGAGCACTGATGAGTCACTTGTATTTCCAGTACATTTCCAGGCAATCTGACCTATGCAAGATTCTGCAGAGTTTATGTCATTGCATATGTGTTGGCTCAGATGAGCCTAACAGACTCATTGTAAGCACAGCCAATGCTGTCCTTCGGTCACGGTTTGGATTGTAAAATTTCTAAATACTTTTCTCAAAAAGGCCAAGTATATATTGAGTAAGGGATCTCAATGGCTCAATTACATGATTATGGGGTAAGTGTTAAATTTCTAGCCAATACACAAGAGGTCTTAGCTCAAACCTGGTAAATTTAATGTATTAATATGACAAAAATCTGCACTGATCCAAGAAAACATCAGGATTTGTTTGCAATGTTTGTGATTTCAAAGAGGACTTACCAGACAAGGCATTTGATGTCAATCAAGGCAATACCTTCAGGAAACGACGGGAATTTGCCTTTTCCTGTTCCATTAATCTTTATTGCTTTCTTTATTTTGTTTACAATACTAAGAAGTATCAGTTATAAATTGTGATTTATATTTATAAACACACTGTATTTTTTTCCCCAAGACATTATGATGTCTATCATTCTGCCCAGGTTTCATACAGGTCAGGGAAGACCATGAGATCTTTATTATTTGTTCTCTCTCTCAGGGATGTCTATTGCCTTTTAATTTACTTGCTAGACTCACCACAGAAATTACAGTATGTCTCTCTGTTTGTAATGTCCCTGCTATTTCAGCTTTACTTTTCTAAATATCCAACATCCTTCTGTTAAAGCTGCCTTGTATAAGTCTGTGCAGGGATCAGTCACAGCTCTGATTCTGGTATAGACATACTTAAATATTCCTTTGACAAGGAACATCTTAAAAAGTTGGGTTTGGTTACCAAAAGAGCAACCAAGTATGCTAAAACAGAGGCAGAGTTGGGACAGAAGCTAAAACAGAAAGTAAACACCAATACTGGCAGACTTTAGAACACAAAAAATAACTAGATTTCTATGATACTTACTAAACACAGCTATTTTCCTGGGTGTTTGGAAATTCTGTCATCTTGTAAAACACAAGTCAGAGTAAAGTTTAAGCCTCACCAGCTTTTCAGCAGAAATAGCTACTGGTAGCAGTAATAGTTTGGCACATATGTGTTCCAGCATTTTGGGATCCAGTGAGATCAGAGACAGTTCAAGACAGAGGACAACCTGCTGGGCAAAGGAATACACGAGTGAGAAACTCTTGCAACAAAATTGTCCAGATTACTGTGGAAACACTCTACACAACAGCACAAACTCGTGTTCTGTAATGCTGCTGATGTTCAATGAGGACTTCCTCCTGAGTGTTCATATGAGCATGTCAAGACAGGACACTACATCTAGGAGATCTAAGGTGTTCTCCTATATGCAGCAGTAGAAGGCCTGACAATTAACTGACTTTCCAAAGAAGTTCTCATCCTGATTAAACTTTTCTGGAGAAGTATTGGATAGCATCAGCTGCAGTCTATAGAGATAGCTACACCCACAGCTGCTACATACTTGAGTCTGATCCAGTTACACAGTACGGAAGAAACAGATGGTATCTTCATCTGGTTCCATCCTCAGATAAATTGCCATGTGATCCCACTGCCTGCACTGAGGAAAGCAGAACAGTCCTGTAAAAAACAAGTACAGATCTTCTGCTGAGGGGCCTTCCTGCTTCCCAACAGATATATAAAATCCCTCCTCAGAGTCAGATGATCAGATTTTGAAGAGTAATAAAGTCTGAGAGAGATCATGTAGAGCTATGATTTGTGATTTAAATGCAAGTGTTGAAGAAGGGAGAGAAGTCTTGATCAGAAGTTTGAAAAATGTTCAGCATTTGTAGAGGGTGGTGTTTTCTTTGAGTCTTTATTACTTTCATGTAATTGCTGGTGAATACGTGATCTGAAAGAAAATCAGCCTTGCAAATGAGAAGAAGAAGCTTTCATTTTTAGAAATAAACATTTTTCCCCTCAAGCAGTATCTCAAACTCTGCACAGAAATTCACCTTCTAACTGTGGGCCCTTTAGAATAGAAACAATGTCCATACAATTAATTGCTTTTTAAAGTAAATGAAACGTGGTGTTTTAAGCTGAAATTAGAAGATTACCTACATTAGATGTTATGCTACTGTTCTGTAGCCCATTTAATAAGTCATACTATTTTCAGTTCTTACATTTATGCCTCAGGCAAACAATTTAGTTCCATGAGTAATATAATGTTCAAAGCTATTTTCTTACAGATTTGTGTTCTCTATCCTCAATTCAATGTCCTAACTCACCCAGCACTTGCCAGGGTGACATCCCATCTGGGTAAGCATAGGTATGTGCTATGACTCACCTAGAGCTATGTTAATACAAGTACATGTGTCTTAGTTGGTCAGTCAGCTGACACAAAGCATACGCTCTGCATATAAATATGTAAGTTAATGGATTTTTTTTTTAACGTAAAAAAATGAATTTACCCATTGACACGTCATCAGTGGAAACCAGATGACCTCTTGAGGTCTAATCCAATACAAATAATTTTGTGACTCAAATTGTTAAAATTGATTTAACTTTGGATTCTTCATCACTTAGACGCATCCAGCATGAATTAATATTGTGCAATTCAAATGAAAGAATTGGCCAGACCATTCAAGTGTCATTAGGTGCGGAGTGGCAGGGACACAGAGTAATGGCTGGAGATTGTGTAAGCCTTTTTTCTCAGACACCTCAGACACCCAGCAGTGGGGTACAAGACTCTCATTTCAGAGTTAGTAGCTCAGGCTCTGCATCTCATATTACCAAGTCCTACTTTCAGCATCTGTTCAATAAATTTGTTTCATACCTGACATTACTGAAATGAAACTTAATGACTCTATAAGTTATTACACATTCTAACAGTCACCAGTTTACTTTTAACATAATATGTCATACATATTTTAACATTATATAGCATGTGTAAAAGAATCACATAAAAAACAACTTTTTTTATGGTAATGTATATTTGCTTTATGACTGTGATCTTGTTTCCTTTTGCATGGAAACTGGTCATCCATAGGAATAGCTTTTATTAAAGATTTGTCATGTGCTTGTCATTAATTACCAGCTGACACCTTTTCCAGCCAGTCTTTATTCGTAGAATTACATCATATGACAAACACATCTCAACATCCTTTGCTGTTGATGCAAGATTTAAAGAATTCAGAGTTGTTATTAAAGTTCCTGTTGGTAATTTCTTGTCATCATACCATGGCAAATGTTTTATGTTTAATTCTATCAAAGCTGTATTCTGTATGTTTATTCCTTTTGGAGATATTCAGATTTTTATAACCATAGCTATAAAAAAAGAGTCTAACAATGGTTAAAATGACTGAGATATGCCTTTTATTAGACAAATGAAGTTGGAGAAAAATGTGTTTTAAAAATATTGTTGATTGATATGATCAGTAGCTGTTAAATTCTATTACTTTCTCTTTACATTGTCTACAGGACTAGGACAGACTTTGATTTTCTGATTACTAATTTTGTATTTATTAAATACTGAAAGATGGCCCTGTTCATTTTGCTTGGTAATTCCTTGTTTGTTTACCAACACAGAAAACTCATTTACACATTGCATTGATCACTCTGTTTCTGCTTATTTAAAATATCAATGATTCCTCTGTAATTAACAGCTGCATTTTTGTAGTGGCTCCCTGTTTTCTATAAAACTTGATGGACTTTAATCTATTCTGTATTTTGATAATTTTCAAAGTTTTGAATCCACCTGGTGGCAGAAATGGACCAACTGAAGAACTTCACCAGTTGCAACTAATTCAAGTCAGCTGCATCGCATTCTTATTTTATTGGATATGTCAGGGGAGTTTAAACATCTTGAATCAAGAATTTCTATCACCTCATCTTCTGTTTACCTTTCCTCCAGTGAGACACTGATCATTTCTTTCTGGGAACAAATGTTTCCCTTGTGATCTCATCAGTAACAGGAGACTCCCCATTTGGTGCTTTTGTTTAGCACCCTTCATTTTAATTTCACAAATTGCATTTGGAATTTTCCTGAGTAATCTGAATGTTACCAAATCTATTTCCTGAAGCACATTATTTTTAATTTGTGCAACATCAGAATCTTCAATGCCATTCCCCTCACTGAAAGTTTACCTTCAATGTGGTCGATTTGTAATTCCTTATTACATCTGTTTTAAGTGCGAGTCTCCACAATCCCTCAAATCTTCATTGTTATTACACTAATATTTTGCAGAAATTACATGCTTTGCTTCACTACTCTGAGTTGCCTCCCTGACTTGAAAGGAATATTATCCATTCCAAGTGGTATGGCAAATATTCCTGCTCTTTCTCCTGTCATGTTTGCAGTCATAGCAGGCACTTCAAAGCAGGGGAAAGGATCTGGGAAAAGGCTTGTATTTAAAAGGCAACCTGCAACCAGGCCGTAGGTGGTGGCAACATACTTCTTTTGTTAAGCAACTTGTTACTGAGTGCTCTAATGCAATTTAACCATAGCTTTTAAATGGCTGCTTGAACAGTACTCAGATATTCCTACTTTTATTGCAAAATTAGGAACTATGTGTAGAAGAGTCTCAAGAGATCACATAGAACATCCATTCTCCCAGAATGTAATCCACTGCAGATAACTCTCTCCTCACAAAATAACTTGCCAGAAGACTGCCATCTCTTTCCTGATGTGTCCAACAACAGAGATTTCTCAGTCTTGTTAGGTAAACTACACCACTGAATTTTCTTTCTGATGGGAAGATGTTTCCTTGTGTGTGATTTATTTACCTTCTGTCATTTCAAGAGTGGGTGAAGTGCTTTGGCTCTGTATTTGGCTGGAATCTGTGATAGGGAATAATAAATTGAGAGAATGGATGCCCAGGAGCCCATCATGTATAGAGTCTTTCCAAGGAAGGTGGCTACACAAAAGACAATCTGTAAAAAGGAGGGAGGTGCTGTTAAAAGGACTGGAGATGCTGCAGTGACTGCTGAGGCCAAAAGGGAGGGGTAGAACTGCAGTGTAACCATTATACCTTTGCTGTAAACCAGAATCTTGAAGGCAAGAATATGAACAACCTGAGATATAAAAAGGCCCTCAGACCTCATTTTGTGTTTCTCAGGTTTTCACAATCAAAAATGAAGACTCTGAATTTTAGCAGAAAGGACTGTCTTTCACTTCAGTAATGGATGTCAGGATTGGAGCAGCTTCTTGCCTAGGGAGAGCAGACATGGTTGAGGCTCCTAAGGCAGTAAGAACAGGGAGGTAACCCAGGGATTGGCAGCTAAGCTCTGAGAGGAAGAGCACTAGGATGAAGGAAATAATGAAGAAACAATAGCACAGTGTTTATAGAGTCCTCTCTGAGGGACGGAGACATGATAGTGGCATCCTGTGTTAATTACAAATGTTTTGCCTGTTTTACTGGAACAACTGAGTCAGGAGGGTAAAAGGTATTCATTTATATGACCCACTGCACATACTACATAATTAAAGTCTGGCCATTCAGAGACACCCAGATGTCTGTCAACAAGCACCCAGACTTAAAAAAAACCCAAAAAACCAACAAAAATCCAGCCAAATCCCAGAAGTTTAAACCTTTATTAGCCACAAAGAAGACAAAAAAAAAAATCAGGAAAGGAGTTGAGGAAAATTTTGACCACATTTCTAACTTCCCTTCTCAATAGCTGCAGTAGTGGCTGTTAATTTTGTTTTGTATTTTATAATAATGGAAGCTGTTGTATTTGGCAGCCTTTTAGGTGGTATTAAAGATGGTAGTAACTGTTCTTTTTGGATGAAGAAGTAGCTGGAGTTGATGTTATTACTTTTGTGGTAAAAGCCTGAATCTGCCTCCTCAACAATGAATTAGGGAATGGACACACAAAGAGGAAAAGGGAGGAAAAAAGCCAAGTTAGAAAATATATCTTCTGTTTCTGCTTTGACTTTCATTTGTGGCATTGTTCTTAGAGCAGACACAGTGACTTCAAGATTTGGCTTTTACAAGCATTGAGCTGTTCAAAAGCATTATTTTACTCTGCCTGCTTTAGACTTGCATCGGTGCTGCCAAAAAGAGTGATCTAGCCAACTAAGACATAAGCTGAAGGCATAGCAAGTGATCCAGAATGAAGAAAATGTTGGGGAGTGAAAGAGACATTGGTAAAAAGATGTGATGGCAGGAGTGAAAGTTGTCTTCAGCAGTTGCATTTGCTGAAGCTGGAGGAAGAGTCAGTATCATGCACACCCTGGGCATTGCTCTAGTCACGGTGTTTCTCAGGGCTGAGTAAAGTCCCAGAGGGGTCACAGTGGATGTACTTGTTTGCCACACAGTCTTTTCATGGTGCTTGGACAGGTACCTGGAGATCTTTCAAGCTTTAATCTTCTTTAATCTTTTTCTTTACTTACGTAGATAACACTGACAGCTTGCTGAACTCTGATGTTTCCTGACTATTATTTCCCTTTCTGAGCTTCTCTCAAAGCAAATGCCTTTGGAAATCAGATATTCAGATTATCTGAGATGCTATTCCAATTACAGTTTGAGAGCCATTCATAACTATTTGAATACCATGATTTGCCATGCCGCTGACTGTTTTTTCTTTAAAGAACCATTACACTTTTATTTGAGTAGGAATGGATAGAGGGTAAATGCCAAGTGGCCCTTATTAACCATTGTCTTCATTACTTTGGGAGGAAACATTACTTATTAACCATTGTCTTCATTAATTTGGGAAGAAACATTAATTTTATAACACAACTGTAAAACAGGTTGTGTTGGAAAAGACCTTCAAGGCCATATAGTTCAAACCTCCTTCTGCTGTGGACACAGACCCACTCTGGGTTTCTTGAACACTAGGTTCACCAGTTTTCTTCTACACCAGGTTTCTTGAAGTTCCATTCAACCTTGGTTAAACATTTAAAGGGATGGGGAATCTACTGGGAAACCTGTTCCAGTGTCTCACTAATTGGCTGCAAAAAAACCCCAACCAGCCAACTAAAAATCCATGAAAGTTTATTTAGTTTTCTTTTTTTTGTATCTCTTTTAGAACCAGATGATGTCTCTATGTCCCTTTTTTCTCCCAGTTCAAAACAGTTGTTCTGGCTGGGCTTCCACGCAGGATGCCAACCCTTGCATTTCTCTTGAGACGGTAGCACATGTGCTCTCACTTACATTTAATATATTTAATTTCCCATCTTGCAGTCTACTAAATAGTTCCCATCAGATTGATTGCATTATCTTCTTCATACCAACTGAGCTGGATTTTTGTACTTTGGACAATTTGAGACATGTTTCAGCTCCTTAGGCCAAAGTCTAGGTGGGAGGTCCAGCCTTTTCACTCTGTAGGAAAAGGCAGATGATTTAGTATAAAAATATTTTCAAGAAAAACCAAAGACTTTTTTCAATTTTGTTAATTTTTTTTTCCCTTGAGCTGGAAATAGAAGATATTTCAGTGACGTTACATAGAAATGTAATGAAAATAGGTTTTGTGGTTTTGTTTATTTTCTTTCTCAGAAGTTAGAGAAAAATATTTTTGTTTCATTTTGAAAATGAAAGTTTTTGAATCTTTTAAATAATATAAACATTTTTTCTTGTAAATACTGAACTGTTTCAAACTTATTTTGCTGGAATACTATGACTTGTAAACTTCAAAGGAGCAATGGGAGCTCTTACGCCTTCAATGTAGAAGACAAAAGGGTTTTGGAGCCCAAGAGGAATTAATTGGTGCCTAACTATGGGCTAGGGGCTGTTTTGTAATTAGGTTTTCTACTGTCACAAAAGAAACAGTTTCTCCAATGTAGACACCTGAATATATTTTACCACTTACGAGCTCTATCAGTACGAGCAGCTGCAGCCTGGAGGGAAATGGAAGGTGAAGTTGTAGAGGAGCAGGAGACTGCTGGGTGGGAGTCTGTGGTGATGGGTTTGTTGGAGACAGATTGGTGGCTCAGAAAAGCACTTTAAATAATTTTAGCAGATTGTAGTCAATGATGGAGGTGTGAAGCAAGTTAAGAAAAATGAAGGTTGAGAAACGGATACTCTGTGATGCAAATATGTTTTCATGATCTCTACAGTTGTGCAACACAGATATCCTTGGGGAGATCACAGTAAATGTCAAAGAGATGTGGAACACAAAAGCTTTCAGGGGCTGCAACAAGAGCTAAATAGTTTGTTTTGCTCCTTCCTCCTGTTCTACTTTCCCTACTTTTCTTCTCTTCCTAATTTAGTTACTATTTTCCTCTTTCCTGTCTATCTCCATCATTTGTCACTTGGCCTCCTTTGAGTGTCCCAATTAAAATCTAACTACATTTTTGGATTGAAAAAAATATTTTCCCTACTACATTCTCCTTAGACAGTATATCTTGGCTTAAAGTGTTTTTGGTGTATGACAAAATTGAATTGAAATGTTGAACCCTATGTATTAATAGTTCCAAGTGGTTTTCCTACTGGCCTCTGAATATATACTATATATCATAGAGGTATTTTCTCATTTTCTTCCTTGAAGTATTACTAACATTTAAATCAAAGCAATGGTTTCTGTGCCTTCATCTTTGATCAGCTCTTTTCTGCATGCTTTTTACTTCCATTTTCTTCAATTTTCTTTCACTTTGCAACTGGCACTGCTCATGATAGGAGTTGGATTTGATTGCTAGTTATAATGCCCAGCTCCCATGAGACATTTTGATTCTAATATGGAGTCATCTTTGTGAAAGGGGCATCATTTAAATCTTCTATAAGCTCTTGCAATTACAACAGGGAGGAACGTAATACTTTGAGTATATTCCAGTATTTAGCATGTAATAACTTTAGATTTCCATCAATAACATGATGTTTGGAACAGTACAGATACTCTGAAGTACATCTGTTAAATCACCTCTTTCTTCTTTTTAACTTTTGATTCATTTGGTTGTTCAGTTTGTTTGTTTGCTTTTAAAGAAATAAAGAAAATTCCGCAATTCATTTGTAGTGTATGTATGTGGTATAGTTTCTTTTCCAATATAGTAATTTCAGTCAGTAACAGCCTCTTCTGTTCTCCTTGACACTGTCATGATGTGCATTCGGTTTGCTTTCTGATAGGCAAGGTGAGGGAAGAGCAGGCAAGACTAAAACATCATGCCGGAGGCAGCGATTTGGCTGCTACAGAAGGCAGCAAGATATGTTTAAATAAAAACTGAATTACAACCTAATTTTTTTTCAATGAACATAAGTACAGACATAGCATTGTGCAACTTTCATAAGTCAAGTAGTTGAAAGGATTCCTTCTTTCAATTTCAAAAACATACACCCAAACCCCAGAAATTAAACTGGTTGCAGATATTTTCCAGATTCTGATTTTAGCTCCACTTCCTGTACAGCCTTGCAAATTTTCTGTCTAAATATTGTTTCACCATTATTGGCATGAATATTTCATCAGTTTGGAAAGTATTTCAGGGTATTTCCACTAAAGGAAGAAAATGAAGATGCAGCAAGGTATTTTATGATGCAATTCAGGGATTTTAAAGAGGTTGAACATATTCCTCTGAGTATATTTGAACTCAAGTAACAGAAGCAAATGTCTCTTTTCTCATTTTGAAGCCTTTTACAGCACAGAGAGTCCAAAAGCTGCTTTGATTTTGTTCACAATCCTGTTCCTGCCACTCCTTTGCTGGCTATATCTTGCTTTTTTTTGCCAACTTGTTTGTCTGCATCTGCACAGATTCCCTTCACTGCTATGTTTGTTAAAAACATATGTTCACTTGTGTGTGAATGCATACACACACTCATATACATTATTCTGCATTCAAATTAATCCCATAGATCTGAGACTTTTCCCACACTTGGGGAGATCTCATGGGACCCTCCAGTTGAGCTGTTGCCCCACCCTCAGTGGCTTAGTCCTTGTGTGACAGATTTGCTGCTATTTTAGCCATTGCTGAATAACAGGGTCCCTCCAAATTGTTTCCTGAAATAAGCTGGCTGAAGGATAATTGTTGTGCCAGCAACTTTGTCAAAGCAATTGCCCACAGAACAAAAGCTAACTCACTGGGAAGTTAGCTGATGGAGAACTATGGAATATTCTTTATGACAGAATACGGAGTATTTCCTATGTTAGGAAATAGAGTAAAACACAGGGATTTAGTTCTACTACTAAGCTTGCTCTTCACTGAGTACAGGATTGTCTAAATAAATGCTGCATATTTGAATGAATTTCTATAGTAAAAATTTCAGGTCAGCTTTTCTAATTTTTCCCATTAGGTGTCTAGTGTATTTGATAATTGTTTTCATTACTTAATTCTGAAGTTTTATTGAACTACAAGCTTAAGGATAGAACTAGGATCCAGGCTGCCTGTGTGCTACCAGTTTACATAGATATATGGATGGTCACATTTTGTTGAGAATACATGCCACATTACCTTAAAGTTTGCTGCAGGTAGTTCTGCTTTGGTAGACTCTCCCCATGGTTTAAGGTTTCAAGAGTCAAAATCTATTATTAGTTTTTCAATTTTTTTTCCTGCTGAAATTTTAAAATGCTGTTTTGTAGGTTCTTCTCTTCTGGAACCCTTTTCTGCCAGGGTTTATTTATGACATTTTAACTGTGTATAGGGAAGTTTCCTTCCTTAACACAACACATTCCTTATGGGATTTATGTTTTCTTCTGGATCTTATATGAAGTATTTTTTTTGTCACTGCATGTTATAAGATAGCTTGAAATTGCTTACACAAGCAGTTATTTAACTCTTTTATTTCCAGAGATTTAGCAGTAAATATAAAATGCATATTAATCCTTGGGGCATATCTTCTATTTGGTGATGAGGTCTATTTAGGTCGTACCAGTAAAATAATCTGTTCCCTTGTGATGTTACTGTTGGAATCCTGGATGGTAAGAATTTAAAACTTTCTGCACTTAAAGGCACAGACCCACAAGGGAACACTGCAATTGATGTGAGGCTGTGGAGAAGACTTCCAAAACTGATTGATAGCACTGGGATTACAGGTGTGTGGTTAGTTAGAAGGGTGTAATGTCACAGAGTGGAAAACTTGAAGCTGGGGTTTTAGAATATAGAAATAAATATCTAGCAAGATGGAGGTTTTAGGCCAGAGGCAGGTTGTTCTTCTTTACATTTTTCTTCTTCATCTTCTTCTTCCTTCTTTTTCATGGCTTTGGGTGGCATTTTTTAATTGGACAGAAAAGTCTGCATTGTGGGCTCTGTGAGATCAGTTATTGGGTTAAAAGGGAAAATAATCTAGGTGTCAGTTCTTAATTACATAGTTTAGTCTTAAAAGACCTTGTAACGAGAGATTGTTAGCCATTTTGTGCCTTCTAATGAAAGGCTGCCAAATTCATAGTTGTGAGACTGTTTCACTGATAAGAAATAATAAACACCTGAGTCCAGACATGAACTACTGTCTCAAGTGCCTTCAATCCTGGCCTCAAGAAACCAATGGTTACTTACCATGGAAAAGCCAAAGCTATGCTTTCCATGTAATGATATTATCCATCATGGGTGGGGACCTTGTATTTTTATGTATTTATTCACTTTTTTTCTTTTTTAGAATTTACATTTTCATTTTCTGCAAGGTAATGAGCAGACAGTTTTTAAATTTTAGGTCAGATATGCCTAGGTAATATATATTATTTTATCTTGTTTCTTTCTAGGTTCTGTCTTTGAGTGCCATTAGAAAAATGCATTCTAGAGTTTTGCTGACTTTTATTAAAGCCAGAAACCTAAGGGACAGTGAGGGATTTATTTTATGCCCTCTGTTAAATTTTGTGTTTTCATTGTTGATATGACAACATGATGATATAAAGTTTAGATGCATATTAAGAAAAAGTTTCTTCATCTGTCGAGCATTGGAACTGCCCACGCTGCCCAGGGAAGTGGCTGAGTCACCGTCCCTGGAGGTCTTTGAAAGGTGTGTAGATGTTGTACTTAAGGACATGGTTTAATGGTGGGCCTGGCAGTGCTGGGTTAACAGTTGAATTCAATGGTCTTAGGAGGCTTTTCCAACCTAAATGATGCAATGATTTCCAGACTGTGTTTATCTAGATTGTTATTTGCAACAAGGCTAGTCTGACCAATGTGTCAGGGAAATGTGTGTGGGAAATGCAAAAGGGTTTTTGATTGCCTTTGTTGCTCCCAGTTGTTGCTACCAGTAGAGTGTGAAGTGTGAGAAAATGGAAATAAAGCAGTGGAGGGGGCAAAGCTGCTACTATAATGTACTGCAGGCCTCTTGTAGAGTCACTACTTTCTATTAAATCCTGCTTCTCTGTCAGAGGTGGTGCTCAAGCATTGGCTCCACCCTGGTGAGATGCCAGGTAATGTCACAGTAAAATAGCATTATTGTAAGAATGCTTCTCTTTCCCAAAGTGCTGCAAGAAAGTGAAAGAGAAAAATCATAGTAGTATTGCTCTCTGAAGATGTGATTTTTTGGTGGAAATATTAGCTACATACTATTGTGTAGGTAGTGTCAGGATCAGAACTGTCATTTGCCTGTTGGAAAAAGAACTCAGAAACTAAGATGGAAAAAAATTTTTTTCTACCAGTAAGAGAAATTTTCCAGCTGTGGCATCTGTAAGGATCATGCCTTCCTAGCAAAGCAAATTGCAATATGCACAAATATTGGTTATGTTGATCAAAAGCCTCCAGGGTTTAGACCTGTCCCCAGCAGAGAAGAGTGACATTTATATGAAGTATTCCAACTACCTCTGTCCTTTTCTCTCTGTGCATTCCACTTTTCACTGTAGTATAGCCATTGCGCCTCTTCTGTCCTTTCAGTGGGAATAATGATGAAGATGGGATGGGTCACTATAAATGTATGTACAGGGGCAATTTTTCTGTAAAAAATGATTCTTCCTGGAACCATACAAACCCAGATGTTGCAATGGCAGAGAAACATATGCTAGTGAGGACTGAGACAGCTCTGTGGATAATCATAATTTGTTTTCCACTAGTGTTCTAAAAAAGAAAGATTAAATGCTGAAATATATGAGTCAACTCAATGGAGAATTAGGATATTATTGACACTGACTCTGTCGTCATTATGCTGTGGCACAGAAGGGTGCCATGATGTGAGGACAAATGACTAAGGAACAAAATTTCCTAGATGAATTATAGTACTTCCTTGCAGGGAAAATTGTCTGGTTGTCCCACCAAACTTGTGGGATTCAAAATTGTCTCCATCATGCCAAACGGAATGATTATTTAATTGTGGAAGAGTCTTAAAATGGACCATCCTGACAGGATGCTTCAGCTGATGGTGGTGGCTTAGAACATACTCAGTTTCCTAAAGTAAAATTTAAAACATCTAACTTTGATTGGAAAGTTTGAATGCATCTTAGTACACACAATATAAGAAAACCTAAACCCTAGGTATTTGCTTTCAACTTTTACTGCAGTGTTTTAAAATATACTTGCTACATTTTCTGAGGATTTCTAAGTCTTCAGTCAGGATCAGCAACAGGCAGTACTGCAAAAGACAGCAAAACAGCTCTGCATTCACTGACTGAACTCCCAGTGCTTCAAGGCTGTTTGTACAGGCAGATATTTGTGCCAGCAGTAAGATTCTTGCAGGACTGTGTCCTCAGTTTAGAAGTAATATATCAAACAGAATAAAAAGAACCTGTGAAACATGAATGATCTTGCCATACATTTGTTTCTATTGTTAATGTAGATGAGGATGTTCATAGCATCTAAAAGACTACATTTTTGGCTTCAGCACAAGAAGCTGTTTTATGTATGAGCTGTATGTAATTATATTGAAAACAAACTTTGCTTCAAGAACATTTTTTGCTCCACTCTGCAATAACACAAAGGGCCTTTGTTATGTTCTCATCAGGGTTATTTATGGATTGCAAAGGACTTACCAAAGGACAGTTTCATCTGATGGTATTCATCCACTGACCCAAATTTGAATGTAGTGACTTATATTCATATTAATCATAATTACTAATACGATCCACCAGACAAAAATTTCTGAAACAAGAAATGGGATTGCTCTATAGATTGAGACCTGGAACAGCAATACAGAGTGGTGTTTCAGATCCAAGGCTTTGAATGTGCCAGAATGGAAAATGTAACAAAAGGCTTTGCATAATTCACATCAATTATAATCATCTTCACTTGAATTGAAAATGAAGCTCTTGATCTCTTAAAAAGGGGGGAAAAAAAGTCACAGAGAGGGAGCTAAGTAGATCTTGGGAAAAAGAAATCCCAGAGCAAAATGTGTTTGTGAATATCTGCCAGAAGCTCCTATAGGACATTATGAAGCCAGGTAAGGGTGCTGTGCTTTCCTCTGACTTGCCTAAACAGCCATTACATTAAAGGATTACTTTCAGAAATCCTCCTTCTCCCAGATTTTTCCTGCCTGACCTGCAGGACTTGGGAAGCATCCAAAGACAGCTTTCTGTTCTTCTTCAGCCTCAGCGTGACAATGGACAAGCTCTTTAGGGCCTCAGTCAGACCGCGTGCTGTCAGTACAAGCCTCTGGTTTTGCAACTGCCATGGCATCTGCCTATAAGAGTGTGCCACGCAGCAGTGCAGAGCACTATTTATACAAAACTGGAATATCCAGCTTCCAGAGGCACTAGTGGACAAAGTATTTATGATAGTGAAGTAAATTTATATGACCCAGTCTGAATGTTGCCCCTGTTCATTCTTTTGCTTTGGCCTCCCAGATGTAAAATAGATGGTCAGTGTTTTTTTACCTCACTGGGTGCCTCTGAAATTAAGGACTTTAAAAGAATATGAATCACAGAGATATTGCAAGAAGGGAGGTTATATAAATGTAATCTAATTATATAACCTTCTTCAGATGAATTACACTTTCATTACCATAGCCTTCTGCTACGTCCTTGTTGTTTATTTGAATTATTAGTGGTTGTAGGGACTAGATGTTATTTCAGATGATGAATCCTAGTCTTACTTCCTTTGCTTAATGAACAATTTTTTTGGGTCAGAGAAAGTGCTGGGTCACATATATTTAATCCATAGTTGAGAACACTCAATGCTTCTAAACATCAGGCCCAGTTTTCTGAAATGCAAAATTTCTCTAATGTAGTACCTTCTTGAAGTTTCCCAGATCTAGTAAGACCTATATCTAACATTTAACTCTAAGTTTGTTGTCACCCTACAGGAATTGCAGCAGACATTGTTTGGATAGAAGGAGGTAAGCTCAGGAAATAAGCAGAACAAAGTGGCATTATCATCAAGACACTGTTTACAAACTATTCCTTGGCATCAGACTGTTCTTTAGTATTAACCAAATAGTTAGCTATAATAATTAGATGTTAATTTATTCTTAACCAACAGGAGCAGATTCTAAGCAGGTTTTCCTTGTTCTGCATGTTCGATGATGTTGTTCTGTTGATTTCTTTAGAAGCCACTGAGGGGCAGCAGGTTTTCACATGGGAACAGGTTTTCATGTGTAAGGAAGTCTGGAGCTGTGAGTATTGTACATTTGATTATTTTAATGAATTCCATGCATCAGATCACTGAAGGCTATAGCAAAGGTTTCACTGTGTTCTCCTGTAAATGAACGTGATTTTTTTCTTGTTTATGGAATTTTAATGTATTTTTTCTTCATGAGCAGAAAAAACCTGAAGAATGTCCCACAAGTGTCTGCAAAGCCCCATTTATGGCTGTAGGGTGCCTGTAGGATTGAATTAATAGGTTAGTTTGTCACATGCACAGCACACATTTTGGCACTACTTTTAGAAAGGAGGTCAAGACATTAGGACAAAATATGATAAGAACTTTGATTTATTATTTAGGTTTATTACAGCTAACATGCTGACTAATGGAATAGGCTATGTGTCTCAGAAATCTCTGTATGCTTCAGATACATAAGTAACCAGACACTCTGATAAAACAGATCCTTTTGTAGTCAGACTATTAAGCTTGTCCATGAACAGTAAAGACATATCCAGTAGTGAACACAATATATTCTTGGTCCTAGTACCTCTGCTTTCTCCAGCTACCTTATGTGACTGTCTGTTGGCTTTGATCCTGGCTGCAGGGACTCACACCAGCCCACAGGTCTGGAGTGAAGCCCTTTGGTTTGTCAGCATTGGATGCTCACCCGTGTGATTTGCCCAGTTGTTAATAACCCAAGGGAATAGTCATTTAGATCCCTATTTTTTTCCACGTATGAGAACAAAATAGCTAATCAGGTTGGCAGAGGAATTCTGCATAGCTTATGCATGAAGATTTGAACCAAGGGCTAAATCCTTTTTCAGCCAAATGATTTTCTGCATGCACTTTGAAAAATACTAGCAATTAATATTTGGACATACTCCTATCTATGTCCTTTCTGTCCTTAGCTGAGGACAATTTCCAGACACAGCTTTTCAGTAATACCTCAGGACACTCTAAGCTAAGCATTCTCGTAAAAATTACACATAAAAACCAAAAGTCTGACTTACTATGTTGTTACACCTTGGGCAGTTTGTAACAATTCTGTAAAGCATAAAAGTAAAGATTTTAATTTAATTCTTTACTTTCATACTCTTATGCAGCCATTCTTCCACAGGATAACATGACAAAACTGATAAACTATTTTAATTTTCTAGCCAAAAGTAACTGGAGTATGGCCTGGCCACGCTCTCACACCTTTGCAATGTTTTATATTCCCACATGTAGGAAGTTTTATATTCCCACAGGATGGATAAGGTGCACCATTATGATACAGGAGGATTGCTTCATTCCTAGGCAAAACAGCTAATCCTGTTTGCGTCCCTTTGTGCCTCGATATCACGTGAACTGACTGGAGCATGTACAGCTTCAGGTCTGAAAAAACCCCCCAGCAAATTGTCTTTCAGATCAATGGTGCAAATACTAATTATCTTTAAGAGTCCTGTCTGCCTGGAAGAACCAGCAGAACCAGTCACATTAAACACAGGTGTAGCAGTATGAGAGTAGGGTGGAATAACAATGATTTGTCTGAGACAAGAATTCTCACATGAATAGAAGCATTAGGAAAAACAGAAGATTTAAAGAATACATCCTCAACTTGTTGTTCAGTTATGGGGCAGTTTTGCCAAAATAACAGAGAAAAACCTTTCAAGGTATACCCTTGCAGGAAGCAGTGTCTATAGAGGACATGGATGTTCATGCCTATCACATCTAAATTCTGCCTGGTCGTGTGGTAGACGTAGTGATGTACCTCATTTAATATTGCTCACAGTGCCTCTTTGCCTCTGTCCTGTCCCTGTTTCAACCTTTCTCTCCTTTGTCCATTCTCTATAATTTAAAATGGTAGTCTACACTGTACATAATTTGATTTTTGTTAAGATGAGAGCAGACCTGGCCATTTTCAATAAAAAACTTTAGTCCAGTCAGTCCTTTTATTCAGGAAGTAAAATAATACTGAAATGTTGCACAACTGGAGACTTAATTAGCTTTTACAGTTCTTGTAAAGAAGACAGTTCCTTGTTTAGTAGCAAATACAGGCGTAATTAAGCCTTTTGTGAAGTTAAATTGGAATTAGCAGCTATTGTGGTTTGTGTCCGTGCGCGCAGATGTGAGGGGCCATCAGAGGGCCCCTCCTGCCCAGCGCTGCGGCCGCGCACAGCGCCACCTGCAGGCAGCGTGCGCACAGGCTGCTCCAGATCTGCGCTTGTTAAGTACAATTTACTGAGATTTCATCATACAGAAAACATCAGAGAAAAAAATTATATACTGGAAAGCATGATTTTTTAAAAAAAGCCTTTGCCTTCATAGGATACACCTTTGATTCTCCATGGGTCTGTAATACTCTGATGCTCCGGTGAAGTGCTTTTTTAATAAAACCCTTTGTAGGAAGAGCCAGCAGGATATTCCAGGAAAACAGCTGACATAATTGAAAAGAACATGCAAAATTTGCTGCATGGAGCAGAAAAATAGCGCTGCTTGACCTAAAGTATGATCTAAAGTATTCTTGTTTTTTCTCTTGGGTAGAACTGACCTATTTTTTGTTTGTTTGTTTGATTGACTGATTATAAATAAAAACTGATAGAGAACTTCCTTCTCATGTTACAGTTGCCACTTGATCTCTTTCTTCAATTGCACAAAAACAATAACATGCAAATGTTTGCAAATGACTGCCACAAAACATTTTTGAACCACCCAGTGACAACTGGCAAAGCTTGTAAAGCTTAGTTTGATTGATGCATGTTTGCTGTTGCTTTGTCAATTCTAAGTCATACTTCTCCCCATTCCAAACATACCCTTCTCAATCTGCTTTGAAATTCCTACTCTCCACTCTGATAGCATCAAGTCCTATTACCCAAATTTGTTTTTCTTTCAGATACACAACTTTACTAGACACAGAGGCTCTGAGTTGTAGTTGACCAAAATATATGGGAAGTCCATCTTCAGATTCCCTAATGTATGGACGTAATTGATTGCTGGCTCTCTCAGGAGTTGTGCATAGGAAAGTACACACACTGGCAAGATTCAGTATCATGATTTCCTAAAATTTGTGTCAAATACTATCTATCTGAATAAAGTGGAACATAAGAAAAAGGTAACAAAGAACTTTGTAACAGAGCAAGCTGCTGAAATAATGTATTTTACCGTAATATTCTGCCCTATATAATTTCCCATAATATTCTGTCCTATTTCACTGGTGTCTATACTTAATTAAATGCAGGATTAAAGTAGATTAGTTTATGTTCAATATTTTTTTACATCAATGGAGCAGAACAAGACAGATACATGAATCCACTTCGTTCGACATTTAGATTTTAAAAATGTCACTGAACCTGCCATTGCATTTGTGAATAGAGTTGAAAGAAAGGCGGAGCCATTAACTGCTTTAGGAAGAAATTTGTGGTAACTGAAGATGTCAGATTTAGTAGAAATCTTAGAAAACTTTCTTTTCAAAAGAGCAGGGGGGGAGAAAAGCTGTGTTTTCTGCAAAAAAAAAGTGTGTTCTGTTACTAACTCCCAATTTTCCTTTTTTACAACACCCTCCTTGCATTTTTTGGTTTACAGATAAATCAGACCAACAACTGACCATTACACAGCAGGTTTTTAGGCCTTTTTATGCGTTAAATTTTTGGAAACTTCAGAGCTTACTTAATATGTAGCCATCTCCTAATATGGCTAGATAGCTAATAGTTTCTGAAGTGTATGGTTTGTCCAGGTCCCTCTTGGCCTGACATTCGGTGTTATGAGTAAGAATTATTCTTTAGATGTTAGAAATGTCAAAGACTTTAGCTTTTCACTCCTGGATCTGTGCTTCTGATATTCAGATCACTTCACTTCAGCTCACAGATAAAAAACCATAGGAGACAGCAAGGTCTGGATAAAGATCTGATGGAGGTGATTTCTGGGTACATGATGAATCATAGACTCAGAGGGAAGAATGAATGAACAGGGTATGTTTGATTGAGAGAAAAACAAGGAGTGTATTTAAGTCTTCAAATGTACAACAGACTTTAGCAAAGGAAGAGATTCTTCGTGTCTTCATGTCTCTAACGAGCTGTAAAGAAATAATGGAGAAAAACAATGAAAAATAATAGAGAAAGAATAAATTCCACCAAGGAACATTCAAATTAGGAAAATTTTGTTAAGGGTGAAGTAACCAAACACAATCCTTGGGGGTCCCTTCCAACTCCAAATATTTTGTGTTTCTGTGATTATAGACATTGAACTAACCTGATGTTGTCATGGAAGCTACATCATTAGATTTATTTCCAAACAGGTTAAGAAAACACCTTGCCCTACAAATAAATGATCCTTAGGGTACTAAATACAGGAGCTAGCCCTCTAAAGCCCCTTTCACCTCCTAAAGTTTTCAGAAAGGCTTTCCAGGGAACCAAATTTCCTAGGACGGTGCTGTTGGCTTTTCTAATTTCCTTAACAAGTCATGTAACTAACCATTAGAAACATGTGAAAATCTAACCATTTCCTTATGCCTAAATTGTTACACAGAAACAAATGGGAAAGAAAGCTTCGTAGCCCGGTTGGCTTTGCTGGTTGGTGGTTTTTTGAGTTTGGGGTGTTTTTTTGAGGACAGTGGTGTTGGATTTTTTTGGGTGGAGTTTGGGTTTTCTTAGTGGATTGAGTTTATTAGTGATCAATAAAGCATACTGAAATTGTTTCCATCCCACTGGAAATTCCTTTATAAGTCCAGCCTGTGATATGAATAAAACAGGGAATGTTTGTTTCACCCTGCTCTTGGTCCAGCTCTCATGTTCCATGTCTTTAAATGGCCTTTAAGTATTTCTCATCATAATATGTTAAAATTCATCCTTTTCAACTGGATACCAAAAATTCAAAAATCATATTTTCTTAAATACCAGGTTCTTTTCAGTATTCTGTGTTGTGAAGTCATTCATTTCAATACAAATTTTTGCACATTATGATGGTTTCCAAAAAATCAGCCCAGCTACTCATATAGTTAGTGTATGATGATCAAACAGCATTCTGTGCAACAAGAAGTCCCTAAACAGGTAATAATTGTTCAAACCACCTCTGTACTGGTTGTAGCCTTTGTTTTAGGCCACCTAATCAAGCGTATGTTCTTAATGCTACATGCATTTTGATGATGATCGAAGATCTGCCATTCCTGTTTTACAGATTTTGCAATATTCACTCTCTGCAGAGGTAATGTTGAGAATCACTTAGGAAGGAAAGGAGTTTATAAAGCATATAAAGTATATACTCAGATGCTTTCCAAATAATCTGCATTTTAAAATATCAATTTTCTTGGTTTGTCTGCTTTTGTCTTTCAGGCCAAATTTCTAACTAGTAAGTGTTTTAATATGTTTTAAGCCTGGGGAAGGCAGGCTTAAACCTGTCTGCCAATAACAGTCAGAAAAGGATGCATTAAGTTTCTCACTGAAGTGCTGTCTATGTAAGAGTTTCCTGAACTGCAGAATGTCAGCATGGATAGAAACAAGGAAATAAGCTTATATAGAAACAAGGAAATAAGCTTATACATGAAAAGTAGTCTAACTACATCTTTCAACACTGACTGTGAGAATGAGATTTTCATAAAGGTAGTTGCCTTCATGTAGGATGGGTGAAAATTCATTCTAAACAGAAATTGAAGTTGGGTGGTACTTACAAAAATGAATGATGGAAATATGGGGTTTTACAAGTTCTAAATATAGTGGTACCCTTTCTATGAAAACCTTATCTCATTTGAAAACAAATCAGTGTACAAATTCCATGGGTTTTCTAAACTTGAATGGATTGATCTATTTCCTAACAGAGTTTTTCATTTGTTAAAACTAAGATTGCAGAATGAATCAATCAGATTAAAAAAAACCCAACAAAAGACAACAAAAAACCCCCCAAACATGTGTACTGCTCTTTTAAATGGGAGTTATATCTTAGAAACCTACTGTTTTAAGATAACCAAGTAATTAAAGCAAGATTCCCAGAAATAAGCTGTATCATTTGAAAATTAGTTTTTTACTGGAGATACAATATAGCTTTTGAGATTTTACAGCTTAAGGTGTGAAGATAATACAATAGTATTTCATTATATTATTTTTAATTTATTTGACATTTCTTCAGATTGCAGAGTAATTTCTTAAGCCTTTTAATCCCCAGAAGAGTAAATCTTGTGTACATGGTACCTTAAGACAAAAACTGAGTTTTGTCTACCTGCCATTTTTCTCTTCTAAAAGCTCTCTGCATATAAGAAATTCCTGCAATATCTCATTTTCCTTAGGTTTTGATAACAATTATAAGATATATTTTCCATTTTACTTTTGTTCTGTTGAAACCAAGAAAGTGACCACAAATAATTGGCAGTTTTTGTGTTCCTGCACTAGTTCTCAACAAATCTTGAGGTCTGAGGAAGCTCCTATGAAACCAAACTGAAAAAAGACTTGGGAGTTGAAGTCCATTGACACTGTATTTATAGGTGGCTTTTTCTTTCTTCACAGGTGAGTAGAGCCAGTTATGACTTTCCAGGTATTTCTGTGTCTACCCAATTAATGGCACTCAGCTAACAGAAGCTCAATTGTTATGAGAATCCAAAATTACTTTTTACTGTGTATTCTCTAAACTATTGGTCCAGAGAAGGATTTCATTATCAAAGTTAGACATATGTAATCACATTTTTTCTGCATTTTGTCTCTTTCATTACATTTTAACTGATAAATCAACACAGTACTCATCTTCACAGATTTTCTTCTGAAGCATGAGATGGTCTGCAGATAAATCATTTTAAGATTTATATAACTGCAGTGGATTAGAACTACTTTTTCTGGAAGAGCTCCTTCAGCTGTTGTTCTGTTGTTGCTTCTTTCTGTTGCATCAGCTCCTTGGCTCCTCTGGTCACTCCCCAGCCATCTGGCTTTGACATGCAAGGACAATATGGCCTGCCAGAAGCAGGCTTCAGATTCTCCCAGTATTCTTTTCTTGCCCTAAATAAGGAAAAAGAAACTCAGGGTTTTTTTCCCAGTACCTCATAACATATTAAAAGAAATGTGACTTAGAAGACAATTGCAAAGGGTCATCTAACTTGTAAAGATGGACATTATATTTATATATAGAAGTATGAATGAAAACATGCAATTAAATGCTACATGCTTTAAAAGTATTTTTCAGTCTTTGAAAGGAATACTGTAAGCAAGCCACCATTAGGAGCTGATATACAATATTCTCCTTTTCATTGTCATTAATTACATTCACAAGATCTCCTCTACTTCTCCTTCAACCCTTTCCCTGCTCTTATGTTAGCTTTAATTCTTGGAGATTAAACATAAAACATAGAATTCTAACCATAAAATCTTTACAGTGATATTTAGATGCCCGTATCAGCTAAGCCAGTGTGCTCTGTGGAGCAATGTAAGCCTTTGCAAAAGGTGTGTTGGTTTCCAGGTCAGATATACATACCTTGCTCTCACCCAGGGTTTAGTATGCATGCTCAGGTTATCACCCCAGCTACCATGTTTCTCAGAAGCTTCTGGCAAAAATCCTCTTTCAGGTGCCAACTCCTCAGCTATTGCTCGGATGTGGTATGGCTCAAATCCACAGCAGCCTCCAATGAAACGAATTCCTAAGTCATAGGCCTTTCTTGCATATTTTTGAATGTCCCATCTTGTGGCAATTCTTGGCTCCAGACCTGCAAAGACATTAATATCTTAGGTTTCCATCATAGTCCAATTTTTATCCATTGTTTTGGTAAGAAATCATGCTGTTGGAACATTTGCACTCTGTTTGCAAAAGTGGTTGTAGATGTAGATGTATGTGTTTGAACTGTCTGACCTAGAATCAGAGATTGAAACTTTTAGAAGGCTAGCTTTTTCTGCAGTGCTCCACTGACCAGTGCTTGTAAGCATGTTTGGCCTGCCAAAACAGCACCTAGTATCTTCTGAGGTGGATCATGTTTCCCACTCTGCAGAGTTCTTAGCTGAAGAATTGGAATACTTTCAATGTTATGGCTACATTTCCTAATAAACAATCAATACCTGGAAAAACTGATTTACACACACTGATCTGTGAAAGGAGAAGGTATCAGCCTACTGGCACAGGAATAATCCTGGTAATTATTCCTCAGAAATGCTTTATTCCACAATCTGATATTGGCAGCCGGTTGTTTCAGCTGGGATCTTAGCTATTTCTTAGACCAACCCTTAGGTATAACCCCAGTCATGAGCAGCTTGCTGCCTCAAAACACCTCGTTCCTTGTGGAAAGCTCTGTGTGTAGGCAAGTTAGAATGCCATCTCTGTTGCAAGTTTTGTTGAGCATTGTGATGGAATAATGAGACCTGAGAGAATAGACTTGTGGAAATAAGGAGTAAAAAGTGAAAAGCACACCTCAAGGAGCTGGAGGCACAAGAGTGGCATAACTGGAAAGAAAAGAATGGGGACTGAAGAAGAAACTTAAAGAAATGAAAATACAGAAATAAAAAGACAAAAATCCTCCCACTTCTTAATGGATATGCACATCTGCAGGATGTGAACCAGCATGGTTATCAGTTGAGTGCAGCATCATGTCTGTGCACTGAACACTGCTGGGCAAAGAAGCTGTGGTTGAGGTAGTAAGGCTCCAGCAACAAAGGAGAGTAGGATCGAAGAATGTCCCACTGTCCTGTCCCAAAAATGTCTAACATGCAAGAAGTTGATACAAAGCAGATATAGCCTAAGTCCATTTTATAGTTAAGAATCAGGTTTACAAATAAAAAAGCAGAAGGGAGACAACTAAAGATGCTTATAAAGAAAATTACTGCTCTCAGAGGGAAAGATGAGACAAAGGAAAAGTAGATGGAGTAATGTGGCCTGGAAAACTTTGATTAAGCATTTTAGAAAGCTGTTCAAATAAAAAAAAAACTTTTGTACAGTGTTGCAGTTGCGATAGAAAGCATCAGAAGCACAAATGCATTATTTCTTCTTCTTTCATATATTATTTAAAAGCTAATGCAAAATTTATACAAATGATCAACAGTAAGAATGCATCATTGTGCACTCAACATACACCTGTATAAGCAACTAAGCATCAGGGGAACAGTATAGGTTGTTTCCCTGTCATCTCCATCACCCTGTCACAATCCATGTGACCTGATGAGATGCATTGATTTGATGGCAGCTGAAGTGGCTAAGCCACAGTCCATCATACTTGAATACTTGTGACAGTCCAGTGAAGTTCCTAGTGACTGGAGAAAAGGAAACATAACCCACACTTTTAAAAAGGCAGAAAGGGAAATGCCAGAGAAAGAGAGACCAGTCAGTCTTACAATGCCCAGAAAAACCTTAGATCAAATAATCTGAAACATGTACTAAGGCACATGGAAAATGAGGATGTGATTGGTGGCAGCCAACATGACTTTACTGAGGGCAAACCGTGCCTACAAATTTGGTGGCCTCCTGTAATGGGGTTACAGCATTGGTAGAGCAGAGTGATGAATGTCACCTTCCTGGACTTCCACAAAGCATTTGATACTGTGCCACACAACATCCTCGTCTTTAAAGTGGATTCCTTCCCAAAACTGACTAACATTTTATTTATTTTTTTCCATGTCTGTCAATGCAATACTTTTCTTGGCTTTATTCAGAATTAAATATCTCTAACTTAACAGTTCTTGATTAAGAAAAACTGTAACATGCTCCTTGATTTGCCCCCTCAATATATCTACCCTTGAGATAATTGGGTATGCTTTCAGTGACCAGGTCATTTCTTTCTAAAACATTTTCCTTATTTAACTGGTGACATTTCAGAGAAATTGCAATAAAACACAAGAGAAAACATAGAAAAATGGAAACAAATCTACAGAAAAATAAATCTTTCTGGCATCTAATTGCTGGAGTTTGTCAATACAACATACTGACAAACTAATGTTTCCCTAGAAACTTAGATCTTGTTGCCCTGTAGAGAGTATATGTACTCTTCAGAAATCTAAATATCCCTGTTATTGCCTTCATGAAAATCAGGTAATTTGGTCAGTTTAAAAATGATTTACTGAAGAGATTATCTGCTGTCAAGAAATCAATTACTACTTCAGGGTTTTGAAAACACTCACAGAGCAGGTCTTCACCAATTAATTATTCATGGAAATTCTAAATGCTGAGATGTCATACAGATTGCTTATAGCACACAAGCCAAGAACCATAACAAACCAGAGTGAATCCTTTCATTCATTTGATTGCTTACTGCATCTGTTTGACTTTTTTTTTCCCTGCCTGCAATCAGAGGAACTATATGAAGGAATGAAGAGCATAAATGAGTTCCTAACACTTTTAAACATCTTAGATATTTTCAGGACTCAGATGTGTTATTACCATTTAATGAATGCCCCAGGCTTATGCTTTATTCTCTTTCCTTCATTTATTTAAAGAGAGGAATTTAAAGAAGAACAACGAACTTCCTGAAAATCACATCTACTTCTCAGGTTTTTTTGCTGCAAATTCCAATTGTGAACGTTTTGGGACCGTTTACTTTGATCTTGAAAAGAAGAGTGTATGTTATCTGAAAATGAAAGAATTTTCTAATCAGCCTTAAAATGTTTAAGCTGATTTTGCCCTCATGTTATAGGACAAAACACTCACATGAAAAGAAGCCCTAAATACACAAGCCTTATATAAATATTAAATGGCTAACTCTCCCAGTTTTTGTAGAGTTTCTCCTGAGCATACATGGAGTTTTCTACTCCAAACTGCTAATTTGTTAGCAATACTAAAGTCCCCTTTCTGGTGTCTCTCTAATGTCACGTACATTAGACAGTCACACTTACAAGATTTAAATATTATGAGTGCACTAATAATGTTCCTATATCAATTGTACTGCATTGTAGATTAAACTCTTACACAAGTAAATGTAGGACTTGTGGGATACATATCACAACCCAGAAAAATGATGCTTTTTTACTACATTTGCTGCTGCCTTTTGGACTGTTTACAGCAGTCCTGAACAGGGTTCTATAGCATGAGGAAGAATATTTTTTAAATTAATTTAGATTGTAGCATTTTTAACTCGTCTCATCATAATTATACATTGAGTTACATGCTGTGATACTACTGAAGTGTTCTCCCTATGTGGATGATCTTTACTCCGGTATTATTTTTATTGATCTGTCTGGAAAATGCCAGGACTAGGATAACTAGGATATGCCAGACAGGATAACTAGGACTCATATTGAATAGAAGAACACCTGGCAGCTTCAGCTGTACTAAAAGCTGGAGGCAATAAAAGCCAGGAACAGCCAATAAAGCAACACCACCAACAAAAAATATACCCTTGTCTTACCAAAGGGAAATTCCGGAAGATCAATAAATCCCTGCTTTCCACAATCAGGAGTATGAAAAGCAAGTGGCTGGCACATCAGGTGGGCTTTCAGTTTAGCAGCCTGCAATCCCTCTTTCATCAGCCTCACAGTTTCGATGGAAGTTTCTGGATCAAAATGGCAGTTGACTCCAACTATAGAAGCACCTAGGAGGAGGAAAGTAACTTCAAGTCACAGTTCCCCAGAAAGTGGGAGATGAAAGTTCCACAGCACTCTAGAAGCAGTGTTGTCCACCTTCACACCAGTGCTATGGAAACAAGGCAGCTGTGCTACAGCCTGGCACAACTCTCCTGAGGTTGATCATGCCATTTACATCTCAGCTGCACTCCTCTTTACCTTTCTAATGATTAATCACATCTTCTACAGATGTTTTTCCTTCTACCCTCCTACAGTGTTTAATCAGTAAAATCTGATTATGTAGAGGCACATATGGAAACACGTGGCAGGTTTCTAACACAAGTTCAACCTTTGGATTTCAACTATAACTTGAAAGGAAAAGAGTACTTTAGGATAGATATGTAAACTTGTGTATCTTCACCCATCGTGCCCCTGATTAGTTTCTTCTGCCCTTCCCCTTGTTCCATAGAAAACAGAGTTTCATAGACAATATTATTAATTTTGTCATTCTCTTAATTTTCTCATCTTGAGCTGTGTGCAAAAACAAGAGCAGAGAATCAAAAGCAGCTTTGTTCTTGTGATTCTAGAATTTGGGGATGGGTCTGCAATGAAATTTGAGCAGGTTTAGGATTTTGCTGTATTCAGTATCAGTTTTCTATGGCTACTGCTCTTACCCATTTCATAGAGATAATCAAGTATTTCGTAGCTATATTTCCATATGTTCCAGTAAAGTACACATAAAGACTTTTCTACAGAGTCATAACTCCTATCAGATACAACTGGGAAGCTACCTACTTGGCATACACCTCTATTTATTTAAATAATTAGGGACTTTTTCCATATTTTCAAAGGGCACATTAAAACAGATTCTTACCAGCCTTTACCAGCTGGACAGCACATTGTCCAGGGGACACTCCATGCATGTCTCCTTCTGGACCAATGCACATCGTAGCTGCAACTGGCTTTCCAGATTCTTTTAGAACTTCAACTGCCCAGACAGCCTCTTCAACATGCTCAAAATACTGAAAAAAATTAAAACTAGGTGATTTTGTTTCTCAGCAAAGAAATATAAAAATTCCTATACAGACCCCAAATTAACCATCAATACAATGATTTGATAATTTTCTGATTTATACTAACATAATTCAATTGAGTTTACTGGCCACACAGTTAAAAAAGGATTTTTAAAAATGAGTTAAAATAAATTAAAAATAATGTTACTTTTGTTTCAGAACAAGAATGCCCACAGGGGAGATTAATCATGGATTAACCCAAGACCTATAGTCAACTAGAAAAGTTGTCTTAGGTTGCTTTCCACGTACTTGAAGAAATAGGGATTAGTCCAGATCCCAGCAATATTTTGTCTTTGTATTCGTACAAAATTTTACTTGACTTAGGTAGGAATGAAGTTCAAAGATCCTATTCTAGAACACCTGCAGATATTGGTGGGCATTTACAAAAAATATCTGATACTACTGAGAAAAAAGCACAGCAGAAAATCTTGAAGGAGGTAGAAACATGTAGGGATACTTCCTAAAATAGGCTAGACATCTTAAAAGTTAACACCGTGCCAGTTGAAGGCACATACTTATTTTTACAGATTTACCTCTGCAATTAAGAAGTCCACATTCTTCTTCATAAAGACTTCCAGTTGCTTTCGAAAGGCTGCTTTAACCTCTGTTTTATCCTTGCAGCTTAAGTAAGATGGTGTTTGACTGACTCCTCCAGCCACTAAAGCATCACCTTCATTAGCTACTTCTCTTGCAATGTCACAAGCAGCTTCATTCACTTTTTGGCACTGTGTGAACATAGAACCTGTTAGTTTTATCTTACCAGAGGTATGCAGAACCCTAGAAGGTCAAAAACAGTGAGATGTCATAATGTCTTTTCCATATTTTTGTTAAATTTAAACTAAATGCAATTAAAATCAAATGGATTTTGAGAGTAATCTTGATTAGGAAGATAAGATTCTTTTAAACAGCAACAAACATTAGAAAAATAATTTGCCTCCTCTAAGTTATCATATTGTCAAATACTACAAAATACATTACCTTTAATAGATCTTACACAAATAGCTATAAAAACCAAATATTTGGTGTGAAGTGGAATTTTCTTTGCTTCTCACAAAATGAGTTAGTTACACCTAAGCATATGTTTTCATTCTGAAATTTTGAATGGAAAACAAGATATATGAAAATTTTAACTTTTCTTTTTTAAAATATATTTTACTTTTCTGATAATTAACCTCCCACCCCCGATATAATATTCACACAGGGTTATTTAAGACATTTTTTGAAAGAAAGCATTAATTATGTGATATTAAACTTGCCAACTTAAAGAAAGGGAAAAATATTGCTAATTTATCACCAAGACTGGAAGTCATATTCCTTCTATATCTAAATTGGAGTGACCAGAACAGCTTTTCAAAAAGAGGTTAAACTGAGAAAAAAAAATCTGGGAAAAAGAATCATTATTTGTGGTATTTGAAAAGTATTGATTACAGCAGGTTCTCTGCAGTCCACAGACTATTTAGAAGTCTCTAAGTCCATAAGCTTCTCTCTGCTGAAGTTTTACATGGCTGCCTCAAAAACCCAGCTGATTTTTAAAGTGGTTGCTGACAGATTGTCTTTCATTTGCATTTGTGCATGGCTACATCTTTGGGAACTCTGTGAGGTGGAACCATAAATTAGTTAAATCCTGGAGCAACCTGATTCTAGAACTGGCAGGAAATAAATTTTGAGATGTTTGATGTAATGCTATCCAAACACCAGGTGCTCTCCAGTCTCTATAATTTTGCACGTCAGCAAGAATTGAAGCATTGGCTTGTTCCAGGGTTACTGTGTTTCTGGGACTACCACTTCAGACATTTCAGTGTAGTAAAAGGTCCAGCATTTCAGATAAATTTGGTCATATGACATTTTGGGATGAACACAATTAAGCCTCAAGTGTTTCCCTAGTGTCCAGATTGTTCTAATTTCTGACTGAGGATATCTTCACAGATACAGCTATTCCTTCTTCCCTGAGCCCTGGAGAATTTTCTCTAGTTTGCAGAAGATAGAATGTACAGTAGGACCAAAGGAACAGGATCAGAGAAACCATTCAATGCCAAACATTCTAGTATCAAAGGTATTATACAGAAATGTTTGGCCAGGAATTCCACTAGGCCTCGAGCCTGTGTCTAGTAAACACACACAGAATCCTACAGTTCCTCTGTGTAGGGGGTAAGAAGACACTGACAGGGTACTTCTGCTGATGTAAAAATTACCTTCACACAAGAGGAGGGGAATATTGAATACAGTGTATAGCTTGGATTACTTTAGTTGCCACTTAATGAAGATGTGGTTCTAAAAACATTTTGTTCTCGTTAGCTGTTCATTATTCTCTAAGATTCTTCACCATTTTTACAGTTCAGTAATTTCTCTGGATTCTAAAACATCTCCATTTTCTCACTAGTTTTGCTCTCTCTGCATTTAGTACTCTCTATAATCTTTGTACCTAAACTCCATAAACCGATCTCCTCAGATAAAAATACAGAAAAATACAATGTAGGCATTCTCCTTCCCCTCTTCATCCTTTCCCAATTTTGTGTTTGATTTTTGTTTTGGTTTGGGGTTTTTGTCACTTCACTTTGTTTTTTTGCTATTTCAAACTCTGAAATTCCATCATCTCATTCTCTGGTCCTCAAATATGTTAGGACAAACTTGATAATACCTTTGCTAAACCTTTTGAAATTGATCAACTTATTTTGTATCTCCAAAACTGGTTTACTCACACTTATTTTCTCAGCTACATAATTGCCCCTGTTCTCTAGTTTGTCCTCACTGGCATAAAAGGTGAAGGTCTGCAGAACATTGGATCCAGCTCTGAGGAATTCTCGGTGAAGCTGACGAACTGCAAATTAAGAGACAAGGTTATTAGTGTGTTATCCCCAAATGTTGCGGTGTGTTGCAATGTCCTGTTTTAAACTTCCGGTCCCTTCCCAGGTGTGCCTATCCCTCTCTCCCTGCCCCCTCGCCCCTTGCTGAGTGTGCCCTGTCAATCAGGCTAACATACCAGCAAGGCGTCGTGTGATTGGTCCCTCAGGCCTGGGGGACATTGGCCCGTATAGGTGTCCCTAGTCCCTTGAGACCCTGCCCCTTCACCTGGTTGGTGGCTCACCTGTCCCCTCCCCTTCCCCTGCCCTGAGCTTAAAAGGTTAATCAGACCATGCGGCCTCCATTCTGTTGGAGGAATTGCCCCGGCTCAGACCTCTGTGACCGTGGAATAAACATCTGGATATAACCCTCCAGCAGAGTCCACCCCTTCCTTCTCTTCACCATCAACAGAAGCTCTCTCCTGAGGTAAACGGAGTCCTGACAAGCCTGGACTTGCGCCTGTGGCCCGCTGCACTCTCCAGCAGCCAAGGTATCTCTGGGGTAAAACACCACAGTGCTGCCTTTGGCCCAGCAGCGAGGGTCAGAACTGGCCCAGGCACCATCTAACTGGTTATATTGGGAGCCATATTCCAATACCCAAATCCAGTGTTTGTTGATGTAATCTTGCAAAATAAGTGACATTGTGTTTACTAGAAGACCAATTATGAGAAGTTAGAAGCAGTACTTGAGTCTGCATAGAATTTCTTTCTTCTCACCATCAAAACATTGGGTAGAAAATTTTCTTCTTCATTCTTTACCGTTAAGAATGACTGAAGTTTTCTACATAGTTTAGCTGCAGATTCAGTTTTGCCGGCCATCTTGACAATCCTCTATTTTCTGCAGTCCTTCAGATCTCCCAGATGTAGGGCTTGATAGAGCTTTTGTATAGTGATTTAGGAAGGGATAACTGATGTCTGACAAAATAATGTGAAAGCATAACAAGGAACACCAGACAAAAGGCTCTTCGAATGAAAAAGCCTTCTTCTCTTGGCTTACATATTACGAAGAAGAAAACCAAAGAAAGGATCATAGCAACAAATTAAGGGGCATGATAATTATATGGAAGATTAGAGTGTTTCATTGCCTCCTCTATTCTACATTTTTCAGTTTTCTCCCCTAGCAAAATTTTAAAAGAGTATAGTCAGCCAAAACCAAAGCTCTATCTTGCTAAATACATCCTTACTTAAAATAAGATTTGTTGCTCCAGAAAAGTGACTCACAGCACAAATCACTCACAATCATCATTATGTCTCCACATGATGATTTTACTACATCAACAGCAATCCTTTTAAAGGAAAGGTTACCATTACTTTGAATAGACAAATTTCCTACATTAGGACTTTGGGAAAAGGTTCTGTAATGGTAGTCATGCCTTTCTGGCTGTAAGCAGTATACTTCAATTGCCATAACAGCAACAGAACAGGAACTATTAATTGATTTTATATATATACCCACAGAATAATAGTTACAATAATTACTAGAATGCTACTGATCATGTAAAACAGAGTTAAATGCTTAACAGCTTGTAGCAAATACAGGAGTTCCTTACTTACTGTACACAAGATACTTATTACCTAGATGCACAAGAACACTGCAATTGCTATGGCAGAGGTTTAGAAAGGTTTTCCTGAAGTCCTAGTTTATCACAACTCATTGTCTACAGACACAGTTTGTGTCACTAAAAAAACAGCAAGTTTGTCGCGAGAATAAAATTACTCCCGTATTCTGCAACAAACGTAGCTTTCTGCAGCAGAGAAGCTCAAAGAGCATTTTGTGTTGCTAGATTTAATGTGCATACATGCAAGCATCTCTGCTTTCAATGAAGGGTCGCTGTAGTGTCTCTTGCTTGTCTCTACTGGTACAGTATTTTATTTCTAGTTGCTGCTTTGGGTAACTTCAAAGTGCTTATTTTTTTACTACACAGGTGATTTAACACAGTGCTTCTTTGCCCAGCAGTCACAAAAATCTTTCCAGGAACATAGGTTGTAGCAGAGGTACTGTTCAAAAAGTTTTTGGAATCTGCCTGAATGTCTGGGATCAAATTTCACTGTCACATCTTTATGAAGGGACAAAAAAGTTGTAGTGCTTGGAGTATTCTTTTTCCTACATCATAACAATAGGCCACTGATCCCAAATACAAGGACTTTATGTTTCTAGTGGGTTCTTTTTCATCTTCCTGAATGAGGAAGCATTGATGAAAACTGGTCAGGAAATAAGAAAAGAAAAAAAATCTACAAATATTTTCACAAATGCTCTATGACATTTCATTAGTAGACCATTCCTAGAAGAAGGCCTGGGTTTTGTGTGAATATGGATGGTGACATAAGTAGGAAAATGAAATCTAAAACATGTGATTAAGGAACTTCATACCCCAAAATACCAGGTTGTGAATAGGAGACAATAATGCTATAACTATCAGCCTGAATCTCATTCAACCTCAAGCAAATAGCTTTACCAATAGAATACACTGTTGTTCTTATGAAACTCACAGCACTGTGCAATATCAAAAACCCAAACCACTCTGTAGTTTACTTGTGCGACTTCCAGCACGCTTCCTCCAGCATTTGAGAAATGGGAATGAAAGTCACACATGAGGCTAAAACATTATTAATAATTTGATGCATTTTAGGAGTCAGATGTGTAATGCCAATTTTTTATTTAAATCCATCATGAGTTGGACATTACATAAAAGACACAGGAGATAGGAGCAATAAGCACCCACGCCTACAGCTCAGCACAGAGCAATCCCTAATCTGTCTCAGAAGAAAAATATAGATCTCCTAATTTCTACAATTACCAGTTGGCAAATTCCCTCTTCTCTAATACAGTTAATGGCCTTGAACTCTTTTTTTTTTTTTAATTCCTTCCTGCCTTCTCAGAACTTCCCTCCTTTTCCTTTCCTTATAAGGACAAGAAGCTCTGGTAGCTGTATGGTTTTTACACCCACTGTCTCTGCCAGTTGCTCCTTGTGTTCTATTACATCTGCTTTCAAAGTAACATGACCCTTGAGCAAGCAGGAGCAAAAGCATGGAGGGAAAGAAGCCCCACTGCACAAAAGGAAATCAGCAGATTTGCCCTGAAGGGTGGATTTATAAATAGCCTATAAAAGACATGCGCAGAGTGGGGAGGGCTTTTGAGCTGCAAAAATACCAAGAAAAGGGGAAAGAAAGAGCATGGGACAAGTGCTATGAGCTGTAAAATGGAACATGCAGGGCCAGACAGAGGTAGACGTGGAGAGAAATAGAGAGATGATAGAATGTCTCTTTGGGAGATGAGAGTCAGCAAATTAGGTCATCCATCCTTAAACCTTTCCTGGAGCTCTGCATTATCTAAAGCTGCCCATAACCCTAAATTAGGGATGCTAAGTGACACATAAGTGACATTTGAAGGCTGAGAAATATTAGGCTGAATAAATAGGTGAATTGTACAAAGTGATGTAGCAGAGAGAACTAAGGTATCTCTCCTTCTACTCCTCTTCCTTCTTCTCCTGTATAGCAGAAAAAACTAACTTGGAATAGAAAACACTTGGAAGAAAGAAATTTTTTCCCCAGGAAGTTCTGAATTGACTTGTGGGATTAAGCGCACATCATATTATTAGGGCAAATGCTATCTTGTAATGAAGCATGCATAAATAGATAATACCATCCGCTTCTGCACTATTTATGATTAACACTACAGTCTTTACACAGGAAGGCATAAAATAGTTGGTCATTTTCTCTCTGTCCACTTTAAGAGAGTTACTCTGTTAAATGGTTTTTTTTAGGTTCCTATCAGGTTTATCATTCCCCATTTTACAGTGGAGCCAGAAACATTAAATACTCCCATGACAATGTTTATTAAAAACTGCCATTTCTTGGCAAGAAATAATAAAAAAACTATTTTAGATTACAAATATAAATGAATGACTAGAACAAAACAAATCAGATAGTTAACTGCAGAATTCCTTTTCATAAGGTACTTTAAACGAGAAGCTTTAAATGATCAGCGCAAAAACAGACTGGACAAATCCATGAGAAAGAAATCACTGAACGTTATTAAACACAAATATAACTACATCTGCATGAAAAAGTCCCTGGGATGCAAGTTATTGAAGATTGGGAGAGCATTCTGAAGAGATATCAGTAGATGTTTGCACTACTCATATTCTTACAGAGCAAACTGATTTTGGCCAGTGTTAGAGCAAGAGAAACAGGAAAGATGAGCTGGTTTTAGGCTGTTCTTCATGCAATTCTACAGTGTCAAGGAACACTTCTATTTAAAAATCTACTAAGAGCTCTATATATTTATTACTTAGCCAACCATTACATTGTTTACATTCACTATAGGAATATAATTTCCCAGTAAAACTGACCTGCTTCTGGATGTTCTACAGTTGCTTCAGGAGTCCAAGGCCCAGCTTTTACATATCCCCTCTTTTCAAGAGCAAAGACAAATCCCCCATCTCCGATCACAATTTCTCCAGCGTCCAAGCGTTCTAGGATACCCTGAAGAAAGCATGAGGGCAGGTTAACAATTACAGTTCTTCAGTTTGATGGCTTTTTCCCGTATTTGCAAGGCAGACATAAATATCTGTGAGCTATCAGAAATATTTTTGCCACGATAATAAAAAGTAATAAATTTCCTTTGTAAAATTCTAATTAAAGAATGGTAGATCTGCTCTTTTTCAGCATAAGGCTTTAATATACACACATATATTATGTGTAAAACTTCTCATTAGTCAGTTATATTGTATTCCTGAGACATTGTTTCCAGAACTGCAAGTCAGTGGTCCAGAGATGTTCCTATGAAAGTAACACGCCATCTCAAATTCTCTGTAGAATACATGAGAAACTTAAAATTAGACACTAGTACCACTGATCTCGCTATTAGCTCATCTGCTCTCCAGCTTCCAATGCCACCTTCACAGAGCCTTACCACAAGCAGCTTGTGACTCCAGATGGCACAACAGGCACCACAGAAAAGTAAGCATGCAACAGTTTCCTACCAAACAAGACACATCTCAGAAAGCTGACTTGCAGTTTCTGACAGTCTTTTCACAGGCCTGGGTTTGCTTACCCAGATTTACAAAACAAAAAATAATCCTGTTGGTTTTGCACAGCCCTGAAATGTTTTAGAGTGCCAAACTACAAACCTTACAAAGCCCTATGTAAGATAAGCCTTGCTTCTCCCTTGAACTCCACACTAATGCAAGGAAAATGGCAATTATCTTTTTTGTAAAACTGAAAAACATGAGAAAAAATACTGGGTTGTCCTAAAATACATTGCATTTTTATTCCTTTAATTGCTTCATTGCCTTGTTCAAAACTTCTAAGAAGTACCTACTATTAGAGTAGGATTGATTTCTACAATTGGATGGCAACCATAACTCCATCTATATTACGAAGTGGTTGAATGAAGACTACATATATATATGTAGTGAATAAAGGATAAGAATTAATCAAGGGTAGGACTGAAATTTCCATCCACAGTTTTCTTCATTTCAACAGAAGAAGTTTGAGGGAGTAGGAAATAGAAAAGCCTTATGGACATAGAGTTGAGTGTGATTTTCTTGCTGAGTGGACAGGTTTTTTTTTACAATTACCCTTCAAACTTCAATTATTATCTTTCTTGATAGTGTCCTTTTCATTAACACAATTCTCTCATGCCATATATCCAACAAAGACAAACGCTCAGGATGCCTCAGAGCTGCTGTTTAGGCAGAACAAGAACAAGGCCTTTCCAGCAGTAAGGAGCATCGTGCCAGCTGTGCCAGTTTCAGTACCATGCACAGCAGGGTCAGCTCCTTGGAGGCCACAAAGCCTGGCTGAGAGCGTTGCCTACTTTGGCTGAGGCACTGGCATTGCAGCAAATGGCAGGACTGGTCTGTACAGAGCTGCTGCGCAGAGCTTTGCCAAGTGTTGGCCTGCAAACCTCTGCATCAGATTCCACTATGGACTTGCCAAAATATTGAGCCCATTGACTTTAAAACTTCAACAAAGTGTGCAAGTTTTTATCTTTGTTTCCACAGAATCAGGGAGAAACAATTTTAGAGTAAATGCCAGCTGGTTTTGTGAAGATTGTGCTTGCAATAAACCTACTTTCATTTATAACAGAATGCCCCAAATGGGGCCAGCAAAAGCTCACTGCTTGAGTCCATGCTTCCTCTGTCTGACAAAGAATCTTTTGTAGATGAAGCCTACTTCAGAAATTTGATATGCAGAGAAGAGGCATGCAGAATAAATGAAATCTTTAATGTAAAGGCAGCCTCAGTTGTTTTTTAACTGAGCATTGAGTAATAGACACAAAATGACATCATATATAGGTATTTACTATTATATTATGTATTTAAATGTAATTTAACAACAGAAAAAGTAAAATAAACAAGAGAACTTCCTTCTAAAAAGTCACTTCTAGTATTTAATAGCAGTTTTTCTTCACAGTTCTGTTTCATTTTGAAGTACAAATCTTCATTTTTGGCACACAGAAGCAACATAAGCCACGTTTGAATAGACCATGGCACCTTAACATATTGTGATATATTAAGTCTAGCCCAGGGTATCTAATGGCAGGAGAGATAAATACAAAGCACAAAATATTTAATAAAACCTTAGTTTGAGAGATTCATGCTGGATCCAAATGGAAATAACCTTTTTGCAGACTTCATTATAGGTCTGCTATCTTCTCTTCACACCATATTTACTTTATATACTGTGCAAAATACCACCTATTTAACCACCATACAGCTAACCAAAATTCAGCATCAACATTGTTTTGTTCAGAGACATACTGCTGTGCGCTTATGTCTAATCCAGATCAATATTCTACTGTCAAGTGATCTGGTAGGAGACAAAAAATATGTTTAATTACAAAAACCAGTATATATAAAAAGCTATCCAAGGCTTTTTTGAGCCGTCTTTTGCGGCTTTACTTTTGCTACTATGAAGGAAGTTGCACCACATGGCCCATACGCCTATACATGGAAAGCGTGAGTGGAAGTGCCGCTATGAAGATATTCCCACTGCCCTCTTTAGGCATGCAACTGTACTGTCTAAGTGAAAATCCTGCTTGGTCAACCTATAACCCACCTTTTCATCAGTAGAGAGAAAAGAAATCTTGAAAAAACTATTCACATCTCAAGCCCTAAAGCGAACTCCACCGCTTGTAGGGGGAATTTCTGCTTGATGTTGAAATTAGGTGGTACATGCCAAAATATAAAAAGCAGACTAATACCCCATACCTTCTTCTTTTATAATCAAACTGCCTGTAGGACCTACCTAGAGCTCATGGACTTCCCATTTCTTTCAGCTCTTTTGCTCTACACATAAAATTGAGTAAAACCCATTCTGAGAAAGATGTGCCCTACTAATGGCAATAGTGTCCTTTAAATAGAAGACAGAATATGTCATTCTGCTGACCTTGTCAAGCAGCAGCACAGGGTACCAGTTCTGATGTATGTCAGAGAGTTTGACTTAGATATTGTTCATAGCTTTGCCTTAATGGCATGAATTGCTGCTGCCTGGATAACTTTTTCCTGGCTTATTCCTTTAGCTAAACTGGGGAGTAGTGGGCATGTATACATAGGAGTTTGGGTTGATATTATACAAACACCAGTCATGTTAACCAAGGGGTGAGAAATCTGGACCTTTTAAACAAAGCAGGCAGGAGACAGAAACCTCATCCAATGACAGGTTGTCCTTAAAATATTTACTATTTTAATTTACTATTTTAAAGTGTGTTTTAAAGCAAGTCCTGCATGACTTGTGTATCAAATAGCATTACACTAAATGGTTTTATACTCTGGTGGCTCCATTCTATGTGTTCAGAGAAACCAAGATTATATGGGCTGTGACTGCGTTAAGACCAAGCTAATTTATCTGTCTCATAACGATGCCCAAATGTCCTTAACTTCTCGATGCTGAACAGTTACAATTGCTATGGCTTTATTTTACGTTTTCACAAGATCGCCTTACCTGCGGAGATACCGAGTACCTTAGAGGGAGGTTAACCGGAGAGGGTCGCGCCAGTCAAGAAGCGGCTCCCGCCCTCTACGCGGACTCGACCCCGCGGAGGCGGGAGAGGCGGCGGGGAGCCCTGCCCGCTGCCGGAGCCCTGCCCGCTGCCAGGCTCCCGCGGCGGGGCTGCTCCCCCTTACCGTCCCGTCCCGCCAGCCGGGGCAGCGCCCGCCCGCGGCGGCCGGCGGAGGGCACCGCGACGGGGGGAGCAGCGGCCGGCTCTGCGCGAAGGAGGGAAGCAGGAGATTTACCCTTTTGCCCTGTTTCGCGGTCTTCCTGATCGGCAGCATCTTCCTCGCACAGGACCGCTGGCTGCCTCGACGAATCAGTGCGACCCTCCGCTCACTCAGTGGGCTCTCCGGCAGCTCGTTTATAGCCCCAGGAGGAGGCGGGACGCGGTGGGCAGCGCTGCGGCCGGTACCCCCGCCCCGCCCGGCCCGGCCCGGCCCCTGACTGCCCGGGGCGCTCTGGTTCGGCCGGGGCAGCTCCGCTCCCTCCCGCTGCCCCGCCCGGCCCGAGGCGCGGAGGCGCCCCCCCGGCTGCCCCCCCGGCTCCAAGGGGCGGTCCGGCGCCCTCGTCCGGGAGGGCCGGGCTCGGCGGGGCAGGGTCGGGACGGGACGGGACGGGACGGGACGGGACGGGACGGGACGGGACGGGACGGGACGCGGCGGAGAGAGGCGCGGAGCCAGCGCTCTCCATCCCTGCTGCGTGTGCAGGATGAGCTCGGTGCTGCGGGGAGCCCTGCGGCGGCTGCGGCCCCCGCGCCGGCCAGGGCCCCTCGGCGCCCAGGGGCGGTGAGTGCGGGCCGGGCGGGGGCGCGGGCAGAGGGACTGAGCCGCTGCTGTCCGGGACGCGCAGAAGGGGCGCTGGTGACGGGAGCCAGCTACGGCTGCGGCACCTGCGGCCAGAGGTGCCTCTCTTCGCCTCGCAGTGCTGCGCCAAAGCCGGAGCCAGCCCGGGGTGCGGGGCTGGCCTGGTGTAGCAAGGTCCCTTCTGTTGTCTTCTGGGCCATTCCGATAAGCAAACAATGACCGGTTTTAACTGGCATGATCAAACATCTGGGTGACCTGTTTAGTTCACTGGGAAGGCGAACCCCGGATTCTTGCCAGGCTCCTGGGCAAAGGTTTTAAAAATCTGAAAGGCACATGAGGAGATTTCAAATCCACAGCATAAAAGAACAATAAGAAAAGTCTTTATGCTTGACCTGTGCCTCAAAATTCAATAGAAGCTGGTGTAAGTGCCGCACATCTGGCTGCTAAACAGCTTACTGTTAACTTGCAAAAATTAATATGTAATCAGAAAAAAGAACCTGTGCGTGTGTGTGGTGCACCAAATACAGAACAGCTGTGGCGTCCTGTGCTCCCACTAATTTTACCTTTCATTCACCACCATTTATTGTACAAGCGTGGTGCATGTTCTGCCTGCAAGTGCATTTAAAATGTTATAAGATCTCCATTCATAAGACATAAAACTGGTAGCCTTTATTTCTGAGTGGGAGACGTGGGAGACTAGTTATACATTAGAAAGTGTGTTGCCAGAGAAGTTGAAAGTGTACGAGGAGGAGAGATAAAATTGAGTATAGATTAACTGGAGAGAAAGATACTGTTGATTCATGGTACTCTGTACTGCTGCTGTAATAACATGTGCTACCTTGTCTCACATCCAAAAAAATTGCTTCTTAAAAATTTGTGATAAATTTTCACATATAGCTTGCTGCTTGGCTGTCTGTGGATGAGGCAGTAGAGAGGAGGATCACTTATCTTGCAGAAGAATAGGGCTGCTTATGACAGCAGTTCTGGTTTACGCTGAACTCAAGTAGTTTTGAAAGTACAGTGTGGAGCAGCCAGTGTGAGCCATTGACAAAAACCTGTTTCTATAATGTTTTGTCTTAAGTAAAGTAGGAGATGCCAACTCTGGGAATAGCTCAGTTTTTAGATCATGTTGCAAATAACACCAGGGTTGTGAATTCAGTCTCTCCATGGGCCATTCACTTAGAAGTTGGACTTGATGTTTGTTGTGCATACATTCCAAACTCAGAATATTCTGTGAATCTGTGAACATGGCAAAATAGAATATGAAAGTAAGTATCCAGCTTTTTTCTTCATGAACATGTATACTGACTTAGTCTACTGACATTGGTTTTAGAAATTTATTAAGGGGACTTACTACGTAAGTATTTTTAAAGCCTGTTTGTTGCACATACTACAGTACTTTGGCAAAGTCAGGTTTTGACATTGTCATGTTATGCATCAGCTTCTTTTTGAGAAATAGGATCTACATGTAAGAGTATATTGGATAAATAATATCTAAAGTTGCACGTGGCAGCAAGCTTGTTTTGTTGTTTTCTGGTTTTTTGTTTTTTAATTTTTTATTACAGCTGTTTGCCTATATAATGCTCAAACAAAATTTACTTTAAAAGTGGATATGAGTGAACAGGTTAGGTCATAAGCTATGTGTGTAAACTCCCAAGTAGAAACCCATGTGTATTATGGTTGAAGCTGTAAACAAAAGAAATGGGGAGAAGTGTAATTGACTTTTTCTAACTGTCTGTAATTTTTTCTTTTTTTTAGTAAAGAAGCCTCATCTCCTTCCTTAGGGAAAGACAGGGCAGACACAGTGATCATTGGAGGTGGTTGTGTTGGTGTGAGTCTAGCCTATCACTTGGCTAAAGCTGGCTTGAAAGATGTTGTTCTGCTAGAAAAATCTGAGCTCACTGCAGGATCTACCTGGCATGCAGTAAGAAATGTTTTGTTCATGTCTCAAATTAACAGTCATTTGTGTATACAGTGGTAGTGGAAGTTTCCTTACCTTTATTCCCTGTCTTTCGTGCCATTGCTGACATTACATAAAATCTTGGAGGAGCAAAGGTAACAAATATACATTCTGGGTTTTTTAAGCCTGCATATTGTCTGCATTCTAAGGACAAGAACTAAAAGACATACATGTAATAATGTCAGGGTACCAACACCTCCTTTAATAATGATAATCACATGGTCATACTGGTTCACAATGTGCATTTATGTAATTACATATTTTCTGAATCTACATCTGGAGAGGTAATGTAACAAAATTAAATAAAGCTTGCCACAATAATACAGTAATGGATGCTTTTCCCATTTATTTCCAGCTATTCTTACCTGAAATTGGGAGATTATCTCTGTGTGTAGCAACACAAAAGAGCAGAAACCCAACAGTTTGATGTCTCTAGATCTACTCTGTTAATACAACAGAGCATTTATGCAATAATTTACATTTCAGAGGACAAATTAATTAGTTCTATTTTATTTGTATTCTCATACTTCTCCCAGAAAAGGAAGTCTGAAGTGCTTCATCTTAGTGCAGATGTTTTGTGTTCTTTGGAATTTTTGAGAGAACAATATTAAAAAATAAAATGAAAAAAAAATATCATTACCTGCAGTGTATAAGTAGTATACTTCATTTTACTTGCTTTCAATAAACAAAGCAAAAGAAACCATGCTGTGTGTAGTAAGAAGAAGCAACATTCAGTAATTGTACAATACAACAGTGTGGCAAACAGAGCAATGCCATGTAAAATATCAGATCATGCATCTCATGTATTGAATCATAACTACAAAATAGAGGCACAGACTGAATTTTATTTGCTCAATGCATATACAAAACAATATGTTTGTAAAAAACAATAAAAATCCCCTAGTTCTATAAGGAACCAGAATCGTGAATGGTGTTGTTACTGAATGTTTCCCGTGTTCTTGTTGTTACACTTACTCACCCTAACTCACTGCTCATAGCAGTATTAAAGCAACCCTTACTCCAGTACTTTTGCCCAGACTTCTTAGTGACTGCAAGACTGGAGCCCTGAGTGAGGGTCAGTTTCAAAGGTAAGGAGCTGGAGCTCAGCAGAGAAAATGCCTGCACTACCAAAATTGACAGAGACGCCCCATGACACCTCTTAGAAGGAATTTGATGCAATTAACACAGTAAAATCCCTAGTTATGGGCCATGTTAAATAGATAACTACGTGGTATCTTCTCATTTTCTTCATTGTCTCTTTTCATTGAACTCACTATTAGAGGACTTTGTCTGAAGATGAAAAAGTTGGTGATGTCTGTTTCAGATGAGTAGAAAGATCAAAACTATGACAGTGAGTTCCTTGCTATACCAGATACTCTGTCTTTATCAGTGTTTTCCTCACAAAATACAGAAGACACTAAATACAGATACTAAATACAGATGACAATTACACATACTCTTAAGACTTGGAATGGCACATAGCACATTGCCTGCAGCCACAAATGTTGAAAGTCTGGTTCAGATGTTGCTGCACTACACCACATTTTACCTCTTAGACGGTCCAGGAAGGTCCTGCCAGAGCTCAGGATTGTGTTTCAGATAGCTAATATTCCTGCTAGTGTTACTGCCAAACTTTCTCTCACTTCTCAGGTCTGAGATAACTTTGACTGACCTCATGTGTGCTATTAAGACAGCGCAACAAATACGCACATTTTTATATTACCAAAAGATGTAACAGAGTGAGTTATTACATGTTATATTACATTATACTTTTTCTTGCAACATGCCATTGATTTTGCTGCTGACAGCAAAGCACAGTGCAAGTCAAATAATTAGTTGTTACAATTTGGTCACACTTACAAGAAGAGAGAGTTTAGTATATAACAGTGTTAATAACATTTCCCTTCAGAAAGCTAATTTAATAATGGCATTAGAATAAAATCTGAAACTGATTGAAATAGAACAAAACTGGTACATGAACTTTTCAGCATTTAAAAATTTCAACGATAGAAATGCTTTAAAATATTTCTGTCAATTCTCATAGCAAAGTTGCCATTCTTTAAATTATGTTTCCAGATCTTGTTTTTGTACAATAACAAAATCTCTTAGAAAAATAGAATAAAGCCTGGAGAAAAATCTCCTTCAACTGCAAGAATTGTTTACGCTGAAATTAAGGAAAACATGTAGATGCCTTGGGAAAGCAGCTGGGCCAGAGCAAATTCATGACTCAGTTCTAGAGAAAAATGCAGTACACTGCTGACAGAGCAGGAAAAAGCTGAAAATCAGCAATTTAGAAAAGTTACCTGTGTATGTGAAGGGGATGTTAGGAAAGCCAAGCCTCAACTAAATATAAGATTTGTGAGGAAAATGAAAGGCAACAAGAACTTCTTCTTCTCCTGCATTAATAGCAAAATGCTGAAAAAATGAAAATAAGGGAATGAGGTGAGTAATTCAGTCACGATTTACACTCATAAGGTCTCAGTGCCTTCTTGCCTCTGGTTTAAAGGAGGAGAGTAACTACAGGCAATGGATGAGGACCAAATCAGGGATTACTGGAGTAATTTGGCAAATGCTCATGTGTTGGAGCAGACCGGCTGCATCCAATAATGCTGCTGATTCATGGCAAGGCCACAGATCTATTACGTTTGAAATACTATTGAAATTGGTGGAGGTGCCAGAGATGTGGCAAAGGACATATGTATGACTTTTAGAAAAAGCTAAAGGGCTGAGCAAAGGAGCTAAAGGTCAGCTACCCCTAGTTTGGTTCTTTAGAAAATCGTTGAGTGAGTCCCAGGTCCATAAAGGAAAAAAAATGTGATTTGCAAGAGTCAAAATAAATTTGCGAAGAATAAATCATGTCAGATCAAAACTGATTGCTGTCTATTACAGAATATTATGAATTCTTAGACACAGGGAGATCAGTGGATGAGACTTACCTAGAATTTAGCAAGACTTTAGACCCCCTGTCCCACACTATCCATTTATTCAGCTGAAGATGTTATGTATGGCTGGACAGCTAGAAAGTTAAAAGACTCTTTGGATGGCTGGGCTTAGAGGGTGAATGCGTCATATTCTACCCAAATCCTGGAAATAAGTGGAATGTCACAGGAATCTGCCCTGGGACCCATCCTGTTTAATGTCTTTATCAGTAATATGGAGTAGGTGATGAAGCACATGCTCATCCACTTTCGAAGTTTACACCAAACTGTGAGGAGTAGGCAATGCACTCAAGGGCAGGGCAACCATGCCGAGGGACCTAGGCAGACTGCAAGGATGAAAGGACAGTTTTATGGAATTTATCAAGGCCAAATATAAAGTTCCATATGAAGCTAGGAAAGTAGAGGAGCCACTGTCTATGAAGACTTTCAAAGAATCTGGAAAAAATCTTGAGAAATGTGGTCTGATCTTGTAGCTGGTCCTGCTTTGAATATGAAATTTAAGAGAAATCTCCTAAGGACCCATTCAATCTTTTTGTTTCATTAAAATTATTTTCTTATTTTATTATCTTAATTTTTATTTGGTGAAATTGGGTTATAGCTGTCTGCCAGCTGCACTCTTGAAATCAGAAATATTTATTATCTCAACCCAAAAGATGTTAAGTGCATTTAAACTTCTTTTCTTCACTTGAAAGTGTAAGAGATTGAAGTATTTATTTAATCCCTGAAATTAAATGCTCTTGAATATATATGGGTTTGTAGCTAACTTGCAAGTGATTTGTGACTCACTTAGTTCAAAATGACAACATTAATAGTGACCACTAAAATGGAATTTCCTTACATCTGGAAGATTTATTACTACATTTGGAAGAATAAAAGAAGGCCAGAAAATGTTTACATAAATAAAAGAATACAGGAAAAACCAAAATGAGATAGCAAAATTTGCAAGTAGAAGTAAATTAATTATTCTTAGACATTGCTAATGGCTAAGGAAATTTAAATATTTCAATGCCTATTTTATTTCTTCATTCTGTACACACTGAAAAAAGGCCCTTTATTTTTTGATAAACAGACAAGTTTCAGCTAAAAACTCAGCAGTGAAACAGCCCTGGGGCTTACTCTAAGGTAATTTAAATAAATGTGTTCACAGCATGTACACACATGTATTAAATGAGATAAAAATCGCATTTAGTCAAATATCTAGTTTTCAGCTGTGTCCTGTATGATGCTAATGGTTCAATATGATAATAAGAAATGAGCAAGGAATATTTTTTCCAGACTACTAATTTAGCCCAAGGACTTCCTGAAATCAACATACCTGCTTTGTTCTTCATGGGACCCTTACTAGATGAATCTCCCTCCTGTAGGTTTCTGTGATCTCTTCTTAAACTCAGATTGTAATGAAAATTGCCAAAAATACTTTTAGTCAAATTTATGAATAGACTATAGATAGAACTGTAAAATATTATACTGACAAGTGATTAATTTTACACTCTTTTCCACTCGATTATCTGGGCATTTCAATAATCTGGTGCACTATGATATTGTATATAAATTGAGATATCAGATAGGACAGAACAACTGCAACACTATCATGGGTTGGCAGACTTGGTGAGAAAAGACAGATGGGAAAACACCTGTGCAGAAAACAGAAATGGCTTAAGTACAAAAAATACTTTATTTTTATTTTTGTAGCCGTTGGCTCTATCCATGTGTTGTTTTTCTTTACAGTATCTTGGCAGTTCCTTTTTAGATGACAGTTGGAAGGAAGGCAAGAACACTGCATTTCTAATCTATTGTTCCTATTTCTTATTTGAGGCTGGTTTAACTACTTATTTTCATCCTGGAATAAACCTGAAGAAAATACATGCTTACAGCATCAAACTCTATGAAAAGCTTGAAGAAGAGACAGGACAGGTAATCCCCTTAACCTTTGAAGTGTTAATTCAGAGCAATATCAATTGTAGCAATAGTCTTACAAAAAAGTGTAGTTGATAATGGTGTGAAGTAGCAGTAGCACCTTTTTATTGAAATACATTTTTCTTCGTACCCAGTCACTACATTTTGTAGATAGTTTCCCAGATCCCTCTGCAGTTTAGGAAAATGGTACTCATAAAACCTCTCAAGACACAACAGAGAGTCTGCAACTTTAACTTGATAAAGGAGCTAAAATAGTACAAGGAATCTGGAATGAACAGATTGATTATGATACATTCCTGCCTTAAATATGTCTACTTAAAAATTCATATGATATTATGCTGTCTCTACTTGAGATGATTGCAATTCTTTGTGTTCCTTTCAATGTTTTTATTTAGTGACTTAAGGAATGGATATGTGGGGAAACACAGGAGTCATCTTTTTCATTTGGCATCTCTCAACCTTATAGATTTCATTTACTTAACTTGCACTTGTTTTGGACTGCAGCAAAAATTAAATGAACCTCACTTTACTAGTCTACAAATTTCATATATTTTTAGTATTTGTCATATATATATATATATATATATGTATGTATGACAGACATTTTTCATATTTGTCATAAAATGCTCTTTTCTTCTTTCTGCTACTCAACTAGATAAGCTGGCACATCAGATTATCATTGTGAGTTCCAGTGAAAGACTTATTCAGCCTTATCATTGTCCTGTGAGATAACATAGAAAAGGTGAAGAAAAGTAAACATTCAGTGTCCAGCTCTGTAAGGAAGTTTAATTTATTAAAAAGACAAAACCAGTGAGTGGTTTTTCATTGTGTTTATAAAGGTGCTTATAAACATTCAATAGGAAGTCATGCAAATGACAGCTTTTAAAGTAAAGTATATCATATATACTTATTTTTGAGAAGTATCTGATTCTACTTTTGAAAGTGTGTGAGTGCATATATCAAGTATATATGATGTATATATCAAGTAAAATAGATGTATCGTGGCATTCAATAAGGGCTTCTTTTAACTGTTTTGAAGATAGTATGCATTAAATTAGGAAGCTAATTTGATAACTTCATGAAAAATTATTTTTTCTAGGAGTCTATGTCCAAGGCCTCTGCCTTCAAGGGCCCATAGCTTACTTGCATTTTTCTTAATGATGTTAGTGGAAAAATTCCTGTAGACTCCTCTTAGCACAGAAAAAATACATATATGGCAATCAGTAAAGATTCTTTCAGTAATTTGCTGTTTCTCTTTTTTATTTAGCCTGTGGGGTTTCATCAGCCTGGCAGTATCAGAATTGCTTCAACCCCTACTAGGGTGGATGAATTCAAATACCAAATGACTCGTGCTGGTTGGCACCCAACAGAGCAATATTTAATCACGCCTGAGAAAGTGCAGGAGCTATTTCCCTTATTGAACATGGATAAGGTAAAGAAGCTAGTTTTATGATATGTAACTTCCATTGCACTTAAATATTGGTCTGTCAGAAATATACATGTAGAGTCTCCTTTCTTTTTACGAATTGTGCAACAGATTCTTGTTTTCATTGGAAAAAAATGTGTCATAGCCTAAAATCAGAACTTGTGAATTTTATGCATACTGTGTGTCAGAGTACATACTATTAATTACTGTGTCTATAATATTATAATATTAAAGAATTGCAGCCTTTGATTTCATGGGAGATCTGAGGAATTTGACTGTCATAGGCCATTGTTAGGTTGGGTAAAATTATTATATATTTTGAAAATTTCTTTGACTTCCTGAAGTTTACTGTATTCAAGTAAGAAAGTAGTTTGTTTTTTTTTTTTTTTAACTATCTAATTTTGATAAATGGTACTTTTTTTCATTTTGGGGGATTTTACCTCCATTTAGGTTTTAGCTGGCCTGTATAACCCTGGAGACGGTCATATTGATCCTTATTCTCTAACTATGGCCTTGGCTGCAGGAGCCAGAAAATATGGTGCTCTGTTAAATTATCCTGTGCAAGTAACTAATCTGAACTCCCGATCAGACGGGACATGGGAAGTTGAAACTTCACTTGGAATAATCCAAGCAAAGAGAATTGTGAATACTGCAGGTAAGATTTAATATAAGCTTTAGAGTGCTTTTCAGATTTACATACTAACTAACACCTGTACTGAATTGTGTGGGTTACATGTATAAGGAATATATATGTTCTTGAACATTCACTTGATTTGTGGTTTGCACATATTTCTTCACAGTATGGTGAAAATTTAGCTCTTACATTAATTGCCCTTGAATAGGCATTAAAAGTATTTGCCCTGATTTGTCTCCAGCAGTTATTTATCAGACTGCCCTCTTAGGTTTATTGTAGCAAAAGAGACCTTTACTGGTCTACAATAAGTTGTGTAGGAGAGAGTCCAGGTCTAGAGTCACAGAATCATAGAATATATCCTGAGTTGGAAAAACCCACAAGGATCATGGACTCCAACTCCTGGCCCTGCATAGCAACATCCCTAAGAGTCACACCATTTTCCTGAGAGTATTGTTCGAACACTTCTTGAACTCTGTCAGGCTGTGCTGTGACTACTTCCCTGAGAAGCCTGTTCCAGTGCCCAATAGGTGAACTGAACGTTTCTCTAAAACCTAATGAAACATACCTAGGAAAGCAGAAGGAATGTATACACGAAATACAAATAACTTCACTGTTTCTTTTAAGAGACTGAGAATTTGACCTTGCCTATTTCACTGTGATCTTTCTCCAAGGTTTAACTCCATCCACAAACCCTTGAAATGGAAGATTTTTTTTGTTGTCTTTTGAGTCACATTTTAAACATGTGCTTGGCTTAACAGTGCATTTTTTGTATGTCATAAAAATTGCCTAACTCAGGGGAGCTTGTATTTACATATACTAATGTTATTCTTCATTGTGTTAAAGAGGCCAAACTGATGTTTCTGCTTCAAAGAACTTTTGGGCAAGTGTCCTTTGGAATTGTGTTTATTTTCCTAGCAACTTAATAAGTCTGAAAACCTGTAGTAAATCTAAATTTATTCGTTTATTATTACGCTGCTTTATGCAAGTGTAAAAAAATATATTATTGGTGAAAAGTCTTATGTGAAGCATGCTTTCTGCTTCGTAGAAGAAGATTTTCTGTTTTCTGTTGTTTCAAAACATGCTGAATATCTACCATATAGATTAAAGTTTTGCTGTCTCTGCCTCAAACTGGATCATATCTGCATTTTTAGGGCATTAGTCCCGCATACCTCCCATTGCAGTGAATCATCAGGCTTCAGTTGGAAGCTGTGATATTCCAAGCTGACTTTCTTACTCAGATGGGACAAGTGAACTGAGAGCAAGAATACACCTTTATAATTCCTTTCTTTATATTTGCAATGGAACAGAAAAAAAAAATAAAAGCACCTATTTTTAGTGCAAGACAGATAAAATGAGGTTAAGTGAGATAGAAACTCTTGTTGGGGGGTAAAATACCATCGGTGACAATGGGAATTATGAAGGAATTGGACTGGAAGGGTAATAGGTTGGGAGAGAAAAATGCCTTGGAAAGATTTCTGAAAGTGTTTAGGAGCACTGGCAACAAGTGGAACAGTTAGATGATACAGGACTTAGTGAATAAGGAACTCAAACTGGGAGTGAATGGTAGCAGTAGGGATGACACCAGAGAGATAGTGGGAAGGTATCTGATTTGTTTCATTAAGGAAACTGAAGCTAGGAGTTTTTCAGATGAAATTATTACTAAGGATACTCAAGCAATGGTTGTATGGGAAACTGAGTGGAAAACTGACCTACTTAAGCATGAAAGACTGGTGAAATATGTCATAAAAATGGAAGGGTAGATAGGAGTGGATTGGAGAGGGAGATTGACTAGCACATGGTGACAAAATAGCTGAAGAAGGATATAAGGACCTGAGTAAAAGTAGAATTTCAGATAGCATTAAAAAAAAAGAGAAATTTAGAGACAGTGGGATCAAACAGCTGGACTCTCTGGGGATGTGCTTTAGAGGTCTTTCTTTCAGATTCAGGGATATGGACAACCCTGTCTTATGTTAAATCATTCCAGGCTTTTGGTAAAGACCTACGGGAAAGCCCATGGAGAAGTGCACTTTCTTATATATGTTTTCCATACATAGGTGATCACCTGCTATTGCTATATGCCTCGTTAAAATAACAAGACTCTGAGGCTCTAAGCTTGCTCATGAGTGCCATATAATGAATTTTGGAGAGAAAGAGGACTAGAAGAGTTTAGTAAACTTTTTAGAAGGCAATAAGCCACACAACCAGGGAAACCAAATTTTAAAAATTTTATGTAAATCACAAAGTCAAGCACTTGGAAAATGAGAGGTGTCAATATTTGATTGCCTTTGGACTGACAGTTCATATCTTTCAGGCATGAACTATGGAACAGCATTCAGTTACAAAATCACAAGCTCTCTTACAAATAGGATCCTTGTATCATTTGTTACACAGTGTGGATATATTGGTCTGGAACAGATCTAAGATTATGAAAGGGAAAGGCAGCTCTCTTGGCAATCAGACTTATTTAGGTCACAAACTTCCAGACACTCATTATTCCCACCTATTTGCTCTGCATCATATGGATGAAGTATCACAGATGTAGTAATTTTCTTATATTTTTGTAGTATAGTTATCTTTCTTTGGCTAATATATCAAGTTGATATTAGGCAGGGTTTTCTGGTAAATGCTTTTTAGAGCTTATTTGCAAATATTAGAATGCACTCTTGTGGGCTTTTCATAAGTCTTTTTTTATTATTTAATAAGTTTTAAAATCAACAATGTATTTACCTAATTCTCCTGTGTAGTTAACTGTTCAGCCAAAACGAATATTTGAAGCACATATTGCTTAACATTCTGGCTAATGATGTAAAATCAATACTGTATAACACATATCTCTTATAAATGTTTTCTCAGATAACATTAATTCTTTTTCTCAGCCTTGCCTCATTCCACTACAGATCATGACTTGTATAATTTTAGGCTCATGTTGCAGAGAAAAATACATCAGAAGGCTCTTTACATTCCCTCTCCCCCTCCCCGCCTCACCCTGCAACTGACATCTGCTGCAGAACTGGAACAAACTAGTTCCAACCAATCTTTAGCTGTTCCTTATGTGAGATTTCCATTTTAGAGGAAAGCAGATGCCTAATAAATAATCCCTGACATGAAGCAAGTATACTGAGCCTGCTGAAGTTATTTGCAGCCTATTTATAATGGAATGTTTGATTAAAGTCTCCAAAAATTGTGAATTTTGTCTGTATATACAGTGTGGGTGTGTGTATATAAGCATGTATTTTCAGACATGCATGCACTATATATACAAGCATTTATATATAGTGGTAGAAGATTCTCTTTTTCAAAACCAAGAAACGGTCAGATGACATACTTCAGCAGATATGTTAAGTAATACTCCCACTAAATATTTCAGCATCAGATGTTTGCAGTGTCTACAATTTAATCTTCACAAATGTCCTAGAGATATAATAGATGCCTTCATTTATGTCTACTATGTGTGATATGACTTGACATCTGCTTCCAATTAGAATTTTGTTTCGGAGAACGTATTCTTTTTGCCATTTTTGTTTTTGTTCAAAAACCTTAAAAACAAAGAAACTGTAGTATTTTTCTTTTAGTAAATGTCACCTTTTGTTATTTTAAGCAATTAAAAAAGTACTTATGATGTGTGACTTTTTTAGAATAATAGTGCTGTAAATTTTATTTTAAACAAACCTAAACTATTTGTCTCTTACTGAAAAACACTTTAAAATTGGCTCGGTGTGTAATGTTATTCTCAAAATCTAATTGCTAAGAAATTTCTTCTTATTAAGAAAGAAACAAAGCTCTTTCAAAGACCTAATTTTCTGCTACTTTAACTTTTTCTGTTCTCTGTGAATCACTAACTCACCTTACCTTAAAATAGTTTTATTTGTAGGTGACACAGAAATGCCCAAATCAAAAGGAGCTCCCTAAAGATTGCTACCTGCCACTTAAATCCACATTTGCATGTATCCTGTGTAATGAAGGAAACCCTTGCATATGTGCTAGAAATGCAGATTTATTCAAATTTTTTTCATTGTCTTCTGTTTAGGAGAACATAAGTAATGTTTCATTAGCCTTAAAGGATGTTTTGGGTCACTCTATGGCACAATAACCCCTCAACCAATCTAACTGAAATAACAAATGTTCTGGCAATGAGTCTCCTCCAAATGCTGAGATGCCATTTAGAAGCAAAAGCCTTACATATGATGACTACAACAGGTGCTAGTTTCTAGCATTTACTGGGCAAGGGCTTTTAGCTGAACAGATCTCTTGAACGTGGTGCTGGATTTCCTCTGCTGCTTTTCCTTACCTGGCTGTCAGTAACTGTTAAGTGAATAAGCACAGAAAATGTTTTCCTTGGAAACTTTGCATTTTTTTAAAACTGTGGGTGTTAGGCCCTGTGGCTGGTTTGTAATATTAAATAAGAGACTGACAGCCATCCTGGCACAGGGGAATGGCGCAAGGCCAGCACGGCCCAATTCAACTTTCCTAATTGTCCTGGCTTCAAGCCATGCTGGAGGTGAGAGGACGTATTCCCAGTTAATGTCAGCAACCGGCATGAGCCGGCTGCTCCCCACAGGACAGGGAGCCAAGCAGGGAAATGAGGGTGGCCGAGCCACCGAGGGCCCTGTCCGGCAGGGCACAGGGGACTGAGCAGGGGAGGCCCAGGGCCTGCAGCTGGGGTCAGCCTGCGGTCCAGGCCTCCAGGTGGACTTGTGGAGATGGGGCACAGTCAGATCCGTAGTGATGATGCCAGGCTGAGGCCAAGCCAGGAATGTTACCACAGGTCAGGAACAGGCCTGGTGACGGTAACCAAGGTCAAATGATGCCCGCCAAGTGATAAGCAGGACTGTAGAGTTGAGACTGATCTGAGGTCAAGCTGAGAAGTAGTCCACGGATCAGGGTCTGAATCAATATGTTCCTGTTCCTGGCCAGGCACAGGCATGGTTGTGACAGAGTTGTAAACAGGCACACGATCAAACCAGCTCAGACAGGTTCTGAAGGACTTGAGCTGACCTGGAATGGGACTCCTGTGCCCATGGGTATGGGTGGACATCCCTGGTGAAGCTATTCAAGCTCATTTATGCCTTTCAATGTCCTTGGGGCACTGAGAAATTTTCACCAGGTCTTGGAGAGAATGGAATTGAGGAGAGAGGTAGGAAAATTTGGTTAAGACAAATTCTTAACCAAAGGAAGAAAAGGAAGGAAAAGTTGCACATTAAGCTGGGCACATGATGTCTATGTCCCAGGAGAAGGGACAGTTGTGTTAGGTAGAAAATCTTGCTGGAGATATTTTGTCTTAAGCAGTTTGGAGTCAGCTGGTTTCCCAGGAACCAGGCTGTCTTGCCTTCTTTTGCTTGGAGCCATATGGCACACAACCTTTTATTTGGAAGGCCGTGCTACCTCTTCATTGTCTTTCATTTTGTCTTCCTCCAACCCTCACTCCAAAAGTGAAAACTCCCCTGAAACTCTTATTTCATTGTATTTTCCCCTTTCATTCCCACTCTTGAGACCTCTGGTCCTTGATATAAAAGTCAGGAGAGTGGGGCTGAGGGATATTCAAAGCAGCTGAGAGCAGCTGCCTTTCCAGTCAGTTGTACCTGTCTGGTTCCCAAGTCTGTTCTGTTCCAGCCTCATAGCAGATGTGAGAGCCGTGACACAGAGCCCAAACTAGTGTTTGGCAGTTAAGTGGTTTCCACTCATTCATTCTGACACAGATACTTCACCAAGTGAGTGTGCCATACCAATTTAACCTTAGCACAGGAGAATCAGGTCTTTTCTGATTTCTCTTTCACAGTATGCATGAAGGATATTGAGCCAGCTGCAGAGGCAGGGAAATGGTTGCTTGCAATTTCTTGTCAGAGTCTGTATCAGAACTTCTAATGTGATGGCTGTAGGAGAGCACACTTGCCTATTCACCAGTACAAGCATCATTATGAATTGATTGCTGCGTGAGACATTAATTAATGTGAGTCACATGATGCATATGAAAGAGGAGAGAAACTCCAATTCCTGAGGTCAGTTGCCTGAAAAGTACTGCCTTAGTCTGTTGGGATGTTAGCACTTAACTAAGGTGCTGTTAAAGCATGCAAGCTCATTTGGTTGATAGTAAGGGACTTGGTTGATGTTAAATTAACTCACACTTACAATGTGAGTTAATTTATTCCGGATTTTAAGTGTCTCTAACTTTGTTAGGAGTACACTGTAGACCTACTTTACTGAAATAAGCCATGGGGTTTCTGGAACTGTTAATTAAATTCTCTTCTGAACTTCTAGAAGTGTAATTTATAATTTAGTAGTTATATTTTGATATGTGCATACTATAATAATATATAATAGTATAATTAGGAAAAAAGGACATGGAATTACGGAAGGAAAAATATGCTAGTAATATGAAAAATAAAGTGAAAATTAGAAGTATGGGGGAAAAATTGTTGCACATAAAAGCACAGTGTGTACTGCAAATATTTTACTGTCATTTTCCATTCACTGAAATGAATGTTTAAATATTTCTATTTTGATTTTGGTTTTTTTCTTCTCTAGGCTTCTGGGCCCATGACATAGGCAAGATGATTGGCCTGCGGCACCCTCTAATACCTGTTCATCATCAGTATGTTGTAACATCAACTATCCCTGAAGTGAAAGCCCTAAAAACAGAATTGCCCGTGATCCGTGACTTAGAAGGATCATACTATCTAAGGCAAGAAAGGGATGGACTTTTGTTTGGTCCATATGAAAGTGAGGAGAAAATGAAGCTCCAGGAGTCATGGGTAACAAATGGAGTCCCACCAGGTGACTAAGAATATTAAATCTTTAAACATAATAACACACATTTTAATGAGCATAAATCCCAGGCTGTCATGCTGCCTTATGTGACAGAAAATACAAAATATTTGCAATGCATGATTGTAATGCAAAAATTTTTTCAAAGAATAGTTGTAACTCTAGTGATAAAAAGATAAGAGAAATACAAATGTAATGTAAGAAAGGCCTGCTACAATGTAGTCTTACCCTACTTCCTGAAGAGGTGCTTGTGTATTTAAATTAGAGGCAGTCACCAAATCTGCGCTACATAGCCTTTTTTGCCTGAATAGAAATTTTTCTTACAATTTTCTCCAGCATGCTGACAGGGACCCTGGATATTTATTGATACCCCCGAGATATTGTGATTGTCAAATAGGAACAGCAAAGGAATGTCTTAGACAAAATGCTGTGCTTGGATGTTGCTGCAAGAGAGCTGTAGATATGTATGGAATACAAAAATGTCCTATGTCATGCAGCTGCTTACTAAAAAACATTATAAATTGTTGTGTTATATCTAGGCTCCAGCTTTCCATTCACTTCCAGACAAGAAGTTATACGAAATCATTAGTATTGCTGTTTTAAAAAACACAGTATTTCCTAAGGAAGGGCAGTTTAAGGGCTATCAGTTTTGGATAGCCCTGTCACGGCTCCTGGATCTTACTGTCTCCAGTAGCATCAAGTGCCTCCACATAATGATGTTCAGCCATGCTTAGAGTCCAGGCTGAGGGGTGAAATGTACCCAGAAGTTTGTATGATTTCATGGAAATCATAAGCAGATACAGGAAGTACCTTTTTCCCCCTCCTCAAATTATTGGCATATTGAGAAAAATAAGTGAGTCTTATTAATGTAGAAGAAAGTTTCTGTGTATCTTCACTTCCTTTGTACTTCATTGTTGAATTTGCATGACCTTAGGGTTAAACAAATATGTATAAAGGATAGTATAATTGCAGTGACAAATAAACTTGGTCCTGCAGGTAACTATGTTTTTATGCATGCCATTTTTCCTATGTAGGATGGCAAAGGCTTGAACATATGCACTGATTATTATCATAAAACTTTTATATATAGATAGCTGTACTGATATAGATAGCTGTATTGATATAGACACCTATATTTCTATATAGATACTATAGCTGTATTGAAAATGTGTGTGCTCTCTGTGTAAATAACTATATATAATGAGTCAATTACTTGTGCAGGATTTGGAAAAGAACTTTTTGAGTCTGATTTAGACAGAATAATGGAGCATATTGAGGCTGCCATGGAAATGGTCCCTGTTTTGAGAAAAGCAGACATCGTAAACACAATTTCAGGCCCTATTACCTATTCTCCAGACATTCTTCCTATGGTGGGACCACATCAGGGTGTCAGAAATTACTGGGTAGCCATTGGTTTTGGGTGAGTAAATTCTTTGTGACAATTTTTGTCTATCATATTGTTAAAATGGTAGTCACCTCAAGCTTTGTGCATTTTTATGGGCTTGGGAGTTGTTTTACACATATTTTGTGTTAAAAGGTAATTGTAAATAATCTTAATAACCACAATCTCTATAATGTAAGATCATCCTTTTCTCTTATTTCTTTACTTTAAGTAATTTTTGTTTCCTCCTTTTATTCTGGATGCCAGTACCTGTGACACTTTATGAAGCAACACAAAATGGTAATACTTCTTACTGTCTGTGTAGCAATTTAAAGTGACAAAAATTCTGTGTTTAAAAATACACTTTCCAGTTAATTTTATTTCTTGCTTTTAATTGCACTATATTTCACAGTTGTTTATTGTATGTAAATCTGGTTTCACTGAAGTTGGACAACAATGAGTGTCCACTATACAGTTCTGTGTGAAGAACTGAAGGCCTATTAAATGGAAGACATTCCGGTGCAGTGTGTGACTGACTGCTCTAGGGATACAAATCCACTGTTTCTGATTGTTGAAAGTGGAGCTGAAAATTTACATTGCTGGGTATTGGAGGAAATCAAATAAAGACGGCAGTGCAACGATAGAAATATATGGTTTACTGGTGTTGTTCTCCCACCCCTTATGGTGTTTTTCTTGAATGTGATTTACATCTTATTTATTATGGCTGCACTTGAGCAAGTGTTAAAACATCAACATCTCTTTAGTTGTCTTAGTTTGACCATTGATTCAAGATGGATAGAATGAACCAAATACAATTCCAAGCAGATCTTATTGAACACATTCTGTTTACATTGTTTTTCCAATTGCCTAATTTGCTGTTCAAAATCCAGCTCAGCTTTTTCCAGGTTTCTTTCATTCCAAAACAAACAAACCCTCGGATCGTAAGATAAGGCAGTATCACTAACGTGCTTTCTGAGGCTCTCAAAATAAAAGAGCTTGGTAATTTTGCAATGATTCATTGTGAAAGGTATTCACCTTTGCTGCTTGGATTTAAAAAAAAAATAATGTTATCTTTCAGTAACATTTGCAGAACTTATAGTTACAAAAGCGGTTTGCCTAGACCTTGTTCACCAAAGCAACTGTTTAAGTTCATTACTCTGTGGCCAGACTTTGGAACATGTTTTCTTTGTTGTTGTCAATGGGAGCAGAATCAAATTCCATATGTAAAAAATTGAAGACTACTTAATTTTATTTAAACAATTTGTTTCGGGAGTTTGATTAATCTCAAAATGTTTAGCCACGGGTTGCAGTTACGTGGCTGTCTTTGGATTACTTTGTCTGCTTTTCAGGGACTTTTGACTCTGTTCTATGCTTCTGGGTCACTGCAGTGGTTCCACAAGTGTTGTAATTTTTTGTGTGCATTAGCAAATCCTTATCTTGCAGTCAGCTAGCAGGGACATTGTGACAGAGGACTTAGTGCTTTTAGATTAGAGGATTTTTATTATCTAAAATTAGCAGCTTGCTAGGCATTTTAACATGCAAAGAAGTTAAGTATAGTTAGCAGAGCTTGTAGCACTATTTATTATTAAGGTTGCTCAATGCTTCCCATTTTTAGTTACTGAAAGTTTTTAAAATATTAACGAGAGTAGTTTAGGATTTTATTCAGAAAAATTTAATTCAAAGCAGTGATACCATTCTATAACCTGGGACAAAAACGCTAGAAAAGGTACCACAGTGTGCAGAGACTCAGATTTCCTAGGAATAGGAATGGAAAGACTTGAAAGTGGGTGAAACACAGCACCTCATAAGTAAGACGCAAGAATGTGACAGGTACAATGGGGAATTAATCTGTCAGGGATTGGATGGAGAGATGAAAAACTGGGGAAAAATAGTTAATGTTCATGAAGGAAGTTTTGTCTGAATCATAAGAAGGCTGAGATTCCTTCACTGTACCACTCTTCACAGCTACTTGTAAAAATCCTATCCCTGAAATACATATTTCATTCTTGTGCTGCAGAATTCCGGTGGTTGCATATACACAATTAGCTCCCTCTTATCTAAGATGAGGAGGGATTTGGGCACCCTGTGTAATGTAAAATCTCTGATAATGTGGGCCTGGCTAAGAGCACCAAAATCAATGTGTTGCACGGTCAGTGCTGCAAAACTGAGAAGTGCAGTCCAGTTGCAGTGCTGTACCTGTAGTAGCAGGGCAGCCTCCTCTGCACTGCCTTGCTCCTGGGCTTGCCCTGCCATCAGCTCAGCAGTCTTCAGCTGAAGCCAAAGGTCTTCATTATGTTTGGTCTGTCACCAATGTCTTTGCTGCTCTCCTTTGCCTTTGGCTGCAGTGAAAGGCACAGGAAGACTTAAACTGCCTAAGATTTCGTCTGGAGCTGTACTTGAAGGCATCATAAGCTTTCATGATACCAAAGCTTGTACCCATGAATAACTAAGAGTTGCTTAATTGAATTAGCACCAGCAACAGCTAACTCTTCTGTAGTGGCAGTTCATAAGCACTCTTCCTTCCTGCATCCACTGCAGTGATAGAAGTTTCTGCTGAGTCTGAAGGTTTGTGCTGAACTGCACTGTACTGACTGTAGCTGGGAAAATTATTTAGTGTACTCAGTTTTTTTATGTTTCTATTTTATTTAGATAAATAAGTAAATAATGGATAAGATACTATATCAAATTCATGTCATTGCTATTATGGATTCATTCTTCCTGTGCATATGCATTAGAATGAAATGATTACTTTTTTTTTCTTCTTGGTGAAGCCCTTGCCTATTTTAAATGAAGACTTAGAATTCAGATTGCGAAGTTAATGACCAGCAATTTAAGTTGGTTTTAGCTTCATTATTCTGTATAAGTGTCTGTGGTTTGCTGCATGTTAATCTAAACTTGATTTGAGACAGACTTACTGTTTATTCAAGGATTTTCTTTTGTGCTCATGGGAGCATTTCACAAACAACTAAGAATTAATTTAGACATATTCTAGATGGAAGGTTATTTTGGCAATGTTTTTGAAGACATGGTGGTATTAAAAGGTATTAAAAAATTTAAATCATTTGGTGTTAATGATTATTTGTCATTAAACTGCAACTGCTGTACATTACCAATGATATTCTACAGTGGGGCTGTGGAAATATCCATTAATATAGAATTTAATTTCTGAAAGAAGAACAAAACAGAACAAATTAAAAAAAAAGAGGGGAAAAATTCAAAATACTTTGGGGGTTGTATTAGTAGTATATGTTAGTACTGATTTAAAAAAGCAAAATATGAAATACTTGGCACTGCAGGACATTTTTTCCTGTTTTAAGGTATGGCATTATACATGCTGGTGGCATGGGAAAGTACCTCAGTGACTGGATCCTTGAGGGAGAACCTCCATTTGACCTGATAGAAGTAGATCCAAACCGCTATGGAAAGTGGACCACCACAGAATACACAGCAGCCAAAGCAAGAGAATCTTACGGCTTTAACAACATTGGTAAGAAGATATTTTTAAAAATACATTTATATCCTAAAGATAGATTCCAGCAAAGCCTGTATCTAGATTTCTCTGCTTATAGATGTGTTTTCTATCTTGGATCATGATCTTAGCATGCCATAGTTTTTGGTGATTTTGGTTTGGTGTTTTTTTTCCCTCCCTCTAGTTGGTTACCCTAAAGAAGAAAGGTTTGCTGGGAGACCAACAGAGAGAGCTGGTGGGCTGTATGATTTGCTAAAGTCAAAATGTTCAATGGGATTCCATGCAGGATGGGAGCAACCTCATTGGTTCTACAAACCTGGAGATGAGACTGGATACAAGTAAATGAAATATTAATTTTTTTTTTCTTGCCCTAAAAAATTGTCCTGATAGCAAAAGGCAGTCAATTTAAATTTAATGAGAAGCATGCATTTATCATTCATTGCAGCAACAGGTATCTATTAGATTAATTTCTATTCTTACTTTTTCCATGGTTTAGAATACATTTTATTCAGATAATGAAGATATTTCAAAACACACATAAAGGTATATTGTATGTGTTCTAGGTTTGAGATACCAGAAAGCAACCTAGCTCAAGGAAGAGCTTGGAAAACAACTTGTTCATTACCAATGTGTGTTTTTCTCCATCTCTTAATATTTGATCAGCAGCACAGTATAATATTTTAACGAAAAATCTTATTCCTCTCTGTGTAAGTGTCTGGAGAGGAGAAGCCCTATCTTCTTTGCTTCCCCCCCACCCCTTGTTGCTTACCTAGTTAACCTGCCTGCATCAGGAAGTCTCCAGCAAATAAATATCTTCTGTGAGATATTGGAGTCTAATCTAAATGAGGCTCATAAAGGAATAAAGAGACACATTTTGCTGTTCAGAAATAAAGCCTTCGACACCTCAAACTTAAATAAATGATTCATTGACAAAGTATGCTGTAAATTTACTCATGACAGCCCACTTCTTATTCTAACATTTGAACAGTTCACAGTTTATTGTACAAAGTGGTTGATATAATGTCAACCCATATCTTTCTGTGTTGGTAAAGGATTTTAATTATCAAGCTGTGTTAGACTAAAGAAAAATATTGGGTAATCTACCTACAACTAGGTAAGTCAATCTTTTTTGGACGATTATTAAAGTGAAAAAAACCTGAAGACTATGTTTTGCTGCAAAGAGCATAAAATTTCTAAATTGTGTTTTATGTGTCTAAATGCTGTGTTTCAGACCCAGTTTTCGGCGCACAAATTGGTTTGACCCTGTAGGTCGTGAGTACAAACAGGTTATGGAAAAAGTTGGTGTGATTGACCTGTCCCCATTTGGCAAGTTTAAAGTAAAAGGCACAGATTCTGTTAAACTGCTTGATCATCTATTTGCAAATGTTGTTCCGAAGGTAAATGGGACAGTGATAACTGTTGTAATGTACAGCTTAGACAAGCTCTCTTTCAGATATGAAAATGAACCATAATATTATAATAAGATTTCTTGGATACCAAATACACAGATCCTTTGGAGAAGTTTCTGTGTCAGATGTATTGCTCTCAGTTAAAAGCACACAAATGGAGTTTATACTAGACTAGCCACACATAGAAGTACCTTTTGGCAGAGATCATTGAATCAGAATGGATGAGGTTGGAAGGGACCTCTGGACATCAACTTGTCAAACCCCTGTTGGACAAGCATCACCTGGAGCTCATTGCTTAGGAGTATGTTCAGATGGTTTTTCGGTTAACTGGGCAACTGGCTCCTGTGCTTAGCCACTTTATAGTAAAAAAATATTTCCTTATGTCCACAGATAGCCTCCTGTGTTTCAAATATTTTTCCGAAAAATTCAAGTGAATCCTACCTGGAATTTTTTACAGTAGAATAGCTTGGCAGCTGCCTGCCTAAAATTATGTTTTAAGGTGGCAGTTTGAGCAGCAGAGCAGAACAGTGGAAGGGTCTCTTGCCTGACCACAACTGAATGAGTTCCCAAGGGAGAAGTTTTGTCTTTGTTTTCAAATGAAACCCATTGTTTTCCTCTACTCATACTTTGCTTCATACCTGGCTGCCTGGTGCAGGCAGAGTTGCAAATACTCAGAAGATTCCACTTCATCTCACGTGTATCATTTCTTCTCAAGTGTGGCTGTTCATAAATCCTGTGCTCAAAAATGGCATGCTGTGACAGACTACCCAGATTTCTTTTTCTTGGTCATCAGGTTGTGGTCCTGAGTCCTTTTTATTTCCTACTTTGTCCAACACTCTCATGTAGTGTCTTTAACTCCAGCAAGCAGATTGCTCCTTTCTGAATTGACTCTGCAGTTGCAGGATGATCCGTGTTGGTCATTTCAGCACAGAATTTCATTAAGTATTTGCAGTAGGTGTCGGTTGCTCCAGACACCAAAGGGAGAAAACACAGGGAAACAGCAAGTATGCTGAGACTATAGTTTTGAAGATAGAAAAACTCTTCTGAAAGGTTAAAGTCAACTCAGTGGAAAGGGACAAGATTGATATCCTAAGAGAAAAAAGAACTTGAATTTTCATCTAGTGATATTTTTTTACTCTATCCACTTTGTGATAACAATTTGAATTGAACGTTTCAGTCTAGTTTAGGGTAGAGGCAGAGTAACTGAGTCCTCAGTGGGCATGGATAATGCTTGCTGAATATGTGAATGTGGGGTAAAGGGAAATCAAGATTAAACAAGAAATTATGAGAACAAACCAGATGTTTTTTACAGAGTTTAATCAGCAATGCTAAGGGAAAGTTAGGTGGCAAAGCAGAAGGTACAATTTATGAGTCCACTTCAAAATCCAGCTGTTGTTATTTAAGCTGCCTGATTTTTAGCCCCATTCATGATGCTTGTCTCTATCATAAAATAATCCAGTGGAGTTACCAGAGATATATTTGCATTGCAATTGGATTGAGAGTGACCAGGATCAGGTCCTGAAAATTCAACTGTATGCCTCTAATATGCCAATAACTATACCTAACTATAACTATGGTAGAATTAATTGATGTAATAAGGCCTGAAAAATAATCTTAATATCTGAAATATATTTTTCCTTGCTTGGTTCATTGTATAGAATCTGGCTGCTGACTGGGTTATTGACAAGTTTTGGTGAGAGAAGAATGATTAAAGCAGAGAGATTAAATTCTGCCTCTGGAACCAGGCCAGCACAACAGCTATGGCATATTCACATTTCTGTTTCTAAGGATGATATATGTATGAACATGTATGTGTTTTATGGTCACTGCTAAGTAACTGTTACTTGAAATTTTGACATTAGGGATTGAGTTTCTATATGGAATCTGATTCAAATATGCAGACATATAGATTCATAGTCAGCAGCTACAAAAAATAGAAAAGCATTCATAAATCAGGGCCAGAAAAGCATAAGCCAGCTCTGTATTTCTCTCTTTATAGTAAGGGGAAAAGCATATGTTATTCCCTTGAGATCTAAAACCTCATTCACAAGATTGAAAAAGAATATTAATGTTAATTACATGGAGAATTTTTTATTTGGATGAAACAAATGTAGCTTAAGAATGCCTTGTGTAATGCATAATTAGAAAATATTTATAAAGGTCTTGATTTAACTTATTTTAAAAATTTCCATTTTTTCTATAAAAGAAAAACTGAAGTTTCTGCTCTAAAGCTTGAGATTGGCCAGCTGTGTCTCTCTCCACTCCTATTGAGACATGGCAGAGCAAACATTAAAAAATCGTTTTTCCAAATGAAGATAAATAACCATGTGTTTAATAATGTTTAAGAATTCAAAGGTTTTATTTTGAAATCTTAATAATCACAAATTTTACTCTCTAGGTGGGTTCCACAAATATAAGCCATATGTTAACACCAAGAGGAAAAGTTTATGCTGAGCTAACTGTCTCTCAACTGTATCCTGAAGAATTCATGCTTGTAACTGGGTCAGGGTCTGAACTCCATGATCTGAGGTTAGTGTATTTTTTTATGCAGTAAGTACATAGCTCTATACAGTCACATAAGTACAGAAAAATTTTTACTGAGTTCCAAATTCTCAATTATTACTCAACAAATTTTTCACAAAGTTCATGAGTATTCTTCTTATTTATTGATTTTAGTTTCTTAGAAACTTGGTTGACTTGAATTCTGAAGTATAAGCAGTTGGATATTGGATTATTGCTGATGTAAAAAGATGGAGAACTTGCTAACAGTTATGTAATCTACTTTATTGGAGGTAGTTCTTGTTTTGTTGTTGAACCTGTTTGTCTTAGGCATCGCATGATGTAACACAGCATAGCTGTTCCTTTCTAGTGTGTTCTGTTACGCAAAAAGAAAATTGGCTCTTAACAGGAATGACCCCAGAGGCACTGACCTGGCCCAGAGAGATAGGCAGTGCAGTCTTCTTGGCGCTGTGGTGGTGTCTTCTACTTTGGGCTCTTTTCAAAAGTGGAAAGAAAGGAGAGAAAGAGGAGAGAAAGAGGAGAGAAAAAGGAGAGGAGAGGAGAGGAGAGGAGAGGAGAGGAGAGGAGAGGAGAGGAGAGGAGAGGAGAGGAGAGGAGAGGAGAGGAGAGGAGAGGAGAGGAGAGGAGAGGAGAGGAGAGGAGAGGAGAGGAGAGGAGAGAGGAGAGGAGAGGAGAGGAGAGGAGAGGAGAGGAGAGGAGAGGAGAGGAGAGGAGAGGAGAGGAGAGGAGAGGAGAGGAGAGGAGAGGAGAGAGAGGAGAGGAGAGGAGAGGAGAGGAGAGGAGAGGAGAGAGAGGAGAGGAGAAGAGAGGAGAGGAGAGGAGAGGAGAAGAGAGGAGAGGAGAGGAGAAAGAAAAAAGGAAAGGAAAGGAAAGAAAGGAAAGGAAAGGAAAGGAAAGGAAAGGAAAGGAAAGGAAAGGAAAGGAAAGGAAAGGAAAGGAAAGGAAAGGAAAGGAAAGGAAAGGAAAGGAAAGGAAAGGAAAGGAAAGGAAAGGAAAGGAAAGGAAAGGAAAGGAAAGGAAAGGAAAGGAAAGGAAAGGAAAGGAAAGGAAAGGAAAGGAAAGGAAAGGAAAGGAAAGGAAAGGAAAGGAAAGGAAAGGAAAGGAAAGGAAAGGAAAGGAAAGGAAAGGAAAGGAAAGGAAAGGAAAGGAAAGGAAAGGAAAGGAAAGGAGGATGACTTCACTAAATTACCTCTCATAGATGAGCATTGTAATTGATATTTCTAGTGCTCTTACTGGATGTTACTGGTAAGTCAGTCAATCAAAATGAATCAACACATTAAAGACAGGAATTCACTACCCTAACAGGCAAAGAATAGCGTACTGTTTCATAACAGCCCCACTGGAATCAGTAGGAGCACTGGCACATTCAGAAACCAAATGGCAGAGCCAGATCTAATGTATTTAATTCTACAGATTTTCTGCAGTCGTGTTGTTACATGCCTAGGCCTGAAATCCTACAATACTGCTTAAAAATGTAGTACTCTATAAGATTTTTAAATATACCCATTTTATTTACTGTCTGAGCTTCCTGAAAGATAATTCACAGCTGTTGTTTTTTATTAAATCCTAGTAGAATTTCCTGCCAATACTTTGAATACTCTATTCAGGAAGCAACAAACCTGCTTGTACATTTCTGTTGTCACAGATATTTATTAGAGATTTCTTATGTTCAAAGTGTTTATTCCTTACTCTTCCTGTATGTTAACATTTTACTAACACATACTGGATCCAAGCCCAAATCTGTTGTCATTGTAGGAGATCACTTGTTTCTTTTATCTTGAAAACACTGTTCTAACCCCTTTAAATGCCGTTCTTTCCTTGCTCTATCTCAGATCCCTGTGTTCCTATGTGTCTCACCAGAAAACTCTGTTTGACATCAACAATGGATTTGTCTATCTAATGTAGCACATATTTGGTTGGTTTTGAGAGTCGGGGACTGGAGCTGCTGGGGAAATGAACACTAACAAAAAATAACGCCTAGTTAAATCTTACAAAATCAGTTTTTTTCATAGGAATTGTAACATCAGTGTTATGTTTTATATGCAGATGGATAGAAGACAAAATAACAAAAGGTGGATACAAGGTTGAAATAGAAAACATGACAGATGAGATTGGGAGTACTTGGTGTAGCAGGTCCATATGCACGACAGGTCCTCCAGAAGTTGACAAATGAAGATCTAAGTGATGCTTCATTTAAATTTTCTCCAGTGTAGACATCTGAAACTTTCCAATATTGCTGTTACTGCCATTAGGATATCTTACACAGGTAAGCAATGGAAAAAACATACACTTAAGGAAAGAGACAATGAATAAAATAATAAATGTCACTAAAATTATGTTGAAAACTAAGTCTTCTCATGTATTCATGAGAAGTAGGTTTGCTGCATCTTACATGTGAGTGTAGGAGGCATCATGGTACATTGATTTTTAAATAGGATGTGGTCAGGGTCTGTGCTGAGTTTTCCAAGACCTTTTCTCTAGAAATACCCTATAGTGTAAATATTTATTTTGCAGAACAAAAGGCCAGTTCTGATAACCTCTTTGGTATTTGCTGCAAAACCAACGTCAAGAACTGTTTTGGATTTCCGTATATTAGTGTTTGTAATGTGCCTTGAAAATGTAATGCTGTAGTGCTTAATATTTGGCTTTCCCAGTTACTTTTTTTCTTTTTACATCAATTTTGAGTGTAATAGACTGAATTGAGAGCATTCTGAAGCAGCTGAAATCCTTGCAATTCATATTCTCTTTCTGTTGTGCTAAATATGCTAAATACACTCATTCTTATTTACACTCAGTTACATTTGCTGTTCACTTGCCAAGTCATCATCTGTTCATAAATGTCCTTTATTTATCCTTGCCACTTGGTTACGTGACCTTTCCTTATCAGTTATTTTGATAGTTTTTTTACCCACAGTTTTCAGTTAACAGTTCACATTCGAATAATAGTACCACTGTAGGGCACAAATCCTGGCAGTTTTTGCTGGGAATTAGACTTGCTATATGATAGAACTGACCTTAGAGTGTGATTTAACACTAACTGCATTGATCCTTTACTTTTTGACTGAGGGCAGGAGTGTGTTTATTAGGATAATTTAGCTGAGATGATTAAAAGAGTAATTTTTTTTTTTTTTTTTTTGTGTAACAGGAGAATTGGGCTGGGAGCTCTACCATAGAAAAGAAGATTCTGTACCTCTTTACAGTGCAATCATGGAAGCTGGGCAAAAAGAGGGAATTGATGACTTTGGAACATATGCTCTAAATGCTTTGAGGCTGGAAAAGGGTTTCCGAGCCTGGGGGAGCAGAGGTCAGGAAGTATAACTTCTTCATTATTCTTTCTGGAAGTTTGGGGGTTTTTTTGTGGGTTTTTTTGTGTTTTTTTTTTAAACTTTTATTTTATTTTGGGTTTTTTGTTTGTTTTTTTGTTTAGTTTTGGTTTTTTTTTTTTTGTTGTATGCTTAATTTGGTTTGGGTTTTTGGTTTTTTTTGGTGGAGGGTGAGAGGTGTTGTGTTGGTGGGGATTTTAGTTTTATTTTTAATTTTGTTATGACTATGCAGTTTTTAGTCATAGTTAGCATAGCTGTTATTTGTACCATTTTCTCTGTTAAGCATGAGAAGAAAATTTTCCTCAAGCAGGAAAAGCTGCTTTCTTACTGGTGATTTCTAAATAAAAACAGTGGGTATACAACATTGCTCTGCTGGCAAAGAAACACTTATTTTGATTCACATTATTCCTCTGGTGTATAACAAAATTATGATGGTTTTGCTCTAGCATTTTAAAATCAAAGGTTTGGCTGACAGGTGCTCGAAATGTTTTATTTCTCTAACAACTATGTTATGAAAAGCAAATTTTTTTTTGCTTCATAATGTATTTGCAACTTTTTTGTTTCCCATTACCTTGTTCCTGCAGAATTTGCCCACTTATAATAAAGAGCTACTCAAAAGGCCTAGAGAATTTGGGGTAAATCAGTATAATTCCATTTCACCTTAAATTTTTCCTTTGGAAATTAAAGAACTCAAGAGGTTGGAATTGTGGGAATTTAGGGGTCCCTTTTGGTTTGCCCTGTGCTAGTTATTTTCATTCTTTCTTCAAGAGCTTCCTAAGAAATTATTCCCCCTACACCAAATGGGAAGGTGGTGACTGAAGCCGGTTTTGTGTTTTATTTCCCTCTCTGGCTAAACCACTCTGCTGTGTTGCAAATGGTGTGCATACCTCAGTTACTCAGTTTTCTGAAGTTGCATTCTGCTTTGATGGAAAATCCTGTTTCTTTCTGAAAAGTGTTTACTTTGCATATGGAAACTTAGATGACTGGTTTACACATCTACATGTCATATTGGTGTGTTAATTGATACCTTATCTGAATCCCATGCTGGAAGTGTATTCTGACAGAAGCTGCGCATGCACAGTGTGGAAGACTTTGGCACAGGAGTAAATAGAAGGATGTATAGAATGAATAATGCCCAATCCAAAAGCTATGATGGTCTGTAATGTATGGATGGTGAATTTATATCTTTTAACAGATGAACTGTGACACTAATCCCTTAGAAGCTGGACTGGAGTATTTTGTAAAGCTAAACAAGGTATGTCTTACTATTTTCAAAATGTTCTATTATGTCCACAATTATTCCTTAGGTGTTAGAACATGCAAAATGCTATTAGCTGGAAAATAAAATATATTTTCTAAATCAATGACTATAATTATAATTACTTTACAAGTAGCAACTTGTTTAAAAAATCTTCCCCATGTTCCTTGCTGTCAAAATTATACATTAGATCAGAAATTTGTAAATGCTAAATGTTGTCTACATGAGAAATAACTCTTTTTGATTTATTTTCAGAGGAGAATTTTAGTCATGTACTTTTGTAACTATATAGAGTGTGTTTACACAGACACACAGACACACAGACACATACATATATATATATATTATATATATATATATATATACACACAGAAGTTGAACAAGCCTGTTCATATTGTGGTAATATTCTACCTATTCATTCTTGTTGAAGCAGGTATCTCTAGAATTTTTCTCCCTGGCTACCACTCTGCTACAACAATTACTGAAAAAAGTACATTTTTTAGAACTACTAGGGACAACTGACAACAGTAAGTTAAATATTAGATAAATTAGTACACTGGTTAAAGGAATAACTAGTTGCTCATGGAATTTCTGAAGATGTCCTCTGCTCATAACTTGTTTTCACCTGATTTGAAGGTTAGAGAATTAAGGTAGTTGAATTTAACTGTGCAGTAAACAGTAAATATGTTGTTCGATCTTCTCTAATTAGCAACCTCACTTTTTTGTATTAATATTTTAGCAATTAAAATTCTGTTTTAGTCTAATAGATACAAAATAAAAGCTTGTAATTCTCTTTCCTGGTCCAAATGAATCACAAACTAAATGTCTTAACTCTGTCAAATAGAGGACCTTTCCACGAAATCTGGTGAAACCACATTCTCTGCAGATCTAAAGCCATCTGCTGCTATCAGTTACTGCATCAACTCAAACATTAGTTGCCTGCACAATGGATTTGGAGTTTCTAACATGAAAAATCTGGTCCTAGAGAGTGCAAGTGAGGTGTCCTAAATGATGGGCTATTTCTGACTTAATCTATTGCTTCAATTAATTTGGAAATTAACATAAAAGAATTACAGTATATAAATACAAAAACAGTATATAATATAAAGTATATAAATTTTTCTTCTTTCAAGAAGAGAAAATGTTTGCAATACTTTTAATCTTCACAATGATGCAATGTCTTATAGCAATAAGCTGTTATTATTTATGCTCCCTTTATACCTGAAAATGCAATAAATAGATAATAAATAGTCCTTGATATTTTTGCCCTGTTATATGGAGGAGCTGTAGAACTGATAAGAAGAATCTCAAACTTTAAGTTACACCTCTAAATAAAAACAAATCTTAAACTTTGCACAGGAAAGAATGTTAAACATAAAAGGATGCTTTTATATTTATGAAACAATTTCACTGAACATAACAGAACAAGACCAGGAAGGTGTTTTCCTCTCACTGTTGAACCTGTCTATAGAAGGTAAAGTTCTTAAACCTATGCAGGATTGAGGCAGGGTGTTCCCAAGGATGTAAATGGCAGTTCCTACATGTTACAGAGAGTTACAGCTCTCTCCATTGGGTAGTATAATTTCGCCTTAATCTGAGGAAGTGACAAGTGCAAGGGAAATACAGAATTGTTTAGGAATAAGTTGCATTTACAAATCAAGGCCTTTCCATCTAGAGGAGAGATTAGTAGAATTGAAGGGAAGGCAATAAAAAAATGTGACTTTTACTTGCTTTTCTTTCCACTTTCTTTTGATACATCTGTATGTTTTCTTCTTTTTTTTTTTTTCCCTTTCCTTTAGTTTGAGTAGGAAAGCAGCCATAAGCAGGGAAAGCTTTTGGAAAGCTGTTGCTTGCCAAGATACCCATGTGGATTATAGGCAGGCATTAATGTGCAAGAAGCACTTGATTCTTTAGTTGCTCTGTAGACTCTGCATGGTTGAAATGCAGGGTTGAATAAGTCCTCCAGAGGAGCTACTCACATTGTAGATAAATGGGCATGAATGAATGTCCCACAGAAATGCAGTGTGTCAGCCTGAAACATCTGCCAGTTTTGCTGAACTAATGTGAAAAAGGAAATAATCAATGTTTTTTTATTGACTCAAATGAGGGCAGTTGTGACTATATGTTGACACTTCAGAGGTACCGGAGCTAATTCAGCTATTGGAAGCACTCTGACACTGTAGCATGAAATGCAGTGTAAGATTATTTACTCTGCTTCTTGGCAGTTTGAGTCCCAGTTCCATGCCTCTGGTTTTGTTGCATGTTTGGCATAGCAGAGACCTCACCATTCTTTACAGCTGTGAATCAACACAAGCCAAACACTGTTTTGTACCTGTTTCTTTTGTTGCAGAAATATTCCCCTCAAAAAAGGGTAAATGAGATAAAAATTACAAGCAACAGATAATTAAATATTTCTTGTTGACATTTTGTCCTGTTCAGCTACTCACAAAGATTATTCCTTTAAGCATGCGCCCCCAGCTGGGGAAAGTCCTGATTTCTGTGTAAATCAGAACCAAAAGACTGTTCGGTTAAAAACTAGAGTGCTTCTTACTGTGCAACAAGCAACTGAAATACTCACAAAACTGTTGCGAAAATACTTCAGCACAAGCAAATCTTGAATGGTGTGTCATGCAAAATGAAAACAGTTTCTAAACAGATTAAAATGATGAAGAGCCAGATGCCAGTGAAGGTAATATGATCAAAAAGAATTTTAATTTCTACAATTTAATTTCTACAAAAGGACATTCATATATATGGGCAATATATATGAAGATATGTAAATTCCTCATAAAATCCTGATGGTCTCTGTGTTTAGAAAGTTTAGTGTGCATCACCTTCATGTACAGACAGACTAGTAATTTTTTGTCATGAATTATAGGAAAAACTCTTCAAAGCTGAAGCTGACTTCCTTTAATATCTCACAGGGTATTAAATTATAACCTGGCAATAAGTAAACCCATTTCCACAGTGTTTTTGTGGCAACTTTGATTTTGTCAGTAACTCTGAGGCCTTGTTCTAGGTGGTTTCCTCTAGAGTCTGCTTGATAATCCCTGTTTCACTAATGTTAGTGTTAGTTGCTTCCTTGCACAGATGAGCAGGACGGGCTGCAATTTAACTAAAGTGGAGGGACAATAACCTAATAAATTTATAATTTAGAGTATAAAATGCTTTCACAATTTTGCAACAAAATTCTGTCAATGGTTTAGGTTTTTTTTCAACATCTGTTGTCTTTCTTTTGGCTGTTCAATTACATTTATTAAGTTAGTTAATTAGTTGTTGGATAGCCTCATCTCATTAATAAGCACTCTGCTACAAAATATTTAGTAGAGTCCTAATGTTATTCACTGTGCCAGGAAATACACAAAATACTTTTAAGGAAGACAATCTGCAATTCTTTTTGGTCTGCATCCAAGAATACTGTTCCATACATTTGCACTTGCTCAGATTTTTGAGTACTCAATGATACCACCTCTGAATGCTTAAAATAGTCTTATTTTTCTACTGACTGTAATAGATCTGAAATCCCTATGAAGCTTGATGCTAGAGTGAAAATCTTTCATACTAGCTCACGGAAATTAATTCTGTCAGAAGGATTTTTATGAGCTCCAAGTCTGCAGTTGGCTGTTGGTATGTTTGTGCTAGTATTTTTGCTGTATCCAAGACTGCCATCTCCTGGTCCTGCTCGCTGCAGAGCTTGGGAAAGGAGTTCAGTAGATGAAGGAAACCCTTTGGAACTCTTCCTAGTGAGCTCTTGTAAGTCAGGATTTGAGCGCTTAACTCGTATTTTGTCTGTTTCCCCTAGGAGAAACTACTGTTTCGCGAGGCATTGTTTCTTTGCCTCAGCCCTCTTTATTTACTGAGGCAGGTTTTTTGTTCTTAATTTCAAACTTCTTTCCAGATTTTTCTATATCCAGAATCTCTTGGGTTTTTTTATGTCTATTCTATCAGGGCTTTTTTTCCCTTTTTTTTTTTTTTTTCCCCTTTGTATTACCAACCTAAAACCTTCTCCTTTGATTCTTGCTTTTTCCTTGTCTGCTTATCGCTAATTGCATTTCATCTCCTCCATCCCTGCTCAGTGGTTGCCTGAATGTCATTGTCAAAGCACATCTCTCAGGTTACAAGTGCTACCTCTTTTTCTCACTTAGACATTTGCTGGTTTTTACTATTACATCTGTTAGACACATGAGTATTTAATTTCTTTGGTATGCATTATGAAAGAAGTTTTGTCACTCCCTTCAGCTTCATATTGGGAAGTGAATGATAAGTTCCAGTCCTGAAGTATTGACCTATCCTCCAACATAACAATATATTAGATGTTATCTCTTAGGAAACAAGGATGAGCTATTCTAGGGATATGCCTCCACCCTTTTATTTCTTTGATAGCAGGCTTAGATTTACAGTTTTATTCCCTCCTCTTTCTAGTAATTTGTTTTTCTCCTGGCCATTTACCAAAACTGACCCTCAGTTGTTTCTGTCCAGCTCATGTTTCCGTGGTCCTGGTGTGGAACAGCCTGAGCTCCAAGAATTCTTGCAGGTCCCCTGATTGCCATTGTCTACCCTTGCTTCACTTTTCCAGCTTGCATCCCTTTTGTTCTGAGAGGAATGACTACAATAGTGGTCACTGACTTCACTCTGTAACCTGGAATAGGGTTGTGTTCCATGCCAGCTTTACTCCACACAAGAAAGGGAAGAGGAGGAAGAAAAAAGAGCAGAGGCTTTACTGAAGAAGGGCTAAGAAGCTGGAGGACAGGAAAAAGGAGTGATGGATAGGAAATCTGAGATGGGGCATGGTACTTCTTTCCCCTCTCCCTCCTTTCAATCCCCATTTATTATGCCAGTAATCTGCTGAGTGTACTTTTCCACCTAAGTCCTGTCCCCATTCAAATTGAATTTCAGGAGTGAGTAGAACTGTATTCTATCATTACACCTTTTGGTGTCCAGAGGGTCAGAAAACAGAGAACTTATTCCATAAATTCATACAGGTTAGGAAACATGTTAGAAAGAATCTGCAGAGATTTTGTTATCTGTATAAAATGCACACCTAGGTGACTCCCTGTGTGTTTCTTTGGCCATGTAGAGAAATAAGCACCACTTAGATAGGGATTTTTAGCCAAAATAATTCAGTAATTCATCAGGTATTTCTGTTGTATAAACTTGCTAGAGCTGACTGCATACAAGAAGAGCTTAGGTGGATTGAGTGAAAGATGCACAGGTGCTGGTGCCATACACACAGAATGGCCACCTCCCTTAAACATTTTTGTGTAGTGTAAGTTGTAGCTTTGATTCACTACAGAATAAGAATCTTGTCAAATATTTGCTCTCTGAGAAGAAAAGTTGTCTTCATTTATCAGGCTGGTGAGGCAGATATCATTTGGAGTGTTACCCTGAAATAATTAAAGAGCATCTAGTTATAAAAAATTTCATAATCCTGTATAGAGGCTGCCTCCAGAGTGTTGTAACATTATGGTTATAATAGATGACAGCAGCTGTTGGTGCTGCCTTACTCTGTTGGGTCACTCTGTGCTAATAATTTGGCTCTATGCCCACAATCCTAAATGATATTCTGAATAAATTACAGCAGTTCCTTGTTGAGAGAGTTGTATATCTTTGCTGCAAGTAACAGATATAGCATATTTCTTTTCAGACACTTAATTCTGATAAACTGCACAGACTGAGAAACATGGAAAAAAATGTTTTTGAAAAGCTTATAGATAATTTCTATTCCTTTGCGTCCCTTAAACTAGAAGAGTTTTTGCAGAGAATTAGAATTAGGATTGGGGTGCCATTGAAAGCCAGGTGCATTTGAAACACAGTAAGTTAAACTCCTCAAGGTACCTCACTGTGCATAAAAAAATCACCTTGGTTATAGTCTTGTGAAATCTTTCTAGAAGACAGTGGGTTTATCTTGTGCTATCAAACACATGGCAACTAACACAAAGTAAAAGACTGATAAGAAAGGTAAGGCAAATATACAGTGTGTTAATAGATGAATTAATCAGTGGTATCCCTTTAGCTATGTGCTATTTAAAAATATGGCTGATTTGTCTTTGTGATATGATTTTTCATTCTAATTTTATCTAAAACTTATCTAACACACAAATTAAGAGCAAAAGCCCATCTTTTATCTGGTGAACTGCACTCAAATTAAATGAAGTTAAACAGTAGATATTGTCTTTATCTTTGGTGTCTAAGAAGTGTTTTTATTTTATGTTAAAACCATTACATCTGCCAAAGCTAATGCTTTGGGAATTTGTGCCATAGTAATAGAAAGTCTTTTCTGCTTTATAGATTTTTTGGACTGTCTTAACTTCAATTAGTACAAAGATTTTGCATTGCTCCTACACATGATATAATTTTTTTTTAAACTCTGACAGCAAAAAAACAGCTTTAAATTTGATATTTGTTCAAGGCTGGAATTCTTCAGTGTTTTCATTTGTTTATTTTTCTTCTGTTTTGTTGGTTTTGGGAGATTTTATATTCATTTATAGGATTATACTGGTTTCAATTTTTTTTTTTGCATTATATTTTGCATGACGAGATAAAGCAAATAGAAGCAGTATGAAAACTGACTATTTTTCTCCTAGAAAGAAGAAGCATTTTTTACCAAAAATAGCCAGACTGAGGTTGAACACATCACCTTCCAAATTCTGTTTTGATTGGAATGAACAATCCTATGACATATACACTTAAATAGAAAAAATGAATAATGGTGGGAATACTTTAGTGTGAAATTGCCATAGGTACTCAAGAACTGTAAAAGAAGTAAACTGAAATAGTTGAATTCCTATAGTTGGAATTTAAGAAGGTGCTTTGAATATTTAAAAGTGCATATAGACTGGCAGTTGTTCATTATATATGCACATGTATTTTCACACATACATTTTTGTGCATGTTCATGTAGTCTTCAAGTATGTATGCATGTATGCATCTGTTTATGTACTTATACATGTTGACACACACATTTTTTGCAGTGTGTGTGTATATATGAGAGGTGTGTATTTTGTAGAGTTTGAATTCTAGGTTACATCTTGGTTATTTTTCCAAGCTATCGTTCTAAAGAGACTGGAATATTCTTAACCTTCAATGAACAGAAAATGGCAAAGAACAAGCCCTTTATATATTGGCCAAGTTAAAATGAATTGGGAAAGGATTTAATTTTGTATCTGCAAGCAACAGGCAAAAAATGATCCATGCTTAGGGAGATTCTAAAGCGTGCTAGCTGCTTGTTCTAGTGGTATACCTAGGGAATATAATATTGCATTTGAATACTTACATTTAGTTCCACAGTTGCATTCCATGTGACTAAATACCTGATATTACATTAGCATGAATAGGAAGGAATTGATTAAATGCTGAGTATCCCTGTAGAATGTTTACTTCTTGGTATTTCTGTTTGCTATGCAAAGCATTTTAGTCTGTGAGCCATGGTATGGTACACAGTCTTATTTGCATTTCTGGTTGTAGGTGTTTCCTATAGTTGCACCTACTCTGTAGCAGAAAAATGAGATGGAACTACCAGTAGCTGGTTATTCTCTGGTGTTAGATCTTTGGTTTATATTTTGCAGTTGCATCTCGACATTATATTCCAAAATGAATCCTCACAGTATTTTTTCTGATCTGAGCTGTATTTCATGCGTTTTTCCCCCAAAGGGTGTCAGCTCTGATATTTACGTGCAGTATCTGCTTTATCCCCTGCTGAATCACCTTAATTTTCAGACTAACTGCTCCTTAACTGGTTCATAAGCTTTTTTTTCACAAGTGCTTACAAATCCTAGCCTTTCACTGTGCAAAAACTCTTCATCACTGAAATAATTTCTTCTGAGCATACACATGGATTTATATGGACCTCAAGAAATAAAAGAACACTGAACTAACGGTGTAATATCTATTCCACATATATGTTGCTTGTAATTCTGACAGTGCAATAATTCTTTACTGAAATTAAAGTACATTACCAGAAATAGTATTTATTTTCCCTTAAACACGCATCAAATTAATACAATTCCTTCTTCAGACCTGAGATCAGCTGCCTTAAAATGACTTTCACTGCAAGTGAAGCAAAGGTTTGAAAGCTAGAAGACTTTGTAATTGCTGTTATATTTCTGCCCATGGGGAGGCTTGTGTGTATTTGCATTTTAGTTTAAATACAATTCATTTATTCTGTCTGATCTATGCCACAGGAGAAAAAATGGACATAATGAAGAATTTCTTAATGGAAAGAGTTGTTAAGCATTGGAAAGGCCTGTCCAGGGAGGTGGTAGAGTCACCATCCCTGGAGATGTTCAAGAAACAACTGGACATGACACTGTCTGCTGTGCTGTAGTTAACAAGGCAGTCATTGGTGAAAGATTGCACTCAATGAGCTTAGAGGCCCCTTCCTACCTAAATGTTCCTGTGATAGAATAAGCTCAATGGGATCAGATACAGTAAATACTGTCGTATATACCCTTGAGGGTTCTGAAACTTGGCAATGACTACCCCCACACTAGTCACTCATTTGTGCAGTCTTCTTCTGGAAATATGAGAAACTGTTTGTACCTTTCTAAGCAGACCGAAAAAGGGGACTCCAGACAATAGCAGTGTTCTTCACAAAAGATGCTGCATTATCCCATAAAATGGTAGATACGGAAACAAAATGTACCTACCTTAAAACAAGGATAAGGAGTAAACTGCCAGCTGTGCAGCCTGGCAGAGACATCAAAGTGGAATACTGGCAGGTTACTGTCATAAATTGATGATGGCTTCAAAAGGAAGCATGTTGACAGAGCAAGGCCCAGACTTTAGGATCTGGGTATTGGAATTCACTTCTTCTCATAGACACTGAAATGATGTTCCATCTTCTGATTTACAGACTTAACTGGGCAGTTAGTCTTTACCACAGCTCACTATGTATGTGTTTCCAGTACATTGGAATTATGGATATTAAAGGCTGAGATCTAGGAAAATGAAAACACAGAATAAAGTTACCAAGATATAATGTACCAGTATAAAAATACCAAGATACAAGACACTCTGCTAAAGATTTGATTTCATCTATATTTCATACAGAATACTCATGTGATAGGCAAACACATTAAGATACATTTAAATATTGGAGAACCCAAATAAACACATATTATCATTATCTTGTATTTTTTCAGGCAGCAGACTTTACTGGAAAGCAAGCACTGAAGCAGATTAAAGAAAAGGGGCTCAAACGACGACTGGTATATCTCACGCTGGAAACAGATAATGTTGATCCAGAGGGAAATGAAAGCGTGTGGCACAATGGCAAGGCAAGGACTATGGTTCATGTTGCAAAAAATCAGTATTAATTCTCCATGAACAGAATCTTTGAGTTTCAAAGTGTGAATGCATTATTTCTATTTTACTGGCACAGAACAATTTGAAGCTATGATAAACACACTAATCTTCAAGCAAGAAGTAGACTAAATACCTACATAGAAGATGTGAAATGCTGCTAAGAAACTAGGGTTGGAACAGACTAATGTACTGTCATCCATTCTCTTCTTCTGCAAGTTCACAGCTGTTTTAAGAAAACACTTTTGCTACTCAAAAGAAATTAAACAGCAAAGTTTGGGACTCCACACTTCAGCATATATTGTGTTGAAACACTCACTAGCAGTTAAATTATTATAGATAATAAACATATGCATGTGTATTGTATATGTTCCAGTGAAAACTTAATTGAACATAATAAGAACAGGGTATTTTTTTAAAAAGCAAAAACTTCCCGGTTTCAGGTGGTGTTACTCTCTGTTGAGAATATTATGAACTGCATGACATACTTGAAATTTGCATGATGTCTGAAGTGTATAAACCAAAATGTGAGATATCTAGTTGTTTGGGTTCTTGGCTGGAGTTTGGTGGTTTTTTTGTTTGGTTAGTTGGTTGGGTTTTTCTGTTTTGGTTGGGTTTTTTTTATTGTTGTTGTTATTTTGGTTTTGTTTTTTCTTCAGAAAATCCATGGCATCTTGAAAATAAATACAATTGGTTTTGGTTTTTTTCAGGTAATTGGCAATACCACATCTGGATGTTTCAGCTACGGAGCTCAGCAGAGTCTAGCTTTCGCATATGTTCCCATGGAACTCAGCAAAGTTGGACAGAAATTGGAAGTTGAACTTCTAGGTAAAAATTATCCAGCAACCATTATACAGGAGCCACTGGTGCTGACTGAACCAACAAGAATGCGCCTTCAGAGAAAGGGTGAAAGTCCCAAAATATAAACACAGATGACAATACAGCAAATTGTGCAGTAGGAAATAGTTCCATTAATATGCATACAATTAAGAGAATTAAACTACTCACATTTTCTAATTACTAAATTCAAGATCATCATTGCTATTCATGAGTGAGAAATTTGATGGCATTACTTCCTAATTCTCTGTATGTGCTGTTCACATTAGAGACCTGAGCAGAGCTGATGTGCTGCTGTGTGTTCTGCTTCTCAGCAGCACTTGAGAGCAGAAAGTGGCAGGGAACGAGCACATCATTGATTCAGCTTGCTCCCACACTGGCTGGCAGATCTGCGTTAATCCATATGAGAAATGTGCTCTTGATTCTGTCCAATAGCAAATTCCTCCCCCTCCCTCACACTCTCTGTTCCTCCTTTGCCTGCCCTTGAGGTAAAGTAGCTTATCATGTCTTTTTCACACATGAATAGCAAGCTTACCATAAAAGCATGTCACTAGTTCTACACAGAATGCTTCATAAGGAATTGGAATCCCATTAACCATTAAAAAAATAAAGGCATTACTAAAGGTAAGCTGAACTCTGGGCATTTTTTCTCTGCGTTTTAGCCTGGCAGAAATTCTCATAGAAGACCAAAATCCCGTTCCTCTCAATGAAACAGTTATAGGAAGCCCATTCTTCACTATTTTACATAAATCATCTGGCACATTACACGTAATATGCTACAAGAAACAGTATATTGTTGCTCAGTTTCTGAACAAAACTTAAGTTACAGATTTACTGTATTAAATCTGAACCACTAGACAGGTACCAAAGATAGTTTTTTCTTACTGTTAATTATAGATTGAAGCAATATGAGCCATATGTTATTACATAGAAATATTAGCAATGAAAAATATAATTAAATTCACAGCAAAGGAGCTTTATTGAGTGTCAAATATTCAATAACCTAAGTAAGTAGCATTGGGATAGTGTGTATGATGGGAACACACTAAAGTAATAAAACACTCATTTGGAATTCAATAATATTCTCAATAATTCTTTTGAACAACAATGTCAGAATTTCCAACTTAGTAAAGGTGTCCTTTAGGCTATAGATAAAAGTTTTCAAAGTATGTATGAATCATGTCCAAAATGCACTTTCTTCAAGAGAGTTGGTGCCTCTAAATCTTCAGCAAAGAAGCAAATGTATAAATAGTATACGCCAGGAGAAACACAATTTGAGTAATGAACAGTCACTCTTGATAAAGTAAGCTGACATTACATTGTACTGTTTTGAATATCTTTTATAAAGCAGGTAAAAATTAAATATATGAGCTCTGCCTGTCATACTATCTTGAGTGAAAAAATCCATTCAGAAATTATTGTCTGTTATACTTTCAGAAGTGATTGAGTTCAATTTTGCTGAACCATCAAAATGTTACTTTTCCTAAAGATAACATTGTTTGTAATGAGGCACTTAACCACTATGACTCTGTGAGCATTTAAGAAATCTGAAGTACAACCCAATGTTATATGCTTTTATTTATACTGTGGAGGAAAAGAACAATGCTTAGAAACATTGTTTTAAATTTTAGTATTTTCCAAGATTATGCAAATTCACTAGACACCACATCCTGAAGTGTAGTGGAACAGTTACTCTGAGACAGATTCATCTATACTTTCCTAATTAGCTTTGCTATGCCAAAAGTGTTCAACAATGCCTCCATATCCCAGCCTGACAGTTAGAATCAGGTTTGTAACTCCTTTTCTGACTCAGAAGAAAGATTAATACATCAGCTGGATCAATCTGACTGCAGAGGGGACAGGCTTTCTGCAGCTTGAGCAAAGAGGGATGAATAGCAGGTACAGTTGCTACAGTCAAGTGAACTCAGGACCTGTACGCTCTAGCAGCTTGTACTGCATTTCCAGCTGTAACCTCCCAACCCCAAATTTCCACGTGTAGCTGACGCAGACTTCTCTCATTTTACAGTCTAGTATTATACAAGCCCAGACACTGATTTCTGTGGGAGTTTCTCACTGACAGGTCTTGTGACCCAAGACACACCAAGACCAAGCCCTAGCTAATTAGTAGAAGCTGTATGAGGAGTGACTGAAGTCAGAACTTCATCATGAGGGACAGACACTGATCTTCTCTCTGTGGTGACTGGTGACAGAACCTGAGGGAATGGCCTGAAGCCCACTTGGGGGAGGTTTAGGCTGGATCTTACGAAAAGGCTCTTCACCCACAGAGATTTTAGGCACTGGAGCATGTTCCATAGGGAAATGGTCATGAAACTAAATTTGTTAGAGTTCAGGGAGTGTTTGGACAAAGCTTTCAGGCACAGAGTGTGATTCTTGGAGTTGTCCTGTGCAAGGCCAGGAGCTGGACTCAATGAGCCTTGTGGGTCCTTTCCAATTCAACATATTCCATGGTTGTAAGTTTCATATAACTTCAAGATTTAGATAAGCTAACTATGTTTCTGGGTCAAGGCAGTATAGTTCCTTTCTTGCAGCCAACTTACAAGACCAAAACAACTTCGGATTCATCACTGACCACATGTAAGGCAAATTAAATATCTTGTTGCTGTCTGTTACTTCTTAAGAATGCCTTTCTCTTCAACAATTAATTAGGAGCAGAGACATCACAACTAGTTTTAAGCAAGGATTGCTGAGAATTAGAGGTGCTGTAGCTGCGATAGCAATGTTTGAAAGTGCTTCCTAGTTGACCTGGCTTCTTCTTACTGCTCTGACACCCAAGTCAGCTTACTGAATATCCATCAGAACAGCTCAACATCGCATTCTGCACAGCACGGATAAATGAAACAGTATCAGGACAAAGCTTTACAAATCATGCCAACATGCATACATAAGTCAATCCTTTAAAGTTATTAAAAAGAAAATAAGTACATGAACCTGAAGAAATGCAGTGGGGGAAGTGTTCAGCAGCTACTGTAGTTTCCTGTCACTTCTTTTCGTTACAGATTGAGATATGATGTTGCCTGAACTTGTGCCAAGACACAGCAAGAGGAAGTGAATAAGAGCAAGAATGTTTAAGTATTGAGTTTTAAGATGGCTTCTAACCAATCAAACAGAAATACCAGTGTAGAAAGATTGGCAGGGACTTCTTTAGAGTTTTCTCAACCTCACCTCATCAGTAAACAGAGGAGACACTTCTGCAATGAGGTGAAAAAATGATGGTCATCTAGGAAATTTTCTGAAATACTCAAATCAGGATATGTAAAAAGCAGTTTTCTCAGACAGTTTTGTTTCCCATTTTCCTGTATTTTCCCATGTCCAGAGTTTTTGCACACCAGAGTAGATGTTACTATAACCATTTGAAATTTTGTTCCAAGTTTCCATAAGCTACTGCAAAAAGAGTCCAGGTCATGCTTTTTACAGCATAATAAATCCACACTGTTACTGTAACCTTGTGTGTCACGCTAATGACCTCTTTAATCACTGATCCCAAAGCAATGTCCAAATTATTCAGCCCCAAATTCAGAAAAGACAAACTGAAACATAAGAGACTAAACATAGGCCATTTCCTGCATTTATTCTTTTGATTCAAGAGAATACTGTCTGAGAGAAATAGTTTTTTCTGCTTGGGGTTCCAATTCCCTCAACTAGTAATGAAATTAATAAAACCCCAAAAATCCTAGAAAATATGACAGGCAGCAATATTCAGACTGACTGTGCAGTATCTGCAGTGTATATTTAAGACAGTTCAATGTAATGTTCTAACTATGGTCGGGCAACAAGGCTACCCAGTTCTAGTGGAATAGGACAACGAGTACATAACTCTTGATGTTTCTCTGCAAGGAAATATGAATTCAGCTGCATTTGAACACCATGATAACTTTGAAAATATGAAAGGTGAATAGAAATTATGAAATTTGTTTCAAAATTTCTGGTTTCACCAGCACTGTGCAGTTTTTCAAAGAACTTACTTGGAGTGAACAAAAAGTGTTTCTGTGGGAATGTGCTAACACTTGAATGAAACTTTACCTGTAGTAAGGACGTGGAAGAAGTTAGAAAAAGAAATAGTTCAGTGAGACATTTGAGACTGGTCATGGGATCTGAACTAGAAACAAGAGAAAACAGAACCTTGCAGCTTTTAAACAGTATGAATCACATTTCAAGAAAGAAAATACTATTCATAGTCACACACCAGTTTGTCAGTGGTCCTGGAATTTACTTTGGAGAAAACTGGGTTTAGGACAGTACTGTTGCTTCTCATTCCAGTACTGGCTGTAGATTGTAGGATATTTTCATTGCAGAAAAAAGCTGATATGACTCATCAGAGCTGTTGTTTTCAAAGCAGTGGGGAAACCTATGGGATTTTAAAAAACCCAACTTCGTAGCTTCATAGGCTTATCCACTAGACTTCACTAAAACAAGCAGGAACTTTCTCCCTATAGAGACTTGGTCAGGAAATAGTCAGGAATCCAGTATCCTCAATATTTGGCTTTCTAACCAAGAAAAACAAATTTTAATGTGGACTGTTCTTTTGCCTGTTACCAAATGGCTATATTGGGAATACACATATTAACCATTCTAGCTGAATGGGAAATATATGGTTGATGTTCCACTGGACACTGAAATTTATATATATTCCCTGGATGAATAAAACTGACCAGAGCTGACAGCTATTTCTGTCTTTTCACTATCTTAAATTTTACATCAGGGCTATAACTAAGGTAGATTGCAATATTGCTTTAGACAATTACATGGTTTGAAGAAAGAGCCCCGTTGACATTACTGCTATTTCTGCATTACTTCACTTCCTTCCTACACTGTAACAGTCACAAGCACCATCTTGCAGCCAGACCTCGATCCAGGCTTCTCATCTGAAATGACAAAATGGAGAGAAAAAAGCACGGGCTGCTTATGATTTTGCAGGGGGGTGGGTGTTGAAGGGGGAGGGAAGACACACGTCTCTCTCTCGTGTGTGTGTGTGTGTGTGTGTGTGTTTGTGTGTGTGAGTGTGTGTGTGTGTGTGTGTGTGCACTAGCAGCTGATGCTGAGAGAAGAGTTTCACCAACAGGAATAATCGCCGCCTCGCTCCCCTCAGCTGCATCTTCAGCTTGTTTCTCCCTGTCGTGCACATTGGCCGGCAGCAAAGCCGTGTGTGTGTTGCCCCTGCCTTACTGTGCTTGCACACAGAATAAGTTCTGTAGCCTAGCTGTATAAAAGACGGATGAGCCGCTATGAAGGCGAAGTAACAGTTTAGATAATACTACGAGAATGCAGTCTGTCCTGTCCTCATAATGTTCCACTGATTTCATTAGAAACACAGATGACTTGAGATACAAGCCTGCACATAGTTCCCTGGTTCCCATGGGAAACGCTCCGAGGTTTGAACCGGGTGTTAAATATCGGAGCTGAAGCAAGACAACATTAGAAGGGACCGCCAGCACCAGCGGGCTGCACACTTTGCCAACACCGGCAAAACCTTTACAATTTCTTTTTTAAGCTAATACCAAAAGCCATCGGCGTAAAGCTGCACCGCTCCCACTCTTGAGGCGGGCAGCCGTCAACCCCGCTCCCCCGCAGAGCCGGCCGAGCCCTGCCCGAGCCCCGCCCAGCTCTCCCGGCCCTGCCCGGGCCCCGCCCAGCTCTCCCGGCCCGGCCCGGGTCCCGCCTCGCTCTCCCGGCCCGGCCCGGGCCCCGCCCGAGCCCCGCCCCGTGGGCCGCTCCGCTCTCCCGGCGGGCGGAGCTCCGGCTCGGGGCGCTCCCCGCGGCCCAGTTCCGGGTGCCGGGGATGCCGGGGATGGCGAGGCTGGGCGCGCTGTGCCCGCGCTTTAGCCGGCTGCTGTGCCTGTGCTTCAGCCGGCTGCTGCCGCTGTGCCTGCCCCTGTGCCTACCGCAGCCGGCGGCGGCGCGCTCGTCCGCCCCGCACCTGGTGCTGGTGCTGGCCGACGACCTGGGCTGGGGCGACGTGGGCTGGCACGGCTCTGCCATCCGCACGCCGCGGCTGGACGCGCTGGGCGCGGGCGGCGTGCGGCTGGAGCGCTACTACACGCAGCCGCTGTGCACGCCGTCCCGCAGCCAGCTCCTGTCGGGCCGCTACCAGGTAGGGCGGGCGCTCGCAGCCCGGCCGCGCTGCCCGCGGGATGCTCCGGGCGCTCCCTGCTCGCTGCTGGCAGCTCCCGTGCCGCTGGGGCTTGCTGGGTCTGTGTGCCGCTGCGCTGCCGAAACAGCTGCTCTGAAACTGCAGACTTCGCCTTGCGAGCTCGGGAGTAAACTAGAACATGGAATCGGTGCAAATTGTTCTGCTCCAGAAAAGCCGAGGTGCTCACTATGCTTCGGTTGGATTAACAGGCACGGCAGGCTGTCGTGGAAAATATCCTTGCCCTAGTCGCCTGACTCTTGAGTAATTTTCCACTGGATAACCCGGTCGAGATGCAGAAAGGAGCAGATGAGCATTACTTGTTCAGTTTTTGCTGCATATTTCCAGTGCAGCGCCCAAATGCGTCAGTAGCTATACATTCACCTCCATCTGGTACAGGATGTTCTGCCCTTCTTGATGGAGTGCGCGCAGAGTGGTCATTAGTCTGGGTGTCTAAATAAGTTCATAGTGATTTTATAGTGATTATCCTGATTTTCCCAGTTTTTTTCCTTTCTTTATCTTTTTTTTTCCCCCCAGTTGTACAGGTGTAAGATTTGGGCTTTATAATACTGATATCATTCTATCCTTTCCTATCCTTTTTGCAGTTTTGGCAAAAACCTGAGGAGTGGGGACTGAGAAAGAAAGTAAGGACACACAGCATAGACAGAAGGAAGAAACTCTCAAAGGGTGTGTTTCAGGAACTTCCCCTCTGTCTCAAGAAGTCCTGCACATCCATGTTAACCAGAGTGATTGCCAAATAAACTGCTCTGAGTGAAAGAAAATAAATGTCATCCTGTAGTAGGGGACGCTGTCTCTTCTTGCAGGAATGTTGTTCTAGGTACAGTCTTTCCAAGCAACATTTGTCTCTTTCCTGAAAAGTTGAAGAATGGATAATGATGAATAGGAAAAAAAAATTTACATTATCTTTACCAACCCTTGAGGTTGCTCTATTAAATAACCTAAAATATTTTTTTCATAGTGAATAATTTTAAAATATCGTTCATAATCTGAATGTGCTTTCTAAGAAAGTGGCCACTGCTGCATCACATCTTCAAAATGAACTTTGAAAACACCTATAGTTCAGTCTGGATTTAAGTTCATCCCATAATGTGTCTTGATAATTTAATGATCTTCATGTTGACCACGTTGCAATTGAGTAAAATGATATTAGAAAATTAATTTTATTTTCTTTGTTTTTTTTTTTTTAATAGAGGAGGCATTTCATGCAGCAGTTATTATGCAGCAAATATGTGGGATCTTTTAAAAATTGTTTTACGCATGGATATGATTAACAGTTGCTTAGAAACTTGGGAAAGTAACCTAAATCTGGAGATGAAATTTTGGTAGTCACCTTGCAATCCATCTGAAAGAAAAGCAATGGTATTGGTCTAAGATAGCTATAGATATTTTTATATTATTATTGCTTCCTTCTCCTTTTTCTCATTTTCCAGATACAGTGCAAGAAATTACAATGCTTTGCTAGTTTGTGCATTTGGTATATTAATGCTTTCTGTAATAAAGCATTTAAAAATATTTTAAATGTTTTATATGTATAATAGAAAATCTGCACTATAATTTAATTTTTGGAACCTCTTTGTTCAAAGAAAATGAGGAAGTAGTAGGCCCTTTAGAAAAGGGCCTTACCCACTTGCCTAAGTTCATGGCTTATTTGTTTTAAAAGTCAGTTCAGAGAGTTGCTAAATTTCAAAGCAATGCTTTGAACGTTAATCTTGCAGCTTGCTACACTGGTTTGCTTAGTGAAGTAATAAAATCTGGTGTTAGCTGCTCCAGGGGATCTTGGAGACTTTGTGCTTTGACACACGCATAGATTCTAGCACGTAGACTGCTAGAAATGTTTAATATATAAACAAGATATATGTACTTGTATATGAATGCTTGCAGGTCTAGGTTTAGGGAAGTGCCTTTTTGATTGTGGAGAAGACAGAGTTGACAAAACAGTTTATAGTATCATTGACTGAGGAGGTTCCTTGTATCAAGTGTGATATACTACTCAAAGTATTGTTATCAGTGATGGTTTTGTAAACAAATACAAAATTCATCACTTAGTAAGACTGGAAACTTTAGTAGAACTATTGAATGTCAGATCTAGTCAGTGTGAAGCTTTCCCCACCCAAATGCTTTCTATAGTGCTTGTACTCATTTGAAGCACGCAAATAAATATACAAGTACGTATATATAATGGCCATTTAGAAGAGTAATAGAAAAATAGTTTTCTTTTATCGACCTTTCCTCCAGTGGCTGTTCTCTGATACAGGCAAAAGCTTGATAGATTCACCCGCCATGTGCATTTTTGCCCATTTCAATCCCATTTAAAATCTCTCACTCCATCTGGAGATGTCCCTAGCCTTCGAACACACCGTAATGATAATTCTTACCTGTTAGATTTCTAGCTAAAAGCATAAAAGGCTTTGTGTGTGTTTGTTTGTTTTGTTGTTTTTTAAATTGCTAATTAAAGTGCTTGATTTATGCCTGGGAAGATATTAACTCTTGCAGTGCTATTTTCTTGTTTTCCTCCATGCAACCCTTACCCTCCACCTGCAGCTTCCTCATCATCTTCAGTGCTACATTGGTAAAATGAAGAGCCCCTAAAAATAATCCTAATCTCTAATGCAGCTGTGCTTCTTTTTTGCCCTGCTTATAAATTAACATGTGGGCTGCGCTGTAAGGGATCTCTCACACACTTCTTTTCTCTGCAAGATCCACACAGGTTTGCAACACCAGATAATTTGGCCATGCCAGCCCAGCTGTCTGCCACTGGATGAGAAACTCCTCCCAGAGCTACTTCAAGAGGCGGGATATGTTACTCACATGGTGGGGAAGTGGCATTTGGGGATGTACAGAAAAGAATGCCTTCCAACTCGCAGAGGATTTGACACTTACTTTGGTAATAGTTTGATTTAGTATGGGCAGTAAATGCAGTGTTGAAAAGGATGAGAAACTGTCCCACTCTTGTAAGAGCGGTGGATTTACTGCTGATTTATAAGTAAAGCCATGTCTGGGTATGCGTATTTCCAAAGTACCACTGCTTAAAAAATGATAATGCCTTAAATGTATGCTCAAGCTTTACAACTTACTGAAGAAAGTATCAGAATTACTGTGTAGCTCCAAGTAAAGCATTTCTCTCCATTTTCCCTCACTCCTCCCTCCTTCCCAGAGTTAACTTTTTGCTCTGAATTCTCTGTCTCCTACCTACAGCAGCACAGGGGAATAGGGAAGGGGGGTTACAGCCAGTTTGTGTAGCTTTGGTTTTCCAGAGCTGGTGATGAGATGGTGTGAAAGCCTCTATAAAGTAGTATCCAAAAACTCATAAGTTAGGAAGTGAAGCTCTCAGACTAAACAGTAGATTGTCTAAGTGTGAGTGCATTACTTGCAAAGCAACTTATAGCTATGCATTGTTTATTGTTCCAAGTGTGGTTTGGGCTCCTGTCCCAGTATCAATTTATTGGTTTTGCACAAGTGTCACGGATGGTATATTTACGTGGGCTGTCAAATGTCTCATTCTGCATCATTCTGCACATTCTCCACTTGGTTGTTTTTGAGACACTTTCCTTGAATGATGAATTTCAAAATAGTAAATTTCAATGCAGAAGCCTGTGTTGCTCTTGTCTAACCTGCAGCTTAAATGAAGAATGTGACTGTGCTCTGTGTGTGCCTTTAATAAATTATGTTCATCCAAACATGAGGTGGGAAAAACTGTCCCCTTAGGTGGTTTACTTCTTTTTACTCTTTGGGGAGCTCAGGGCCATGGTTTCACAACTGAATTAAGCTAATATATGTGGATTGGGATATAATGGCTCTCATTGCTTAAGCATTTGTGCTTTCTCCCATCCCTCCACAGGAGCTTGGGATCTCCTTGGTGGCATGGGTGTAGATAGGCTGCTGTTCCTTTTGAAATCTCACCCTGGGATTGAGCAGGCTTTTAATGCAGGAGCCTGAGGATAGGCTGGCTCTGTGTATTGTTTCTGGGTGCTCAATGTGACATTATATTTCCGAGGATATAGTGGTTTTATATCCTGTAATGTTCATGTGGTTCCAGTAGGCATCCGTTATGATTAGGGATGTTTGATTCCGTGGCACACTTGATGCACTCTCGCCCAGTGGGCATTCAAAATGGGAAAAATGCAACATGTGCCTCTGAGTACATTGATGTAAGCAATCTGCCTATAAAATCATTTCATCTTTTGAAAAACTAACCATTTTATTCTCCTAAAAATATCATAGACATTTATATTTTATTTAAGATCACTTTATTTTTTTCTGTACATTTGTTTTTGCAGAAATTACTAGCTGCAGCTGCCGAAAAAAAAGTTCAAGTAAATTTCTTCAGTCTTGGATTTTTGTCCCAAGATCTTTTTTTTGCGAAACATAGGACTGTATTTTTTTCAGATTCATCCATTTTTTCAGGATATTGGGGGAGAAATCTAAAATCTCATTTCAAATGTAATTTTTGAGATTCAAATGATTTTAAAAAGTTTTATTTTTGCCTGCTAAAACAAAAGGGCACCCCGTGCCTAACAGGCTAGCCCTAGGTAGGAGCAAATCCATACATGCATGATTTTTACTTAATTTCTTTTGGATATCTCTAAGTGATAGTGTCTTTTCTTGACCAGCTGGTGTCAGCAGTGGATCAGAAATTGCATTACAACAGACAGATGATTCATGCTTGGATGTTTTTGAATAAATGGATTTTAAAATTCCAAACTTTCCAATAGAAGTGGAAGCCTACATCAAAATACAAACATAGAAATCATACCACTAAGAATCAGACTAGTTCACAGCCAGATCACTGCCTTGGCTCTTAGTGCATTAGTTTAGTGCTCATGGACATCAAAGTACAAATAAGAGGTCATTAAACTGCTTTCAAAATATTTAATTTCTTTTGAAATTAATGCTGGCATTAGCAATGAAAAGCCTATGAGGTATTAAATGTGGAACTACTTAGACATGTCAGGGGTCTCATAGTAGGTGGTCCAAGGTTGAATTAGTGTTTTAGCTCGAAACCACTAATGTTTTGACATTTGCGTTTGACTTTTTTCTCCTCCTGATGTATGTGTTTATGTGACACGATGTTGGCCTGCTCATTTGACATCTTTTCCTGTTGTAGGCTATCTCCTGGGCAGTGAGGATTATTATACTCATGACCACTGTGTCCTCATCAAAGCAAAGAATGTGACGCGCTGTGCTCTGGACTTTCGAGATGGAGAAGAAGTTGCAACTGGATTTAAAAATGTGTACTCCACAAATTTATTCACAGAAAGAGCTATAGATCTTATAGCAAATCACAAAACTGAGAAGGTACAGATAACTTCAGCATTAAAGAATGTTTCTAAAACATTGATGAAATATTAACAGAGAGAGCTGTTTTTGAGCTGCTGTTCAGGGCTATTCAATAGGTGCATAGAGCTAAATGTGAGAAGTAGCAGTGGTAAAACTCACCTGCTGCCAAAATCAGCTTTGTCTGCATGGTTCTGGCCTGCTACCCTTCTCCATTTCTTCTATTTTAATACAATTAATATATTTTTAGAAATGGTTGAGCAAGTAGTTTGCACTTCTAAACAAAGAAGGGAAGCTTAAGTTGAGAAGTTTAATAGAAAGAAATTGCTAACAATTATGTTATGAAGAAAAGATAGACCTGATGTTTTTCCACAGCTTTCCAAAAGTAAGTTTTCAAAGCTTTCTTAGTTTATGTGCAAAGAATGGAAGATGTAGAAGTTGTAGAAGAAATCAAAAGGCACTACCTGCACAGTTGATAAAAGATGTCTGCTTTTGCTGCAGTAACTTTTGCACTTAGTGTTTTATGTTCAACTAATTTCCATTTTATCCCTTCCACCCCAGCCCCTCTTTCTCTATCTTGCCTTTCAGTCTGTGCATGAACCTCTCGAGGTCCCTGAAGAATACTTGAAACCATATTCTTCCATAAAAGATGTGAAAAGGCGCCATTATGCAGGAATGGTGACTCTCATGGACGAAGCAGTAGGAAATCTTACTGATGCTCTGAAAACATATGGTCTTTGGGACAACACAGTTTTTGTTTTCTCTACTGGTAAGTTCCTTCAAGTATTCTTTCAGTAATAACTTTGCTAACAAGCTGATTACAGGGAGATCTGGCTCCTCTGTCTTTCCTCTGGATATCTTCTAATGACATCAGAGTGATGAAAGTTGAGCAGGAGTTTACATGAAACAGCAGATTCTCTCCCTTCTCTTAGGGCTTTCTCAAGCTTGACAAAAACAACTCCGAAGTAGTGTCTGTGCGCATGGGGGATGCTCCTGGTGGTGTAAAAATACCTTTATCAAATCTGAGGAGTGCAGTGCGGTTAGAAGCATCCTACTTGACACTGTAGTTACTGAGGATCTGTCAGAATTAAATCCTTACTGAGAGCTGTCTATTTCTTCTGAAGCAGTCTGTCCTGTCTGTGTATTGCCACGTGTTTCATGAAGCACAAACAGCCAGACAGCAAGCAGTTTGAAGCCCAAACTGTTTTTTCTCCTCACTTTAAGGTGTTGTGTAGTTTTTGTCGTTTTTGAAGTATTTCACTGGCATCTTAGTCCCATGAAACAAAGGTCTGTGAAGAAAACAGTTGAAAATATGATGAGCAGTCTACTCAGCCAAATTACAATCTAAGTTTTTGTATGTACAGGCACATGATCTGGTTTCTAGGTTATTAGCGTAATGTAAATAATACATTGCAAAGCAGTCTCCTTTGTTTCCAAATTAAGAATGAAACAGAACTTTTTTGAAATACAGCTGCTTGGCTGGGTTTCAGGAACATATTTACTCTTGTTTGGTTGGAAATGGGAAGTAGCCTTTCAATGCATACAGTTGTTCTTTTGTCCACACTTTACATATTAGGGCTGTCATAATGGCAAATTAATTTTCTGTGAACACTTCAAATACTACAAAAACAACTGAAATAAACAGACAAGCAAAACAAAAAAAGAACCAACCAAAGTTTGATGAAAATGCACTTATGTGTTTTGAGTTTAGCAACTGCTTCCTATAGCACTCAGGATCTTGGAGTTTAATTTTGAGTCCAAACCTGTTTGCCTTATGATGTTATATTTGTGACCAGATTTTGCTCCAGCAAGATTTGGTAACTCATCTACGCCTATTTCTGTTGCAATGTTTTTATATTTTGAACTGAAATTGAGCAAAGACATATGGAAAACTATACCAGTATTTATTCCATATGGAAAAAATCCAGTCTTTGCTGAGACTGGGGCTCGGAAGAGTTATTTCAGAAATGTTTATTCAGTACGTTGTGGAATAAAACCAAAAACTTAAAGACATCTGAGCTAGAATTACAAGGTGTGAGTGAATTAAAAAGAAACGAATTTGTTTTTTTCATTTATTAAGCATTTCTTTTTTCTGAATTGTGACAGTGTACCCTGTTTTTCAACAGTGATTATTTTGCAATCAGTTGCAGGTATATTTTAACAACAGTCAAACAATCAGGAGAATCAAGTGCCTACTCTATCTAATGGGACTTATTTTGAGTTAATTGACAGTTTAAACTTCCAGGAGTTAAATTTAATATGATCAAAATGCATGGAAATTGGACTTAAATCAAGCAGCACAGGGGCCAGTGATTTGGGTCTTTTCAGTGTTCTCTCTTTACTTCACGCCGTTATTCTTTAGAGGCATAAAACATTGCATGCAATAAGAACTCAATTTCAAAAACCAAGTGTTAAAACCATAAAACATTTTTAAAAGACCAGAAAAAGGAAAAATCTTGTCAAATTATTTGGTTTGTCTATATTTTGTTAGTGCTTTTTCAGGTGGCGTGTTTCAGAACAGACATTAGAATATGGTTGAAAAGAGACATGTGAGGGTCTACAGTTGAGCATCTCTTGCAGAGAGCTCTGCTGTGTCAGATCTCCCTGCACAGCTTCCAGGTCCTTTGGAATTGGGAGTCCTGCTGTGCACTGGTAGCTGTAATATGAGCCTATGATTATAGTATGATGTACCTTCAGGTCTTGAGGACATATCTGCTTGGAAAAGTCTTCTTCCTGCCCCAAGTGCTGTTCTGGCTTTGGGAGACCCTTTTTTAGCTTAGTGGGACGCAGCAGGGCACACACACTTTTCTTTATTATCAAGAACTCTCTCCAAGAAAGTTCTTCCCAGTCTGTGGGATTAAGAATCAATTTAAGGAATTCAATGAAGACTGCAAGGGAGAATCTAGGGAATGATAAAGTTTATCCATAAGTTTAATGAACACTGTTAAAGATACAGAATCATCATACTTGCTCAGAGGAATTTGGGGGTGGCTGAGAGGCTGGACCTGCCCCAGCCATGGGCACTGCCAGCCCAGAGAGCCACACGTGTCCTGGGCTGCATCCAGAGCAGGGTGGGCAGCAGGGCAGGGAGGGGATTCTGCCCCTCTGCTCTGCTCTGCTCTGCTGAGACCCCACCTGCAGGGCTGCATCAGCTCTGGGGGCACAGCACAGGAGGGACAGGGACCTGCTGGAGGGAGTCCAGAGGAGGCCACAGAAGTTATCAGAGAGCTGGAACACCTTCGCTGTTAGGACAGAGAGTTGGAGTTCTCCAGGAGAAGAGAAGGCTCTGAAGACACCTTACTGCAGGCTTTAAGTACTTAAAGTAGACTTATAAAAATTTGAGGACAGAGTTTTTAACAAGATCTGTTGTGATAGGACAAAGGGTGATGATTTTACACTGAAGTAGAACAGATTCTGACTAGATATAAGGAAGACATTTTTCATAATGAGGTTGATGAAACACTGCAGCAGGTTGCACAGAGAGGTTGTGAATCCCTGGAAACATTTAAGGTCAGGTTGGATGGGGCACCAAATTAGCTGATCTAGTTGAGGAAGTCTGCTCATTGTAGGGGCGTTTGGCTAGATGACTTTTAGAGGTCCTTTCAAACCCAGACCATTCTAAGAGAAATGTACTCTCTGTTTGGTTAACTGTGTGCTTTGATAAAGGTGTTGTTGAAAGTCTGTAGAGGAAAAAGAAGGCCCTATTTTTATGGTACATTTTACCAGATTCATTACTATTTCCTTTTTAGTTGAGGCCAAAATTCACACTTCCATGTTTGTATCTCTCCATGCTTTAAAAGTCCTGCCCAAAGAATAATTTACAGGTGGTCATTTTGTATTTTGTAATTTGGCAAGTAGCATTGCAACAAACATAGTCTTCTGACTACCTCTCTGTGAGGTGTTGACCTCAAACAGTAGATTTCTTTTTACTGGGTGCATATTAAAAAAAACCCATAAAATACGATGTAATATTTGATCTTGTGGTATATTTTTTTATTATTATATTCTTTCATGTTTCTTCCTATTTGTTATGGCTCAAGAGGCATTGCTCTGAAAACATGCCAGCTGACAAAAGGAAATACTGCACATTTTGAAAGAGTCTTGTGAACTGTGTAGAAGAACTTTAGCTCCTTTTAAAGTGGCCTGATGGAGATAGCAGGATAAAAATGTAACTTCATTATGTGTGGTCATTAGCAAAGTCTGACTCCATCAGTATGTCCTGTAAATCAACCCTGTTTTTGAGGTGTCTTTTTCGACAGAAAGGCAATTTCTACAAGTAAATAAGAAAAAGTTGAGCAGATTCAATGGCATGTGGTGGTATATTTGTGTATCAAGTAGTAGCTTGAAAAGTCTTGACTGGTTTGATATGAAGTAGAATTTTCTTTTATGGGGCATTTTTTACACTGCAGATACAAGTAACTGTGCTAACGAGATCATTTATGAAAATAAAGTAATTGTTTGTTTAAACAAAACAGATGAAAAATGAATGCAGAAGGACTGGGTATGCATGGCCTTTTGTTCACTTGAAATCAAAAATAATGAGATAGGGTGTATTTTATCTTTTAGCAATTACAGAAGTAACTACTCTACATGTAACTACTAATGTCCCTGAAGAGAGCCTCGATTTAAAATAAAGGTCATAAAAAGCATTAAAATGGTACAAATTTGGCTCAGAACTATTAACATGGGCTTTGAGTCCAAATTTTGCATCAAATATAGAACTGTGATTTGAGGTAAGAAGTAGGGATTTGCTGTGAACACAATTCATTATAGTTTCTGCAAGGTATTACAAGAAATTTTGGTGTGAACATGCCAACATTAAAGCAAAGGAATATGACCCATAGTTTCAGTTCTGTATTAAAGCTGCTGTTCTTTGCTTTATCAAACTTTCAGCTCTTAGTTATGCTGAAACACTGTGGAGCAACACTCATTTCTTCCAGTATTTCTTGCTGATTTTGAATGTGGATTAGCACTGTAATGCCTGGTAGTTGCCATAAGAGGGCTTTGGAAAGCAAAACACGTGGAACCTTTCAAGCCTTGGTTTACATTGCTAAGAGGAAACCACATAAATCCTTTCCATAATGGAGCATGTGACAGTGATGACTGTTTTCACTCCAAAAGACGGTCTTTTTATCATTGTAGAATTATGATTAATAAGAGCACAGATTCTTTTGGACATACATACTTAATGATGTTTATACAGTCTCTATCATAACCCTAGGTTTTTTTTCCCCACAAAATTTCATATTACCCTTTTTTTCCTTTTTTTTCCTTTTTTTTTTTTTCCTTTCATTCCAGCCCACATATTGTGGCTTTTGGCTAATGAAATACTGGGATTTTCTTTTTACAATGCCTTCTTTAAGGCAAGAATCTGACTTTCACTGATTCCTCAAGGGAGTTTTCTTATCTTCTTGATATCTCTGTTCAAAAATGAACTCATGCTCCTTCACTTTTGCCTATAAGGGACTTCAGAGAGCCTACTAATTGTAGATTGGCCAGTCAATTGACTGGAGCAGTTACTCTGTGTCTGTGATGTCTGAGGTGCTAATTTGAAGGTTGTACTCCCAGATTTTTTCATTGCAGATCTGAAGATTTGTTTTAATTGTTCTTTCAGAGGTTTCTGAGAGGTCTGGTGTGTTTTCAGTAAGTAAAATGCCTAGCCATCTATTGCCTCAGCATCGGCTCCTTCCTAAGTGGAAAAAAGCACAGGCGCCTTAGCTGCAAGCACCTTCAATCACACCAGTTATTTGAGTTAATCTACTCCATTTTTTTTGTTGTTGTTTTTGTTTCTTGCTTATTTAATCTTATTTTTATACAGGAAAAGGTTCTGACAGTTCCCTGTATTTGCATCAGTTAGAATTGTTACATGTCAGTGACAGTGAAAGGTGCATGTGATTGGTGTTTTGTACTCCAGTGCCGACTTCTATTTTTGTTTTCAGGCTTTTTCTGTTTTAAAGTATGAGTGATAATTTAGAAATAAAAAACACATGCTCTGTCATATGATGAAGATAATAATAATGAGACTACATTTTTGAGAATATGTTATCAAAGGTGGAAATATTATGATGGGAATGGATTTAAAATCAATACTGAAAGATGTTGACAGACAATATATTGACTCCCTCCTCCCCTCCCCTTTTAAAATCCTTTGAAAACCCAGAATGTTTTGTAGGAAATGTTTGTTTATCTTCCATTCTATCTAGCATTAATCCCTCCCCACCCTCCCAGATTTTTCCATGCAAAACCTAACACTCCAAAGCCAAGTTCCTGAACAAAGAGGAACCTCATATTAGAGATATTAGCTTCTTTTTTGTCTTCATGGTTAAAAAATCCATCATAAGTTCAATCTTGATTTTTTCTTCCTGTTTTTAGCAGATGCCAGTGCTTGAAGTGAAGTTCATTTGTAAATGAAACTTGGAAGTGAATTTTGCCCAGAATTTTGCAAACAGCCCAGTTTTGCATAAAACTTTGACTTAAGCATGTTAATTGCTATGCTAGTAATTTCTTCTTCAGAATGAGATGAATGCTGAAAACAGCTCGTATTGTGTATTAACAATAATGTTTAATAATTTCCCACACCTCCCAAACGGTTGCCTTAAATGATTACTATTAAACTAAACTATACTAGTTTTGTTCTCCATAATAGGGTTTGTGAAGTCTTTAGTCTTTTTGTCAGAATTTTTCTACACCCAAAAAGTGGTCACTTCTCCTGTCAGTGGGACAAATCCACAGTTTTCCTGACAGTGTCTTGTCTGACTTGCTCACTGCAGACATATGAACAGTTTGTCAGGTTATTCCTGTTGGTTTTGGATTAAAATTTCCTTCTGTGTTTCTCTCATGTCTAGTGATGGTGTGTGCTGGTGTAGACCTTGACACAACAGGGTCTGTAGCTACTGAGATCTGTTAAATTACTGAGACTGCTCACAATGAAAGCACTTGACTGAAACTGACTGTGCTAGGATTGCTGTTATCATGAGAACTAAGAAGCACTAAGTACTTCTAAGTACTAAGAAGCAGAAAATAAAAAAAAATAATTCAATGGGATCGAAAAGATTGTCCTTTTGTAGGGCTAAATCTGCAAGTAGTGGAAGCTTGTGTACATCAATTTCTTTTCCCATGAGATCAATTTCTTTTCCACTCCAGTTTTGGTAAAGTCAGGAGAATAAGGAAGCAGTTTTGGTGAGTTGCGAAAAACCATAGATGTTGATTTATACGAGCACAGCTCGATAAAAGTTACTCTGTAAATGCTCAGCTAAGTTGTTCAGTAATTGGTGCTCTGATGCAGGAAAGGTATTATGTACCCTTGATGGAAAATAAAACCCCTATGGTTGTATTTAAAGTACAATAAGAATTACATTAACAGAATTTTATATTAGAAGGTGTAGCTTTTTATTGTCCCTCTAACTGAACAGCTCTCAGTAGTGCTTCCATCACACATACGCAAATAAATCTGTATTAAGCACTGAAAATACAATAATGTGTCAGCACTCTTGAAGAAAAAGTGGCATTTCTGCCATTGAAAATTGAATGTTCAAGGTTATTCTTCCCACTGTGAGTAAACATCAGCACAGTGAAGTATAGAACTGATGTTTCTTCATCAGCTGGTCTTACCAAATGATTTTGGTTCATTTTGTTGGAAATACATGTTTCATATGAGTCATCAGAGGGGGTGCGATTGTTCTTCATTCATATTTGCAGCATGACCAGAAAACAGAGCTACACATGGATCTTTCAGATGCAATGTGGGGAACAAGGGAAGAACATGAGTTCAAATTAAGGGCAAAGTTATTCTCCAATTCATGCTGCAAGTCTTATATCCACAGTGTAGATCTCTGTTGTGTATTCTGTACTCTTTTTTTTTTAATGAAACCTCAGTGGGAGTTCTGCACTTGGAACTTGTACAGAGTAAGCATTATTTATGCTGTGAAGATCACAGGGGAGAAATTTTCCCCAAATGTGATCCTTTACCAGTATTATTGACAGGGGTGTCTGTTTAACTGTGACTCAGAACCATGAGCCTAAATCACTCAGACAAAGCGCTCTGAAGTCCTGTTCTGTGATCTAGACTTTCAGCAAGAATGTTGGAGGTCAAAAGTGAGATGCATATACAAGCTGTATATCGATACTGTGTCTAATGTTTGCTCATATTGTGTCTGGCACTAGTAAGTGCTATTTAATTCCCTTTCACGTACGCAAAATTCACACAAAAAGCTAAAAAAGGCCCAAGTAAACCAAGCACTAGCTGCCTGCTTGTTTTGTGGATACTGACAGCTAATTGCAGTTTTCATTCAAAATGGTGTACACCTATTAAGCACTACCTATTAATTGTGCACACCTATTAAGCATTACCTATTAATTGTGTATGATTATTAAGAATTACCTATTAATTACTAAGTAGACTTGTCTCCTGCTTATATACATTACTTCATTTTTAAATAACATAATACACATTAAATGATATGCGGTGGTGTCATGTCTGCTAAATACCTGTGAGGGGTTAAATTGTTGAATCACTCTTGTTTGTGGTTGCCATTCTTTGCTCTTTACAAATGTTAGCTGTTACTGCCTCTGTAATTTCAATAGTCTTTAAAGCAAAATCGTACAAGGTCCAGATCTACATTATGGAATAGAGATGTCAACACTTAATGTAAATGAAACTATGGGGTTTGGCTCTTCCGTAGTCTCCCCATCAGAAATAGGCAACAGGAGGAAGGGTATAGAAATAGAGGCTTTGTCTTACTTTCTATTTTTTTCACTTGTCTGAGGTTGTTTGCATGTTACACCTTTTGTTTCTTTGTAGCTGCAAACTTCAGAAATCTGATTTGTAGAAATATTGAAGGTAGTGTGAATCATTTAATTGACATGTGTTGTTTTCAATAATACCAAGACTCTAACATTAAAATTGTTTTTTAAACTCTGTAGGTTACATGTGAAGTAATTTCTTAGTTAACTTTTAATATATTTTCCAGTTCTGCTTCAGTTGGATGGGGCATCACACTGACCTCCATGTGGTTCTGATTAGGTTTAAGAACAGGATTGCTCCTAAAGCCCCAGCCTTTCAAAGGAGCATGAGATACATAAAATGTAGGAAACAATTACTGCTCTGGATAGAGCCCAGGACACGTGTGGCTCTCTGGGCTGGCAGGGCCCATGGCTGGGGCATGTCCAGCCTCTCAGCCACCAGCACCCCCAATTCCTTCTGGGCAGGGCTGCTGGGATCTGGTCATGCCCAGCCTGTGCTGGTACCAGGGCTGCTCTGACCCAGCTGCAGTACCCTGCACTTGGTCTCATTGAACCTTGTGAGATTCCTGTGGGCTGTCTCCCAGAGCTTGTTCAGGTCCTTCTGGATGAGATCCTGTCCCTCAGGCATGTCAGCTGCACCACTCAGCTGGGTGTTGTCAGCAAATTTGCCAAGGGTGCACTTTGTCCCACTGTGTCATTGGTGAAGATATTAATCAGTGCTGGTCCCCATATGGACCCCAAGGGACACCACTGATCACGGATCTATGTCCAGATTTTGAGGGATTGACTGGTTCTCTGAATGTGACCACACAGCAAATTCACTGTGCTGTGAGCGGCCCACCTGTGAAATCCATCCCTCCAGTTTGGAGAGAAGGATGTTTTGGAGAGAAGGATGTTTTGGGGGACTGTGTCAAAGACTTTACAGAAGTCTAGATAGAGAACCTCCGTAACCTTTCCCTTGTCCACATGCAGTCACTTTGTTTTAGAAAGCCATTTGGCTGATGAGATGGGACTTGCCCTTCCTGCAGCCACGCGGGCTGTCCCGTGGAGGCCTGTCCTCCATGTGCCTTAGCACAGACTCTAGCAGGATCTGTTCCATCATCCTTCCAGGCACAGAGGTGAGGCTGACAGGTCAGTAGTTCTCAGGGTCATCCTTCTTACCTTTCTTAAAGATGGGTACCATGTTTCACTTTTCCAGTTGCCTGGGACTTGCCCTGACTGCCATGACTTTTTAAGTATCATGGAGAGCAAATTGGCAACACTATCCGTTTCAGGACTCCGGGATGCATTTTGTCAGGTCCTGAAGGTTTATGTAAATTCCTCAGGTGGTCATGAACCTGATCTTCTCTTACAGTTGCTCTCTTTCTTGTGGTCCATCCACTCAAGAGGTGTGAGAAAAGAGACTGTCAGAAGAAGAAGACTGAGGCAAAAAGTTGTTGAATACCTCAGCTTTTTCCTCATTCTTTCTTACCAGTTTGTCAGTCACCTCAGCTGTGGGAGAACTCCATTCCCCTGACCTTTCTATCCTGGCTGTAAAGCCCTTGTTACTTTTTGTGTCCTTTACCAAGAGATGCTCAGCTCCAGCCATACCTTGATACCTGCCTTGGACTGCATCCCTATACTCTTCCCAGAATACCTGTTTGCACTTCCACATTGTGAAATGCACTACCCGTATGTTTTCTTCTTGCCCCTAAGTTTTACCAGTAGATTGACTCTGTCATTGCCTTCTTCTCCTGATTTCTTATGCCTGGGGTTCAGGAGCTTTTGCCCTTTATGTCCTTAAAGTTCTGTCAGCTCTGTTCTGCTCCCTTGCCCACAAGGGCATTTCCTTAGGGGGGTTCCTATTGATGAGCTTCTTGAAGAGCTGAAAGTTTGCTTCCCTAAAACTGAGGATTCTGTCTTCACTCTTTACCTGGCTCATATCTCTTAGGACTGAGAACTCTGTCAATACATTATATTATATAAGGCAGTTCAAAAATTATCAAAATGTAATTTCTTAGTTTTTTACAATTTTTTAATTCAGTATTTTTTTTAATAATTGCTTAATAGTACTAAAGCAAAGTTTGATTTTTTTATATACATACATTTTTAGGTTTCCTTTGTAACTGATAAATACTCTTTGAAACAACCCAGAACCATCTGACACAAAGCTTTAGTATTTATTTAGAAGTATTTCTTCTCCTATGGACTTACTTTGTCAATCAGTGACAGCCCTATAGAAACACAGGGAAAATCAATCATTGATTCACTTGGGAAAGAAGAATGCAATGTTGTCTGGTCTGGGTTAAGAATTTGGGAGAAATTGCAGGTGTTGTAAGATGGCCTTAGTCAAATGAGAAGTATCTGAAAAAGGTTATTTGAATCCCTGCTGAGATGTTTTGGATCTGTTTTCCTTCCCTGCTTTTTTTCTCATATGTGTCCATATAAACTATGGGTTGGTTAGTACATCTGTTTCATATATTTATGAATATTCCAGAACTAAAGTATGCTGCTAGGCTAAACTCTACAGAATAATGTAAGAACTTCCAAATAAAAGCTCTGCACAACTGTTCTTTCTTTAACTTTCCATTATTTCTTCTATTTCTTGTTAGAATAGAATAATGGATCAATATTGGTGGGCAATATTAGTTTCGTGTCCTTTAAAAGATCAAGATTTTCACTCTCTGCCTTAATTAATGGGAGAGTAAAACCAGCAGAATTTATTTAGATGGTCAGAATATAGATGTGCTGAATGCAAAGGAAGCCATGCATTTTACAAATTGTTGAGTCAAAAATACCAGAAGAAACACTGAAATCCGTGAGCATGTTAGTTATTAGGCAGTGGATGCTAAGATTTGGCTCAGGTAAGTGTATCAGATGATGTAAATGTCTGATGTGGAAATGGCTTGGAGAGCTCTTACTGCAGTGTCCACTGTAGGTTTTTTTCCTCTCTTCATCCTGACACTGGAACGAATAAGCTGATTTCCTCTCCTTTTGGAAGGTTCCTTGTTCGTTTTTTTTTCAGTTCTTACAGCTTGGTCTTAATCATTCCTCTGCTTTCTTTAAACCTCTTTATGCCCATTTGAAATCTCTGTTTCTAGACATGCCTCCTATGACTGGAGTATCTGTCTCTTACAATACAGCATCTATCTTTACATTTCTCTTTAAGCAGGAAGAAACACCCCCTCTTTTATCTGCCCTTTGAGCACTGCTGCCATGTGGAATGCTGCCTGTGCTTGCTCTTACATTTGACCTCCAATTGTGTTTTCTCAAATTAAAATACAGCCAGAGCTTTGTGTACATTGAAGTGAGCTGACCTTGAATTCTGTGTTAAGATTCCAGAGTAGCTTGAACCAGTTGGGAAGAACAGAAGTCTGCAGCGGTAATTTCACATGTATTTTAAAGTAAATGGTTTTAACCTACAACACATAAAACCAAATAATGCAGCAAATGTAGTGCAGATTTTTTGTTACTGACTTCTTGTATTGTAGATGATCTCCATATTTAGGCTATGCAGAAGATTGTTACTGGTCACTGCAGAGGACTGGATGTATTGAAGCATTGTACTGCTTCTGATGACCTGGAAGAGTATACTTTATCAAATCAACAGTGAGGTAGCATATGCTGACATTTGGTATGCAGAACCTAGTGAGAGTTTTAATAGTTGAATCTCTAAGTCTGCTTTAAGTCTACTTTCTATTTGCACAGAAGCATTGTAACACATTTTACAATCAAATTAGCATTTGTAACAAGTGGATATAAAGAAAGATATCCTCTGCATGTTTTCTTGGTTAAGTCCAAATTTTTTCAACACTATTCTTCTGTTACTCATGGGGGTTAAAAAACAAAAGGTGCATTCCATTACTTTTCTCTGTAATGTTGTAAATAGTTGCAGTTCTGACTGCAGAGGATATTAATTGATATCTGCCTTCTTGAATGTATCACACATTCTGCTGCCATCAAACTGTGTTCCAGTGATTTCACAGGATTAAAAAAGCAAAGCCTTTGTTTAAAAAAAAAAAATTAATACTTAGAAATTTTTTGACTAGGAGAGAGAAACTATTGCTCACCATGTTACAGTTCATTAGAAAGTCAAAGGTACTAGAAAGAATACAAAGGCAAAAAACCCCAACAACAACGACCAACCAACAAAAACCCAACAACAACAAAACAAAACAAAAAAACCCCCAAAAAATTAAAAGGAAAAGTGCATGTCTCAGGTGGCAGAATAGCTGTGTAGACAGTGATGTATGGGGCTAAGGTTAAGGTTAGGGGCTTTTTCTGCCCACAGGTGCCTCCTTTCACAGTCCGTTGCCCCTGAGGTCTCTCAGCTGCTCAGGGCCTGCATGTGGCTTCCTGTGATTATCTCCAAGTGACCTTGGGTACTTTGAATTTTACATAGCTACAGTGGTTTCAATTTATTAATCTAGATAATTTTGACATAACTGTGTGAAGAGTAAGCACACTTACAATCATATCAGCCTTTTTCAGAGATTGTTTACCCCTTGTGTGATCTGAGAGGTTTTAATTACCTCTGTTCTTTAAATTAGTTCAGTCAGAGCCTTCCTGCAGCCTAAGGCAAATGAGGAGATAGGCTTTGGGAAAACATGGACCTGAAGACCTTGCCTAATTTAATGGGTCAAGTATTCTGAAATCCCGAGAGAAATCTGGAATAGGATTTAGTAAAACTTCCTTGCTAAAGTGGGAGTAGAGGGAATATATGACTTCTGGACTCACTAATATATGAGTCAGGTAGTGGTTACTCATGAGGGCAGAAGTCCTTTTCAAGGAAGATAAAACTGCAGCTGTAAATGTGGAGATTAGGGGAGCTCACCACTTGAGATGCCACCATCACCTCTAGCCACCCCTCCTTTGCAGTGATCTACCCTATGACTTAATACTTCTTAATGCAGGTCGGACTAAGCAGGCTGAGGAAGGATCATGTGGGTGGTTTGATTAGTGATATAAATGAGGTTATAAATTCTGACTGCTGGTGGCATCAGAAATGTCAAGAAATAGTGGAGAAATTAATTTGGCAAGCATAGGTTAAATCACAAAGCACATGTGCTTTATAGCTTTAATATCACTATATTAGATAAGAAATTCACAGAGAAAAGAAGACAAGATGTCTTCTGAAAATGATAGGACTTGCCTATTTCAGAAGTATGGGTGTACTGTGAATCATTTGACCATCCAGGCCTAAAGCTCTGTGTATACTGTCTTTGAGCAGAGGAATCTGTTAGTGCATTTTGGATTTTTCTGCTTATTTCCCACTTTTGGGAATGGAAATAGAAAAAAATTACCCTGTAAAGGATAGAGTTTCCAGGGCAAATATTTCTAGGGAATGATCATTAGGCACAAAACCATTAAAACTATAATGTCCACAAAGAGCAAAATATGCAATTTAACTATTCTGTTGAAGTCCACAGTCATTTCTGTTGTGCATATGAACAACTCGCCTTAAAAATATCTGAGAGTTATAGTGTATATTTGAGGACTGAATGTGGTCTGTACAGCTAGATGTTGCCAAGAGGAGAGATTTCACAACTTCAGGATTCAGGAAATATGATCTAAAGTGGCAGAAAGTTCAAGGATGATGATATTGGAGAAAGGTTGGATCTTGCCAAGAGGAAATTGCTGGTGACCTTACTGAACTAGCGTGGTGCAGGCAGATTGCAGAGATTCAAACATGGGAGTAATTAAAGAGGGCATGTTTTGGCATGTAGCTGGGGGAAAAAATAACAAAGTTGGAATAAAAGAATCATTAATAAGTTAAAAATTTTTAATTTAAGTATTCCTTCTTGTCACTCTCTTGAATGTAGCATTGATGTGATAGAAGGAAAGAAAGGAGAGTATAAGGTACAGCTGTAAATGCAATTTTTTTCTGTTTTTTGGAGAACATAGGCTCAGTTTTGTCCAGCTTAACATCCTTTTTTCAGATTCAGCGGTATATTATTCAGCCATTGTTTCTTGTAACCAAGCAAAGTTGTTAAAGAAAGGAATAACAAGCAAAACATATTCTGAATCACTTATTCAGCAAATAGCTTACTTGCCAATTCCCTGCCTGGAAAATATAATCCATTGCTGAAGAACGGATATATGGAAACTGGTTAAAAACCCTGCTTCGGTCATTAGAGGGAACAGATATTATTTATGTAAACTTCCATTACTCTCCATTACTTGTGTTTCTCTATCACCATATTAACTTATAAAATAACCCCTTTCCTCGCCTGCAAACTTGGTTGCATTTAACAAAAGCTGAGGTGGCTGTTGGGAGAGCCTTAGACAATGCTGGACGTGCCTATACAAGACGAGAAAATGGTTGCATTTCCACATTGTTCAATAAAATTACCTATTTCTTTCCATGATCAAAATCTCTCAGAGAATGACGCAGCCTACAGCAAGCAAAACTGTTACAACTGATGACAAAATGATTAGCCTTTCTCATCCCCTCTGTAAGGCTAGTGTTATAAAGAATGTTATTTTCTTCACTCTTTGGAGTAAAGAGTTTCAGTTTTTGTGGTTTATGTGCTTGGTGTGAGAATTAGTACATGGACGCATACTTCTTCCTAAGGTGTATGCTGCACTTTTTAAAAATGTCCCCTGTGGTAAGTAATAAATAAAGAATTTTGTTTTGTTTTTATATTATTTTGCCAGCAGGTATGTGTTTCTTTCTGGTAATGAACTCAGTCAATATATTCTGGATATAGCAAGGGCCCCGAGAGATTAAGAACTCAAACAAAAGTGATGTAAAAAACAGATGTAAATCTGTCCAATGGCCGGAATCAAGTCATCCTTTGCACAGTGTAAAACTAATGCATGTGTCTAAACTTAAGAAGAAGAAAGGACATCTGGCTTATAGAGGGTGAAATATTAAAGTGGTAGACACAGAGGGGGGATTGGGTTACTACTGGATGGCCAAGGATCAGCTGTAATACTCCTTACGTGAAGGAGTGGCCCTGCCACGCCTGCTTTTAGGAATGGATTTCTAAATTCCTTGCACCAATGTTTCTGCTGTTCCTGTGCTGACTGGAGAGTTTCATCATGGGGCAATTTTCCATGTCTGCAGGTGATTGTGTTGGAAGGTGCCCATCTGCACCACCTTCCTGTGTACAGGCTGGGCTGGACTGTGTGCAGCCCTGTTCTTTCTCCCCAGCCTTTCTCTCAAAACCTTTCCCAGCTGTATCCTGATGTGCTAAACGGCTTAAATTAACTCTAGATTGCTCTGTTTATTGTGTGCCAAAGGAGTGACAGAAAGCAATCAGAGCAGCTTCCTCTCAAATAAACTCCAAGAAAAAAGGGGTACAGGATATTAGGATGGAAAATATGGGTTCTGGGAAGAACCCTGGGGCTTTAATGCCTGTGTATTAGATTAGGTCTCTGCTGTTTGCATTTTAATTCTAAGTTTTGGCAGCTTCCTATCCCTGGAAGTGGGATTTTGGGTTGTTTTTCTATTTTCTTTTTAAAAGAAAGCAAAAAGCTTATATGGTCAAAGTAGTAATTTCTTCTCTCTCCCTCAAATGACACTCTAGAAGATGCTCCCCTATGGTTATCAGTCTCCTTGTGGGCCGTATACACCTCGTTACCTCTGCTTCATGTGAAGTCAGTGATATCTTTTCTTGTGTATGGCTCTGATCAGCAATAAATATGAAACTAGTTTTCCACCAGCTCCTGTCTTCACTGTTGGGATAGCATCCTATTTTTTTCCATTACAACTTGCAGCCTAAAGTACAAAGGTAGCAGGTCTGAGGTCAGATCTTTCCATACCTCTGACGTGTGGTTTTGACTGGTTGCTGCTTATAAAGTGTATCTGTAAGCGCAGTAAAAGCATCCCTACTTCCTGCTTTTTTTCTTCCAAAAGCTGCTATAAATATGACTTCTAATTAGATCCATAATATTATTTTGATAATAGCACTAGAGTTGTTCTAAGAGAGTCATGCTGCTTCCAGAAGTAGAGGAAGAAACCCAAATGTATGCAGAATAAACTTCTGAATGCTTTTACTGAATGAAAACACCTAGGTGCTGCCAGCTGTTGGACAGTCTCTGCCCTTAGAAAATTTATTGTGTAAAATTCAGTGCTTCCCAGCATACTTTTGGTTATACGTCAGCCTTATCCTGTCCTCTTATTATTGTCTGTTTACCATATGGACATGTCTCTTCTCTTTGGTAGGGAGGGTTGGGGCATGCACTTGGAAGCTGAAAATCCTTTTGAGTTACAACAGTTTTTTTTTTCTTTTTGCAATGAGGGAACATATAGGAGAGATTCTGTTCCATTTAGCAAAGAGAAACTACCTTAGTTTCACTCTTATCTACACAAAACCATTAATATATTAATCAGAAACAAGAAACTGGAACGGGAGTCATTATTGACAACATTTCCCCTTCAAACTTTTTATGCACATATTTCATGTTAGGTTACATACAGTTGATGGCTTTAGGATAGTAGCAGCTTTTTGTTTCAGGAGTAGCAGAAGCTTAAAAGGTTTTTTTACCTAATTTTGAAGATGCTTTATTTTGATAACATATTGAAGTACCCTGCATTATAAAATAAAATGAAGGTGTTTTTTTTCTTCTGGTTTGTACTCACTTCAAAAATATTGTGTGGCTTTAGACAGGGCTTTCAAACAGAGCTTGGCACAGTTTGCATATCAGACAGATGTGTGCTAGATCAGCTTACTGCAGGGGCCCTTGAGGAGAAATCAAAGAGCATGGGAGTTTTCTAGTGCAGTTTTAGAGAAATTAATAAATTCAAAAAAAGACTAGGAGCTAAAGTACAGGTGGAAAACAGAAAAAAAAGCTGAGGCATACCGATATTGGATTTGAGAAGTACTGTAGGTACATAAGGATTATTTGGCAAGTGTTTTGTAATTATTTGCAGGAAAAAGGAGACCTCGGTGTTGGTAGCCAGGAATCAGAAATGTTATACTAGTTGTTGATTAAAGTTATCATGAGTACATGATAAAAAAATACTGAATTGATTCACAATACCTAATTGCATTTATGTAATTCTAGATAGTTAAATTTTTTTCTTTCTTTGCCCTTGCAGATTTATTATTTCAAATTATATATTTGGGCTGTGTTCTGAATAGGATAGTAAAGTATTTTCACAGTCAGAGATTTTCTTGGCACACAGCACTTCATTGCACCTGATTTCTCTCACCTTTTCTTTTTTTTTCTTTTTTGACTGATTCCTAATCAGTTAAATCCTAAATGTTGATTGGTTATTTCTTGCTTAGTGGGTATAGGAGTTATATACATACAAATGTATTAAAATTTTGGATAGCTATTTTAAAAAATGAATATAAGTATCCAAGAAGCATTTAAATTTGCAAACCTCAGTAACATAAAACACTTAACATGTTTAATTTTGTGTGTGTGTGTGATATCAAGCATTTTTGGTCTTCTGTAACTTGCTGCTAAAATTTATGCAGAATTTGTTGTGCACTGAGGTATACAGAGAAAAACAGTTTGGAAATACCATATTGGATTGTTGACTGGAAAAGAATTTTTTTCCTTGAGATTGTTATTGTTCTGGTAGGAATTAAATAATTACTTGTGTATTTTCTAAAATTATTTTCATAAAGATTTTCCGTATTACTCCTTGTCCTACAAATGCCAAAAACCGTTGTTAAATTTACCTTGACAATTAAGATTATTAGGACATATACTTAAAATTAAGTTCTAATACTGTAATCAAGCTTGTATAATATGTATCGCATGGTTAAACACACTTGTATCATCTCTGTAGAATGGACAGTGCAGAATGAGTTGAAGTTAAAGACAGTTTATGTAAATGATGAGTATGTTTGTGAAGTATTCCTACTGTCTGACTCAAGTAGTGAGCAGGAGTGATTTTTTTTTGCCTTGTAAGGGGACTTATGGGTAGCTCTTTATTATTTGAACAAAAAATATGCAAAATGAAGAGAAGTACTGGAGTGAAAACTGCTTAATAACAGCCAAATACAGCGCTGGATGAATCTTTGGAGAAATTCCAGGAAGCCCTTTCAGAAGAGCTTGTCTAGAACAATTTGCCAGGCATGTCAACGGGACTGTGGGGTGTAGCTCAGTTGTGGTTCAAAGAAGAATGCAGCAACCTGAGTGGTCACAAAGGAGACAAAAAACATATGCTCTGTTAGGAAGAAAAATAAAATTCCCTTTCCTGTAGTGTAATTGAAACAAGGCCTGGTCTGTTCAAAAATAGGTATCTGTACAAGACAACACATTGTTTCTTTTGGGAAAAAAAAAAGGCAAAAAATTCTAATGTACTATTTATCGCCTTTAAGCTACACACTTAAGCCCTATCTAAGACTTGACAAAAAAACCAGCAAGGAATATCTTTAAATGAACACTAATTTCTGGCCTATTTGCAGAGAAAATTATGCGTCTATTCTAAACCATTAATGTGATGCAGGATTGTGATCAAAAGCTGCTGAGATAACATGTGCAGGCAGTAGAAGTCACAGGAGGAAGTTGCTTGGGTGTTGCCTATGCTGTATTTAGGTGGTCTTTGGAAGCTCTTATTATTGTGTTTGCCCACTATCCAAAAAATAAAACATAAAAGTCTCTTTATAGCTTTTTTAGTAAGTTTTTCATTCCACTGCATGGGCAAGAATGGATTTTTTTTTTTAATCTGAACAATTTGGGGAGATTAAGCTTATTGTTTTCATTTTGTTTCTTTTCCTAAAAATAACTTTCAAGCCCATTGATAAGTCCAAACTGGATTTCTCAGAGAAGTGATCTCTGGTGCTTAAACAAATCTATTAATGCTATTAATATTACTCTTGAGTTCAGTAACTACTGTGAATTTTTCTTGGCAATGAATGCATACAGGCAAGAGATGTTCATGATCCTGGGAAGGGCATTTGTCAGAGTTTGTTCTTAAATCAACACTTTTACCTTTTTTTGGTTTTCTTCTGTCTAGTGAGGTACAAATCCCATATAAAGCTTTCCCCATAGTTGTGAGCATCTATTTCCAATGGTATCTTTAGAGTGCAAAGCTGACTGTAGCTTCAGTTCAGGGTAATTTTGTGAGAAAGTGAGTCCATCCAAAGACTTGAATATGTGCTTTGTTAATTATTTCTCTCAGAATTGATGGTTTTTATTGTCAGTCTCTTCTTTAAAGAAATCTTATTCATTAAACTGCTTGCTCGTTACACACATCCCACATCACTGTATAAATACACTGCTAGTCAAAATGTTTGGCAGCTGGCAACTCTTCAGAGAAGTATTTGGGAGAAACAGAAGGGCCCCGCTGTATAGTTTTGTTTATTGATTCCCTTAAAAACTCCTGCAAAACATCTCTTACAGTTTAGAAATTACAGATTTAGCAAGTTAAACTCTTTCTCATGTATATGACAATGAATATTAATTACAAAAGCAGATGTTTGTGAGAAGGAACATTTGCCTTCATTTTTAAAGTTGTATTTATATTCAAGACACACAAGCTTTACTTTGCATCTGATTTTCTTATGTTGAAAGGTTTTTATTAAATATAGTTTTTAAAGTAACCCTTCTTCTTCTTTATTTTTAATAAGAGAACCACATTAGTTTAAAAGACAATCATCTGCATTTTAAGAATTGGTTATATTCTCTGTTTTTCTGTGACGAAAATAAGTCCTATTTTCACCTAATTTTTCTGGGATGGAGATACTTTGTGACATATTTTTGTTGTTTCTGCTTGTTCCATTGAAGCTGGTGTTGATTCAGCTTTGATGGAAACTACCTTTTAAAGTAGCCAGGATGCTTCCATTGCTCTCCTTTATTCTCTTGTTTTGTCATTTACCCAGCATATGTGTGCTGTGCATTTTTTCATTGGTGGTGCTGGTGTGTGGTGAAAATTCTGTTTCAGCCCATTCTTGTATTAGTGAGAGTGGCTTTTCCTCATATTCTCATTTGTTGCCACAAATTTCAACTTGTAGAAGCAAATTCAGTGAGAATGGAAATAAAATTCAATGAGAATGGAAATAAAGCATCTAGGTACCCCCTTCATTAAAATAATACATAATAGGAGTGATTAATGCTGTGGGAAACAATGGTAGCTAAACATCTCTCAAAGCAAGCCAAGCCAAGCAAGGAATAAAGCTTAAAAATGTGTGATTCTTCTGTTAAAGAAAGAGCTGCATAAATTGGCTATATAATACTTATGCCAGGGGGCCTAATTTCTAGATACAGCCTTATTCACTCCCCTTTCATCATTTCTTCAGGGACAAGAGCTGGTTAGTTTTATGATTTTTAATACCCCTAGTGTGTTGTGGGTACTGCTGTAGTCTAAATTATGTTGATGTAATTGCAAAAAGTATTCTACAGATAAGAAAAAACATACATTCACTACATTTTCCACACTATTTCAGATTTTTAATGAAAATCATATTTGATATTTGTCTCCAGCAAAGAAATAATGAAGTATCATGCCTGGGGGAGGTTTGTGTTTTCAGCTGAAGTAGCAAGGCTGAAACTTTAATTCTAAGCAATCTTATAAATCGGGTCCACAAGGTGTAGGTAGCTTAATTCCAAAAGCTTTGCTCTGGAGACTGTCTTCTGACATAAGATAGGGTAAGTCATGGAGAGAAATGGTTACAAAAATGTATGATAAATAGTTCAGAAAATATTGTTTTGAAATGGATTTAGAATTGGATATGAAGCCAGTGTAGAACATGAAGAAGCAATGATTCCATTTGTCTCACAAACAGGTGGATTTTTAAGTATGTGTTTTAAACTAATGTGAGTTTCCACTTGGACTTGGAGTTAGTTCCATGTTTGAGATACATGGGTAAAATAGCATAAGGAGTTAGTAAGGAATAACTTATTTGGGAGAAAATGAGAGTGGTTGTGCTTCCACAGATGAAGGATCTGTCTAGCCAGGAACCCTCTCACTATGGCAATTCTTCGTGGCACATGTCTAGGAAACATGTGAAAACTTGTAAATCTTCAGCATTTGTGGCTGAAGAAACTCGTGCGACTGAGGTCATGTGTTTTCATATAGGAACTATATACTTTTTTCAACTTTGACTTCTTCACTGACTTTCTGAACCCACACAAGCTTTTGGCATCAATATATACATCCACAGATCTTGATTTAGAGGAAATGTACCCGAACACACACACACAGAGCCAGTGCCCATCTTGTCTCTTGCTGTCCAGACATACTCCTGGAGGTAAAACCAAGATCCCAACAGCAATTACAGTCCTAAGTGGACTTTCTGTCAGGTGTGTACTCCATGCAACCAGTGGCTTCTTGTTTATTCCCTCTCCCTTTATTATTTAGTAGTTAGCTTAATATTTTATTAATACAGATCCCATTAGGGTCTTTCATTGTTATGTAATGAACTCCTCTTTAACAAAATGTAGGTATTTGAAGTCCTTGATAACATTTCAGACTGTGTTGAAGGTGTTGCTTACATGCAAGCTGTTAGTGACACATCATTTACGTTCTGCCTACCTAGAGAGGAACCAGACCTTAATAATCAACCATCCTTCTCCCTCCTTCAACACTTTCTTGATAACTCAATCAAGAAATTACGCAGGAAGGAGCACTTGAACATAAATTCCTAAGGAAGGAAAAAGTAATGTTTTAGCAATGTGAGAATGAGCTACCAAATTAGGGGGATGAGCCTTGTTTCATATGTTCATTGTTTTTTAATTTGCATATCAGATCAACTATCAAAACAATTTTTCTCCCTTTTCTTTTAAACTTGATATACTATTAATAAAAGATATAAATTTTATTCAGAATGTATGTTAGATAGACTCCCTTTATCAGGGAAGTTATTGTGTAGAGAAACTGGCAGAATGTGAATGGTTTTAGAGAAAGCAAGGAAAAGTAAGTAACATAAAGATTTGACTGTAACCCGAGAAGTGCAAATTTCTCTCTCCCTATTCTTCAGAAATACTACCTACTTCTATAATTTCCTTGGTACTTTGTTGCTGATAATCAGGAATTAGAAAAATTCTCTTGTACTACTATTGAACAGACACAGACAGTGAGCAGTTTGTGATACAAAGGAGATATGTGAAATGTTTAAGTTCTGATTCCTCTGTATGTCCAAACTCTGCTCCATTGCAGTGTGCCTGCATTAAAAGTCGAATGCCTTTTATCCTAAGGCCACCAAAGGTTAAAATCTACTGAAAACTCTGTCCCATGAGTATCTCTGACAGGAATTCCTGTTTACATTACGATAAGAAGGAATTGTTGAAACTGATTGTCGTGGTCTGACATAGTTCTTTTTTACATTTTTGTTGTAACCAGCAATTGCTTTAAATTCTCAGATCTCAGAGCTTAACATTGTTGTGCAAAAAATAATGATAGCAGTCTTCATTAATTTCTTTTTAATCCAAAAGTGCAGGAACGTGGGCAACCCAACTGGAAACTAGTTGGGCCACGGGATGTTTAACACTTTTCAAATAAATTTTTTTGGCAAGTGCTTCATTTAGCTTAGGCTTCTGCCTTTCAAAGTTTTCACAGATATCTGTGGTTTATTCCCTTGTAAAACAAAAGTGCAGTAGAAAGATGTGGGGGTTTACCTTGATTCCTAATTAAAACCAGGATTTCAGAATAAACTGAGTTGAAAGGGGCTTGGAAGGGACCCACAGGCACTATTGAGTCCAACTCCTGGCCCTGCACAGAACCATCCCTCAGGATCACACCATGTGCCAAGGAGTATGTACAAATGCTTATTGAACTCTTGTCAACCAGCAAGATAATTTTGTTCTGGTTACAGTGAAGTTCTTCTGTAAGGGGTTGGACTTCTTGTTTCTTCCCTGAAATTCAAGTTTTTTAATTAGAAAATACAATACAAACCTGTCAAATTGTACTGAATGTCAGTTTAGCAAATACTATTTGAAGTAATTTTAACCTCATTAAAATAGAGGAAAATTATGCTTTACAGAATTGCCAGCAATGACACTTCTGAGAACATTACACTAGGCAAGAAAAATTGTATAACAGTACTGATGTAAATTCAAAGAATCATTACTGTTAACTTCAAGGATCTGGGTTTTATCCTAAGCGTGCAAGCTTGGTCAGAGAGAGTTAAAAAGGAGAGCATACCATGAGCCCGCTTGAATTCATGTAGATATTTCTGTAGTCGTGGGGATTCAGCTTTTTCTGTAACCACCTTATATGTTATTCTCACCAAACAAGAATTCAATTTCTGAATCACTTCAGTTATGTTAGTTTAAATTAATTTTATTAGGGCTTTATCATTCTGTCTGAGGAGAAGGAAGCCCTGTTTTGTCTAACCTTATGTGTAGCTGCCTAAAAATATGGAAAACCCCCTGCTTTTAAGACTGGGTGTGTGAGTATTGTCCTGGGACTGGAATAACAGGTTTCTATTTTAAGCATAGTTTACTGCTTTGGAAACCAGTGTGTTCTGAGTACTAAGGATGGCATTGATAGCAACTCTTCTTGTGATCCTTAAATTAGTTGAAACTAAATTTTTGAAGTCTTTGGTTCTGAAGGCTTTGGATATCTAATGGTGTTTTGAATCATGGTCAGAAGTCATTCTTAGCACAGTCTTTCTAAATTCCTGTCTTCTAGTGTAGGATAATTTCTGCCTAGTGATAGCTTTTCATTGATGTAATATATATGTTAAAGTGTAACATATGTTTGTTCCTTGGCCCTGAATGTTTGACATTATATGGACACCTAACAGCAGTATGCAAATACTCACATGACATAGCTGTATTGTGAAAATATTTTTTCAAATGGATAAAAAGGTGTTGTGGGGAAGGATTGTTCTGTTTCTTTCTTACCAAGAATTCTTTTTGTTTATTTGTTTTTCAGATAATGGAGGACAAACTTTAGCAGGGGGGAATAACTGGCCACTGAGAGGGAGAAAATGGACCCTCTGGGAAGGAGGAGTGAGAGGTGTAGGCTTTGTTGCAAGTCCTTTGCTGAAACAAAAAGGTGTAGAAAGTCATGAACTCATCCATATCTCTGACTGGCTGCCAACGCTGGTACACCTGGCCGGTGGACATACCAATGGCAGTAAGCCTTTGGATGGCTTTGATGTTTGGAGCGCTATCAGGTAACTTTCATGTCAAATCACCACGTCATCATTCTGGTATGAGAAGAAGTTAATCAGCCCAGGAAACAGAACTGGACTGGGAGGGAAATATACACTGTTCATTTCCTGTAAAAGTGGGAAGGTATAAATGCAGTCAGTTGTGCTATCTATGAGAGAATTATCCAGGTAGCAAATGAATTCTGGTTGCAGATGCAAAGCCTTCATACAGTTTTAACTTGGTATTTTGCATTTTTCAGTATGAACACAACAGCTCACAGGCATGTATACTTCTTCAAGAACATTCTGTGATCTTGAAGTAGGCTGACTGATTTTGCACAGCATAGATTACAAGTTAGTAATTTTTATGGATCAAACTTGCTCTCTACAGAGTTCAGTTAGGTGTGTCTGCAGTATGCATCTGGAATTGGACATGTGGGAAATCTGTGCAGACATTAAACTCACTGAACATGGATCCCACTTTGATGGTTTGTTAGCTCAGTACAGGAATTGTCAGGCTGGCTCACAGTGTAACCATTTGCATAGACCTGTGTCATGCTGTCCAGTGTCTTGAAAAGCTTTTGAGATCGAGTACAAAGTACACCTGACCTGGTTCCTGAAGGTTGTGATGGTGTGACTGATTCAAGCAAGCTGAAATACTCAAAAGCACAGTGCAGACATGCTTAGATGACTGGAAAAAGAGGCAACATAGCTCCACCTGGGTTATTTCAATGTTCTTTTATTCCAGTAAAAATGATTACAAAGTCCTTAAAAGCTAAGTTTCTGCAGAATTTGAAAGTTCTGTGACCAGCCTTTATTTTTGCAAAAATTGTGTTGGTTTAAATTCCTTTGTTTCTTCATTTTCTGTGGTGCATATAATGTATGCATTGATAGAGCTAAATCCTCTTCTCTTCTTTTTAGAGGATATATTTTTTAGTAGTTCTTTGAATATAGTTTCAATTCACATAAAAATAATTAGGATGGAAAGTTCAATACTGCTAAAGCAGAATAAAAGGACTAACAATTCCATTTCCTACACTCAATTCAGTCAAAGATTAGTGTTCTGTTTCTTTTGGTAGCCTTTGCTCTGCTTTTATAGCAGGTAGATCATACTATATTATGTGTGTTATCACCTTTTGTCCCCTTCTTTTTTTGTGTGTCTTAGTATCCTAGACTGGGAATTGCAAGAGTTAAAAGCAGTTCCTAAACAAGCATGAGCAGGTGTGCTGTCTGAGTTAGGGACTGAGACGAGAAACTGAGAGTTAGAGTAGGCAGATTTGAACCCATGTACCCATGCCTGGATCAATCTATATGGATCTTGGAGTGAAAATGAAAAGCAAAACCAAACCTACAAATACCCCCTACACCTTCCCAGAACTAAACCCTATGTTTTGAGTTCAGAATTGGTTTGTCTATACCTGTAACATTACCTGTTTGATGCTGGTAATCTTGATTTAATTCTTAGTGTTGCCTGTGTTTCTAAAGAGCTAAGGGGTGGTTTTCTGCAGTAGCTGGAGTTTACAGGAAGCTCATGGCCTTGTGCCCAGGTGTACTGTGTGGCTCTCTCCCAAGTGGAAGAAGATAATGATATGTGTAATTGAGGCCAAGGATCATTAACTGCCAGGAAGGAATGGAGACTCCCATCCAGCCAGAAAAAGTAAAATCTTTTACTTTGTCAGTGTTCCTCTGGGGAAACTTTGCATCAGCAAGATCCAGAGTATACCTACACCATAGACTTTTCTTCCAGCTACCATTAGAATTCCTGCCTACTTCAAGTTCAGTTTCAACCATGTATTTTTGCAATGGATTCATCTTCTCAGATCAGGTTACTTCAGCAGGAGAGTTGTTGGGGAAGGATAAGTACAACTGTGCCAGCACGCTGCTGACATTTGAATTTCTGTCTTTGTAAAGGGAATGAATGCAATCTTTACTGGCACTGCCAGGGAACAGGTGACTACCAGTGGTTTTGGGTGGGTCAAAGAGAGGGTCTCTGTCTAGACAGGTAACAAGTCAGGTTTTCTAACTGTTAGGCTATTCCTTGGCTGACCTTGCAGCCAAAATGTCAAATTTCACATGATTTTCCCATGCAATTGGGATAAATGAGTATATTAAATTTCATGACCATAATTCAAAAGGTCATTTGAATATTGGATAGCAAACAATGAAGGCATAGTGCTCTTTTGGTGATATCTGATGAAAAGCTCAAATATGTTGTTTTTCTGGGACCAAATGACTCACAGTGAATGAAATCATAACTTGCTAAGATTCTAACTCATTTGAAAAAGGAAAATTAATCACTGTTTTACATCTTTTTTTTTTTCAGTTACAGTCTAATATAAATAAATGCATAAGCTTCTTATGTTTTTTTTTTCTGGGGGGAGGACACTTTAATCCTGAGCCTGCTGGTTCATATGTGTGTAATCAAAAGGAAAAAGATCATAAAATTGGAACCTTGATTTAGGTATTCAAAAGAAATATGGGATGGTGCAGATATTATCAGGAGTCAAAAAATATTTAATCTGTTTCAGTGATCTCTGTCTATTAATGATCAGTATTTTAAAAATGAGTTCTTAATATGATGCTCATGTAATACTAAAGTGTAATCATATCAATAATTTATAATAAATCTGATACTACTGAAAATAGCTATGTATAAATATAATATACTATAGAAATAGGAATATATATTCAATACACAGAAATTCAACATAAATTTTTAAATGCTTTCTGAAATTCTAGACCAAGATGAACTTTCTGTGATGACTTAAAATGACTGGTAGTCCAAATTGGGAATCACATTAACATGACAACAATTAATATTAAGTACTTGTAGTGCAAAGTCTGCCCAGCGAAACACAGAGGCAGAGGATTTCAAGCCATCCACCTGGCATCCCCACACCATAATGTTTGTGAACCCATGGGCCCAGCATCTGTTGCTGTGGTGCAGAGGTCCAGGGATGCCAGGTGTGAAGTCCTTCGAGCTTCTTCTGTGCTCTTCGTAGGTTTGGTAACTGCACAGAGGTTCCAGTCATGCCTATTTGTGTCCTTTTGATACTGCATCTGTGTCCTGCACTACCTCTGTGAGTCCCTGAGGGCCATCACTGCTTAGATTCCAGATGCCCCTGTCCAGTGGAATTGGCCTCGATGTGCTGGGGCTGTGCTGACGTGCTGGTCTAGGTTGTCATTAACATGAGTTGTTACAAGAGCCCTTTCCCTGCTCTCATGTCTGTGATGTTGTCTTCACATGCAGATTTTACCACTCTTTCTCCATCCATACCTATCTTGGACTATTTTTCTCTGCAAAATTTTGTTGCAGCATATAATTAAACCAGTACTATGTAATTTTTATTTTCTTCAAGTACATTTGAAATGAAGTGTAACTTCCTCTTTGATGTCTTTCACTTCTTTTTGCAAATAACTTAGCATGATGTCACTGTGTCAACCCATTTTTAGATAGCTGTCAGATCTTTCCAGTCTCAGGTATCAATATTTTATAAAGTTTCATAAATAAATAATAAATCATAGTATATTTCTCTACTATCTTGCCTTAGGTTATCATGGGTAACACAACAATATAGCTCTAAAACCATGTATGTATTACAAGTAATTTCTGAAAGTATGGTGATAATATCGCTGATAGATTTTACAAAAATGCAGTTGAGAATAGCAAGAATGGTATTAAAATGCAACCAGTCAAGGAGTCTAAATTGTACTGCATATTTCCAAGCAAGTATCACAAAAGGCAGTTGCATTTTTAAGAAACATCTGTTCTCCAGATACTTACTACTCTATTGAAATAAAGACACTTGGCAAAGTAGTTTTTCTTTGGTTGATACATTTTTTTGATGCATCTTTATTTTCAGCACTGAATATCTAGTGTGTCCATGCTCAGAAAAAGTATTTATTTTGCGTTAACATAAAAATGTAATTGTAGACCACATGACGCAGTATGATAGCCACTGAGAGATTCAGGATTAAATACAGTACAAATAACTATTATTTTCTCAAAGCTTATTATCAGGCAGAGAGTTTAAAGTCTTACTTATATATTTTGTAAGGCAAGTTTTATAATGTTGAAATATCTTTTATAATGTTGAAATATCATAACTGATTGGGTGGAGTAACTGAAGTAAGATCAGCTTGAATTCTTCTCTACTGAATGGGAGCATTTATTTTAGAAATCAAACACCTGTTTTTAAAAAAATCATTGTTGTGAAATAAATTAATACAGAAGAAAGAGCAGTGTAAAGCTGAGAGTATGTTCATTTCCCACATACTGAAATATAATCATTTTAGGAAAACATTAAAAATAAGACCTAGAGAAAATGACAAGGTTATAAAGACTCAGATTTTGCTTAGTGACACTGAGAATGTTTTTGTGCAAGACAAACACACTTACTCTGAAAAACCTTGGATTCCTTGCCAAGGACACCTTCTGGCTGTTTAAAAACAAAAGTAAAAGATTGCTTGTAGATCTTTGTTTGTGGTCTCTAAGGAAAAATAGAGCTTTTGGTATGTTTTAAGAACTTTGCAAATCAGAAGAATGAACTAGCTGATTCTCATACCATCCTCGAAGTCAGGCGACATGCTTTCATTAAGCTGTTCTTACATAGAGGACTGTTTTGAAAACCAGCAGCTTTTAGCTATTTAGTTAAATAATAAGGACATATCTTAATTATTCTACCATCTGACAGGTAGAATAATAACCAGACAATATAAAAAGTTCCTTATGTTTAGGGGGAGGGATGACGTATTAGGATATTGAAGTCTAAAAATAAATATTCTAAAATTAAAGCGTTGTAAGATATGGTTACCCAGGCAGTTACTAAAATACAAAGGCAGGTTTCCCTAGACAATATTATTACTTTGTTATTGTAGCTCTCCTGGCTAGACTATATTCCTGATGCAAAATACTCTTGCAGAACATCTGCCAAGGTGAGTCTGTAGTTGCATTTGTGTCTCTGGGGGGTTTTGTAAATGGAAAGGAGGGCAGAGTTAAGGCACTTCCAGGGAAACGGATCTCTTTTACAGGCATAAATTTCCTATCTGCTGTCTCCAGAATGTTTTTTTCTGTTTTCCTGAAGTTTTTTGCTGTGAGGCAGGTGGTGTTTTCAACATGCAATGCCAAATTCTTTGGGTATTGTTTTGTGATATATGCTGGTTATGAATATCCATGCTCTGTACAACAAGAGTTACTGGGATAGCACTCGTACTGAAAAGCAGTGCTGTACCATTGTAGTGGCTCCATGGAGCTTAATGCAGTGACACCATAAGCTTCAGGGAGTAAATCTGATGATTACATATAAATCACATCCAAGGTACTAAGAACAGTATTCTATCCCAGAATTAAAATGGATTCAATAGTAATGGCTGCTGCATGAAAAACTTACATTAGTACAAGTATAATCTTTATTTTTTGCATTCTATCAGCTGTAATGTAAATAGCCATGTTTAGTATATAATATCCGCTGTCCATGTTAAAATTTATAAAGGAAGTTACCTTCAGTCTGCTTGAACACTATGAATATATTTGGCATAATCATAGACTCATATGGAATCATAGAATAGGCTGGTTGAAAGGTCATTTAGGCCAACCCTCATGCTTTAGACAGGGACATCCTCAACTAGATCAGGTTGCCCTAAGTCCTGTTCACCTGACCTTGAATGTTTCCAGGGATGGATCATCTACTACTTCTCTGGACAACCTGTACTATTGTTTCACCACCCTCATAATAAAAATTTTCTTTCTTATATCCAATCTAAATCAACTGTCCATCAGTGCAAAACCATCACTGTTTTTCCTGTCACAACAGGCCCTACTAAAAAGTCTGTCCCCATCTTTCCTGTAGGCCCCCATTAAGCACTGAAATGCTGCTGTGAGGGCTGCCCAGAGCCCTTCTTGTCTCCAGGCTTTACAAACCCAACTTTCTGCCTGTCCAGAAAGGAAGGTGCTCCAGCCCCCTGATCATCTCTGTGGCCTCCTCTGGACTCCCTCCAGCAGGTCCCTGTCCCTCCTGTGCTGTGCCCCCAGAGCTGTGCCCCCAGAGCTGCAGGTGGGGTCTCAGCAGAGCAGAGCAGAGCAGAGGGGCAGAATCCCCTCCCTGCCCTGCTGTTCACTCAGTACTGTGTGAATACTGAGCAGCACTGTAGGAATACTGAATATATAGAGATGAGAAGTAAATAGGAGTAAGTTACTTAATTGTGCTGTATTTGACTCTGGTAGAAGATACTGGGTTACTTAGCATAACTCTGTTGGTTTCTTTCTTCTAAAATATTCTGGAAAATGTAGATACAGTTCAGAAACTGAAAGAAAACCTTCCCAGTTTTTAAGCAGTTATTGCAGAGTCAATCACAGGCTATGAATTTGAAACCTAGTTTAACTTTTGCTAACTGGTTCTTGTTACTGTTACCTATGAACAGATGGTGAAAGGCACACTTGAACACAGCTGTCAATGGAGCACATAGAGTTTATTAAATCTAAGATACAATTTGTTTAAATAAGGCCAAGCATTCTTAAAATAAGAGTGTGACTACTATATACACTTGGCAGGGGGGGGCACAGTTAGTCTTTCACCCATACTTTGGGAAAACCCTTTTTTGTGGCAGTTTCTATACATTGAATTACTAAAATTGTAGCTTAATGAATGTAATTCCTCTGTATTAATTACAATACTATATTACCTGAATGCATTTAATCTTTTAGTTCTTCTTGATAGTTTGGTATTCCCTCAAAATGTATCATCCAGAAATGTTTTTAGAAATGTAACAGAAAAATATTATTTTGTTTGTTACTGCGAAATTTAACTTACAGGTAAATACTGTTTAATAATATACAAAATAACTATAAAATAGTTACATAGTTAAAATAACTATAATTTTTCTTATGTCTCCAATGAGTTTTATATCACCTGAGTTATTATTCTTAATGTCAGGAAGCTTAGGGGCCCTGTTTGAATTTTTTGTGTCTTAAGTTAAGCTCCTTAATGAAAGAAAAAGCAATTTAAATTATTTGGAAATTTTTGAAAGGATGTATTTAGGTTCACTGTCAAATAATAAGTTATTGTCGTGTCCTTGTGGAGATATGTTTCTTTCTAATTATGTCTTCCTACTCATGTTGCCCTTTATAAGGAGTAAATTTCATTTACTCAGTTTTTTAGGTCTGGGATTTACTTAGGTAAGAAAATTTATGGATAAGTTCAGAGGCTTATTCCTCACCATCTCTATATACTGAATGGCTAGAAAATGAAGGATTATTTTCTTTTTTAACACAACAAGATTATATGTATCTAAATAATCCTAGTGACCTCAATTACAAATCAAAGGTGGTTTTCTTGTGGGATAGCAATGCTTGTGGTGTATTTTGAGGCACCCAGCCATAACGCTTCCAGCACTTGTTCAGATAAGCAGAGAGCATAGCAAGTGCTATGCCAGCTTATGCTGTGAAATTTGACTCTTAAAATTGGTTTTTGTAAAACCCTGCTTTGGTAGGGCCACTTCTGTACTCAGTAAACTTATGAATAATCTAAATAAACACCACTGAAGTTAGGGAAAACTTGTAGAGGCAAAGGTTGTTGCTGCGCAGAAGGAGTATTCAGATTAAAGTTGATAGTAATAAATTCAAAGTTATGAGCTCACTCTCTAAGATGACAAAAACATTAAAATAAAGGATGCAGAATCCTAATAAGCTACAGAAGGTGATTAACCTTTCCTTTTGAAATCTCTCTTAGTGAAGGAAGACCTTCTCCCAGAGTGGAACTGCTGCATAATATAGACCCCATGTTTGTGGATGATTTCCCATGTGAGTATGCTGAAGATTTATTAAACACACAGTTTACCTTCTGAACACTTCTTGTCTTTCGTAAGTGAAGTATTTTCTTCCAGGTGAAGCAAAATACTGTAGGATGCCTTTTGTTTCTAAGTAAATAGCCTTAAAATACAGAAACATCATTCCCTGGATGGCGTAAGTTCTTCAACGTGACAGCATGGGCTTGCTGTTTCATAGAGCTCTGAAACACTGCTGAGTAATGAATAAAGTACTTTGGAACATGGAAATGTTGAGGAGCAGCTGTGTGTGAGGTGCACAGTGAGGCACACTGCCAACAACCCTTTCCAAACACTCTCTCCAAAGTTCCAAATGAACTGCTCGCCCTAATACATCTTGATACAACTGTATAATATGACCTTGCAAATGGAAAGCTTGAGTTTGTGAGGAACTGAGAAGTTCCAAGCTGTGTGATTGCTTTTGTTCCATAATCATGTGGGTTGGATCCCTAATGCCACAATCACATGAATTGGAGCTGAACTTTGCTAATTCTGTAGCTCTTTTTAAGCACCATCTGTTTTATGATTCAACATTACTAGTTTGCTAAGGCCTACAAGCTTTTCAGGCAGACATTTTTTTTTATACAGAACATTGGAAGAGGTCCCTTCCAGTGTTTTTATAGCATTTCTGTATTTCATTATATGAAGAAGTAAATCCAGGCAGAGAAAAAGTAATGCAATGGAGACAGTGATCAGTTGCCTGCAAGACAAATACATGTTGTGCTGCAATAACTGGATGGAAATGGGTAAGATGGCCTTGTGCCATGCACATCTGGTTCTGTGACTCTTTTCTGAGAAGGAGCAACGTTGTCCCTATCTAATGCTGACTGGGCAGCACTGCCTGCAGATAGTTCCTACATACTGATTGAATTAAGGTGTAGGTACTCCAATTTCCCTTCAGAAAATGCTCAGTGAGTCACAGAATTCCTGTACAATGTTATGCCCTGGTGATGTATTCTCAGGCCTACTTCAGAGACTGTATTTTCCTTGTGGGAATAGCCTGTGACTGAGTTGCTTGAATAGACAAATTCCTGGAGTAAGCAGATGGGGGACAAGCTAAGGAGCTTTTCAGGAACCTGACCTCTTAGCAAATGTGGCTCTAAACTGCTTCCATGATGCAGTGCTCTGATGGTCATTCACTGTTTGCTACATGTATTGCATCCTTAGTTGTGTGCATTGTGTGAAATGTAGGCAAGTGGGGCTTGGGGTCAGGAGCTGTAGTTGGTATGACTCTTTTCCTGCATAAGATGCAGTTTTTAAGAATCAGGAACAGAAGAGGTTATATGCATGCCTGTAAATTTACAATGTTTTTATGTGTCTTTCAAAACTGCAGTAATTAAAAACAAAAAGTGAGCTCTTTGCCAACATGTTCTTATGCACCATATAGAGTTTCCCTGTCTCTTCTCAGCACAGGCCTATTCTTTCAGCAAATTACTTTGTGCCTCCTAGTGAAATTATGCTTTGTCATATAAGGATTAAAATTTCTATTTAATAGGCCTGAGTTCTATTTAAGACTGAGTTATTAGGAGTAATTGGATATGTATGTAAGTCAGCTGATTTTTACTTGCTGTCTGTTTTTCATTTATTGAAACTGAATAATAAGTTTAGAATTAGTATCTAGAAAAATTATACTAGTGTCTCTATTATGAATAGATTAGTGAGACACAAAACTTGGAATATACAAGGATTTCAGATTTTCAGCAGTCATGGTTCTCTTCATGTTTTGTTGGTTTCCTTTTTTTTTTTTTTTAAGTATCTTAAACTGTCCATGCACTCTTTATGTCACCAAGATGATTAACTGTGTCACTCTGGAGTTTTGCTCTTTCCTTGACTGTTTTGTTTCCATGTCGTAACTTTTTTGACAGTGGAGTACTCTTTTGCCTATGGTGCTAAAATGCATGTTTGCAGGTTTTGCTGGGTTCTTTCTAAACTCTGGTTTATACATATTTTTCTCTTGTCCTAATCTGCTTTGAAAAATCACATCACCTAAATCATCTGATGTCAGATGAAATATTGCTATTATTCTAATACTTTCTTTTTCAATTAAATATCAAGATTCTGTTAAATGTATCCAAAAAAGGAGTTTTCAGATTGTTGTGGTTAATCAGGCAAGAAGACGGTACTGTTGTAATTGGGCAAATGTGGAGCATTAACTTACTATTTTACCTGCACTCAGGGCAAGTTCAGTGTTCCTGAACTCTTGAGTGGTTTTGTCTATAATGTATACATTCTTTCACCATAATATATTTTTATTTAATGGATGCATTTATCTTCATCTCTATCAGAAAAAAATTATTTTATATATATATAAATATAGTTAGTAGCATGAAAAATGGGATGCCTTATGTAATTAATAGGGTTTTTCAACTGAAACAGGAAAACTGAGCTTTGTTCTGTTCAGATTTTTTTACACCAAAATAAGCACTTCTTCAAGGAAGAATTTGTGCAAAAGACATTAATTAGTTTAGTGACCAGTCAACTGTTGCAGCCAAATTTTCAACAGCATGTTAAATTAAAGTATTAAGACGCGATGTCTTGATTGCAGAGCTAGCAATGTCTCTGCTGCTGTGGTCTCTTAGCACTGACCTTGGGCTGTGTGTTTATTTACCACTTTTTTTTATTTACCACTTGTGGGGTAACAGTGTATAACTTTTCAATTTCTCAGACTGAGCGCTGGTTTCTGATCTCTGAGCATCAGGGGGGCTTACTCCAGCAGATCTGATGAATCTGCCCATCAGCATCTGCTTACCTTTTTTCAGGACTTGATGTCCAGTGGCAAACACTGTAGCCCTGCAGTAGTCTTTTATCAAGTACTGCATGTCTCCTATTGTTAATAGTAAAGAGCACAAGAGGAAAAACACTGTAAAATAGTTTGTCTGCAGTTCCATTTTACAAAAAAATGCTTAGGTCTTATTTCACTGACTCCTTCAAGTAGATCATCTTTTTCAGAAGGCAGACTTCTTTCATTGAAATATAAACTTTTCCTGTGGTCTGACACACATGGACGTGTTTTAAACTTCATTTTTTTTCATCTTTAGTGCTAAAAAAGGCAATTCTCTCCCTGGCCACAGACCTTGCCTGTAACCTCCCTCTGACTTGTGGCAGCCCAGTGGAGTGGTTGGAGTTAAAAGCAAGTTTTTCTCTTTACAAACTGATCTGGTTTGTGGTGCAGACCTGCAACTATGTACTCACGTAAGAGCATACAGTGGAATAAAAAACTAGGGTGTGATCTCCAAAACTAGGATGAAAAGAGGGGTGGATTGTGGCCTTTGGTGGTTGCAGAGCCTCTCTGGTGGTGAGCTATTGCCAAGATGGCCAGCCTGTCCTCTCCCTTTCTTCTATCCTTCCTCCTTCACTTGTGTTAGATGTAGAAATCACATGGTAACAAGATGATTTTTCTGCTAGATCAGCTTTCAGATTGTTTTGGGTAGCCAGTCAAAAGAGGAGGAAAGGTTTCTGCCCCATCAGTGAGCTGAATCAACCTGCCCTGTAGCTGTGTGACGAGCAGCAGAGGATCAGTGTGTGGTTGGTAGCAGATAGAGGGTCTGGCCACAGGACTCACTAGCTGAGATCAGTTCTGACCACGTTAGGAACCTCAGCCAGAGGCAGTAGTTTCATGGAGTTCAAGCTAGTAGGCTGCTGCTGCTACCACAGAGGATATCATGCCTCCCACAGTCCCTCACCACTGCTCCACTTTCTCGTGGGTCACCAAAACTACTCACAGAGCTGAGCTATGAACCAGGTCAGTATACTGGTTCAGATTTAATAATCCTTTTTTTCCTCCCTCTGGATGTATGCTGGATAGCCAAATGCTCATTTTGGCACAAAGACTGGGACTAGAAGGAGTTTTGAGGGACAAGTGAGACTGATTCCTTTGGCTCTGAAATTAAACCTTGAGGTTTCTGTTTCATGATATGTGATTAAGTGATCCAACAGGTTTCTGCTGGGGATGAGCTTTACCTTCTCCCCTCCCCTTTCCCAGACACACACTCTTGGTGCTTATTTTGCATTCATTTTGGCACTTGGATACCTCTGTGAACTGATCCAACTTGCTAGCCTGGTTTTCCTCTGTCATGTGGGTTGAATCTGCAGTTTGGAGGGGCTGATGGATGCCAGCGGCAACCCAAGGTGGGGCAAGGAGGGTGTGTGGTTGGAAGAGGGGAGGCAGAGGGGGAGGCAACCCTCCTAGTACTGTCTGGCTGCTTCTGGAACAAGAACCCCATGGGGATGGAGTGGGAAACCACATCTTCTGGCTGAGCCTTGCTAGACCAGTCTGGTGAGCTCTGCAGATGGAGCTGGACCCACACACCTCAGAGGTGGTTGCTTCTCTCCCTCCCTACTAAAAGCCATTGCGTTCATCTTTCTGATTGTTTCTTCATCACACTGTTGATTGTTTTCAGAAGTGATGAACATACATCTCAATTGCCTGATCTCAGTGGAGACTTGTAGTTTACTAGAAAGTTCACCATTATGTAAATTTGCTATGAAAAATCTACTGTCTTTCAGATTTGGGTCTGGAACATCCATATTTTCTGTTAGGTTTAAGGATTCAGTAGTAAAATAAGAAAATTAAAAACAGAAAGCTGAAATTATGTTCTAAGTATAATTTTCTCTGTAATGTATAGGTTAAGAAAGCACAAATACAATGCATAAAGTAGCCTAAAAATTGCATAAGTAAAAACCAGATTTACATACATTTGAAGAGAAAAGAATCAAAATTGGTTTTTCCCATTTTTGTGAATTTTTCCTTAAAAATAAAAAAATAGCCAAGTTTTTGATGGTTTGGCAGCTGTGTGGATGACATCAGCTCCTCCATTGGGAAAGATCTCGTCTTTTAAACAGCTTTATGGCATTTCATCAAGTTTTGGTGATTCAGCTAAATTAAGACCCAACTGATTTTCAATCTCAATTCCCCTAACTGCTAAACCAAACCTATTTTTGACCACAGTCATTGCTAGATGGCCTGTCTTGAAGCAGCATTGAAACTTTATATCCCACAGAAGGCAATTTTATTTTGAGAATCAAAACTAAGTGACATGCTGAAAGGAAATGTACCCTTTAATTCAGAGTTGTTAATCAGAATCTGTCAGTACACACTGTATTAGCTTTAATCTGACTTGCTAAATTTATTAATAAATTTGGTGACTTTCACAAAATCTTGTGGACTACACGTGTAGCATCACTTTCTCTTCACAAATAACTTGAATTTATTTAAATTAGAAAGATGTATTCCAAATAAATATCTTTTGTGTGGCATTGGATTAGGCTGAAAAAACTGTTACCTTCATTTAAAACTCCAGACTTAACCATTAACTAAAACTCAAAGGCATAATAACAGTGTGGATTACTAATTGTAGTCAATTTATTTAGAAGATATGTCTATTCAGAGGGAGACACCCAAAACAGAGAACTTGTAAAAACTTTTTGTGATTTTCCTCCAAGCCTTTATTTGCCTAGAGCAAAATTAATCAGTTTTTCATTGCTCTCCTTGACATTTGAAAGAAGGCATTACCTCATATATTGCGCTAATAATTGCCAAAATAAATGATTGCTTATAAAGGGCTAGATCTGCTATATGCAGTATGAACATATAATATATTACAATAGAGAAATCTTTTCTCTTCTGGGACTGATGTGTCATTTGTGGATATTAAAATTGCATTATAATGCCTGTAGCATTATATATTATATCCATACATATACCATAATGATTCATCTTAATTAAGGAGTAGACACTCCAGGGTCCTCTATGCCCCATTTATTACTCGTTTTGCCCAGGTAAAAGATGATTCTTGAGAGTTTGTAGGACAGAAATTACTTTTTCTCCAGTTTTATTACTGATGATCTAGCTTGTTTAGAATTATTTAACAAAAAGGGGGGAAAAAAAGAAAAATAAAGTGGGAAAAAAGATTGTCATAATGGAGCTAGGCAGTAGCAGCAGAAGATGCATGGATGAGTGTGCTGGGTGGGTGTTGAATGGGATACATACATTCCTGTCTGTGACAGGCTTAAGACACAGAATCTACTCTCGAGTCAAAGTCTTTGCTTGTCCCAGTTACCATTTTTCTGCAAAATTGTACATGTGTATGCTAACCGTCTGGACTCTGTCATCTTCCCATTTCAAGAAAATCATAAATTGCAATGACCCTCTGGAAGTTTGTAAGGCAGGAGTTGCCAACATAGGACCCTGGATCCCTCAGCCACTCCATGCAGTGTGTGTTATGCTAACCTGGCAATTTTGGGCAGAGCTCAGCTCCACTCCTTAATGGGAGGCTGCTGTTCCAGCTACCTCTGCTGCCATTCACATCAGAGATAAGTGGTGTTTTTCTTTTAGCTGTCAGCTATGTGAGTTTCTGGGGTGTAGCTCTTGCTGTCAGAAAGTTTGGGCTGTGGTTCTGCATTGCTTTCAACCATTTTCATTAATAAACTGTTGCCAAGTGTTACCAACTAAAACTACTTGTAGTCTCTATGTCGTAACCACCTCAACTACAACATGGTTCTGCATTGCTTTGGCTCTTAGCCCATCTGCATCTTAGCATGAGCCATCCATCCCTGCAGTATTTAATATTAGAGGATTGCATGTTTGGTGAGCCTAATAAATACTAATCTCCATGTTTCCTCTGGGATGTAGATAATCTTTTTTAGAATTTCGAAATGTTAGGTCACTTGATTAGGTGTGTAATGCAAGTATCATGACAGGAATCCAGAAATCCCTCTAAACTGCATTTTTATGCTTCATTGTGTTCTATAATTATTTGAACATAAAGCTAGCATTTTATGTTTTTATGCAAGACTTGACATAAATGGTAGCTTACATTTTTCAAATTAAATATCTCTGAGCCTTAAACCTGAAATATTTTAACAGAGCACAGGTTGTTAGAGAACAACAGCTGTTCAGTTCTCTTTACCTTCAACACAGCATTCTTACAGTGATGCAGGGTGTTTCACATATAAGGCCATCACAACAGGACTTATCTTCAATAAGTCGTAAATTCCGTACAATAAGTAAAAATTTGTTTCCTAGAAAAAGTAAGATTTTGATTTTTGTTTCCCTTATTTTCCCATTGGAAGTGAGAGTTTAACATTTCCTTTTTCTGTCTCTTTTTGTAATGTTTAACATTCTAGACTATAATATTAAGTTTGTTCTTATTTAGAATAACTTCCTTTTTTTATTCTGTGGTTGTCTAAGAATGTAGTAACTTGATAAGTGATTCACCTAGCTGATGTGCCCTGGGATTTTTTGCTGCCCTTGATGATTCTGGATTTAACTCATTTGTTTGTATGGTGTGGTATTTTTGAAAAGAAATAATATGTTCTAAAAGAGAAGGTGAATGCCTGAAATGTCTACTCTTGTTGAAGTTAAATATAATATGTATTTTGAAAGGTGAGATACTGAATACGACATTCTAGTATAAATCTTTCCTTTGGAATCAAATGTTGCTATGATAAAAATGACATTAGAAGTAATAATACTAGATCTAGATCTTCATAGCATTTAACTGAGTGAATTAAGATAGGTGAGCTTCACTGTATAAGTTTGTGTGCAGCACAGCTCTGCTCCTTGTCAACAAGATGTCAGGAAGTTATAGTGTCTCATGGCTCATCCTCTTTTTAAGATCCTCTTTTAAGATCTTTTTAAGTATTCTGTTCTTTCTCCAAAGATTAAGGTCAAGGCTATTCCTCAAATGTTTTTATTTTATAAAAATAAGAGAAAGACTCAGAGTTTTGTAGAAAACCCATTATTGCCATAAAGCAGCGAAAGGTCACAAAATGTCTTTCCTCAGTGAGGTGCAAAGCCCTTTATTTCTTTGTTAATTCATTGTCACAGTGTAGGTTGAAAGAGCTCTTGACATTTCCAGAGTTTCCTTTTTGAGGTGAAATAATTGCTCTACACATCATGGTTCAAAAAAAGACAAATCAGTACAAAAGTACGTGCATGCAAAGGTCTTGTGAGCTCACAGAGCCATCTGCATTTCAAAGTGGCTGTACCAAGATTGTTCTTCCTTCTGGCATATTTTCACGAACTTTCACATTAATTAAGGCATCAGAACTACAGATACTTGTGTAGCTTCAGAAATGCACCTTATAAATGGAATAAGCCAATATAAAGGTTCTATTTCTATAACTGAAATAGAAAACTGTCTATGAGCTATCTTTCAGACAACACTGTAGAAAAAGTATTTTATTCACTACAAATATGAAGGAAAAATTGTTGGCTTTAGAAGACTGAGCAGAAGAGCAAAAATGAATTTACTTTATCTGGGTGAAGACATAAAAGTGTAGATGGAAGAAGGTGCCTCAAGTGACTTCAAGCCTTTTCAAAATATGTGCAAGACCTTCTTTCTGGTGAGGAGAATTTTCTGTCTGCAGTAGTATAGACAATCATCTAAACCAGCAATCCACTGACTGCAGCAGGCCTAGAAATAGCTGCGAAGGACTTGTTCCACTCTCCCATTGATAAGTGTTTGTTTTATATTGTGAAGAGGGAAATTGTTACTTAATTTAACAGTGCGATTCAAAGCTACCTTGTAATTTTGAGCTTTGATTTCCATGAGATTTTTTTGTCTTTGGTGCTTCATAAGAAGGCAAAAGTCTAAGAAGCACTAATGAATATAATAATTAAAGGTTTGTTAATGTACAACAAGCAGTGTCTAAACAAAAACAGTCTTTTCCCAAACAAGATACTCTTATATATACTTTCTTTAAAAAAGTCTAAGTGACCTGCTGGGGCTTTCATATTAAACTTTTCCACTATGTTTATGGAGAGTCTAAGTGTGTATTTTTGTGTGTACTTTTTGAAAATACAGTAAGTTCTAAATTTTGGCTTTATTGAATGTTACGATAAGTATCCATAACATTTTTTTCCTGCCCATTTCTCCATCTCTTGCCATTTCTCCATCTCTTCCCAAGATTTCACTTGTGTAAGTAAGAGGTAATTCAGAGACAATACAATGAAGTTGGTTCAAATCATATATCCTATGAAAGAATATTTCCTAAGAAAGAACAGTCTATACATTTGTAACATTATCCAACAAAATTAAAAACAATTGCTTCATTTTGTGAAAAGTTACTCTAATTTCATTTTTGAGTTCATTGACTGGGATTTGCTGAAGTTCAGCAGTTATTAATAAAGGCCTTATGATAATTTGGAGGGTATCAAACGGATCATAGTGAGACTGGCATTTTTAGTCAGAGCTGATTATACTTCAGTTGACTGAGCAGTCTGCTGGAGAGGAGCCAAATTCACAAGCTAAATCAGCTGCTGGAAGAATATGAATTGTATTAATGCTAAGATAACAGTATGCTCTTTGCCAAAGCAATAGGGAGAAATTCTTAAAACACCAGAAGGAATTTGCTTTGTCTTGTGCATTTCTTGATGAAAACTAAGCGACAGGCTGCTCCATAGAATCAAGTCTAGCAAAAGGTAATTCTTGTCATGAAGTTTCCTTTGTATAAAAGGCTAAAACTAAACTTGCAGTATGGCACCACCAAATTTATAGTTAATCCAAGTGAAACACAGTGCAGAGTTTTCTGTTTATGGTCAAGGTAAAATTTTGGTTGGGGAATTTTTTCTAGTTGTGTTAAAGACTTTTCTGCTTCTGTAGCTGTAGAGGAGAGAAAGTTATAAATGGAGAGTTATAAATTTTTGGAGAACAGTCATGTGTCTTCATGCTGTTAGCAAACAAATACGACATTTTAAAAAACCTTTTGTTTATAAATAAAGATATATGAAGTCCAAGTTTATCTTCCAACTGTAAAAAATATTAACTGTAACCTTTGTCTTTTAGCTTTTCTATTTCTTCATAAAATTTTCTTTGAAAAGATAGTCTTATCTTGTAGGTGAGAAGTTAATTCATCTGAGTGGTTTAAGATTTTAGGGAATTTAGTAATAAATTATATTACTACATTAGAGACAATCCAGTTTTTCAGGCTATGTAAGAGACTTCAATATTCACAAGTGGAAATGAAAAATGTAGTACTTGCACCTCTCTTGATATTGTAACCTGTGATCTAGAATCTATAATAAAAAACTTCAGTCACGTTCAATATATTATTTCCTGAAATTCAGAAGGGAAAAAAATATCTCATGTTCATGTAAAGCATGTTGGTGCTTAACTTAAAACATAAAGCAAAGAAATTAAAACAGAATGGAAATCCATTGGCATTTCTGACACAATCTGTAGGTCCATACTACTTTTATTCTGTGTGCAGATGAACAATGTAGATAGTACCAATTTTTAACTGCTGAAGTGGCCTTCACTAGAAATGGCGTATTATGAAAGCTATTTCTCTGATCTTTTGTTCCTTCATTCAGCTCTCCTGCAACATTTTCTCTCTTCCCCAGATCCAGGTACTTAAAAACTGGGAAATACCAAAGGAAATTCGGGTTTTTTTTGGTTTTTTTTTTTTTTTTTTTTTTTTTTTTTTTTTTTTTTTTTTTTGTGTACCATTCTGATTTTTATGGTGTAATGTAGAGACGTGGGATTTAAAGTATTTGTAGACTGTCTGCAAATCAAACTGTAGGCCAGATCACTTGCAAATGAAAACCACACTGTGCCTACAGAATATTTTGCTTCTTGAATGCTTCAAAAACACCTATATCATTGAAGTAAGATTTACTTCAGGATAGTAGAATGTTGAGAATTCATTACAAATGGTGTACCCACTAACTTTCCTTGCTTTCTTATATAAATTGAAAATTTTATGTACAAATTTGGTGTTAATGGAAATAAAAATAACCCAAACCCATCTGGTCATGCCATCAGTTATTTTCTGTTTTGTCATTAATAATATTTGTATTTATTACATGATGTGAAACATAAAGTACAGACTTCCACAGAGCTGGGGAGAAATCTCTCCTGGAAGATGGGAGGTCACTGTTAAGAACTGTTTGTAACATAGGGAATAACTCAGTTGGTTAGTTCTCTTGGTGTGGCCTGGGAATTTCCTCAGGGAGAAAACTATTGGACAGTTGGAAAAATGCTGTTGGAGGAAAGTTCAGAAGATGTGGTTGTGGAAAGCAGTGCTAACCACAAAGAAGAGTTGCTGGGTGGCTTCCTGAGTTTTACTGCAATAAAGTTATAGTTCATTTCTTGACTTTGTGTTTCCATGTGTGGCTCCATGTTCATGTAAAGGACAAATGCTTGGTTACCTGTTACCTGAAATCTGCCTTCATTCTGCTGTTTCACTGCTGCAGGGAAATATGTTTAAGTAAACACTGTCTTGATTTTTTAGAACTTCAGTGCATGGTGACATGGGTTTTGGAGCAGGGAAAATTACTCTGGAATTCATTTTCATCTCCTTATTCATAAGGCTCAGTTTTTGGTATAATTGATGGCATTGTGTGTTCCTATTTTCTTAAACTCTTTCTTTTGAGAATTAGTAAATCATGTATTGGCACTTTTGTTTTGATTTCTGAATCACTTATATTTGAGGAATTGCTTGAAGCTTATGTGTTGTTGCCAGAAGTGATTGTTGCAAATGCAAATTTACAAAAAAAAAATTTAAAACAAAAAGCCTTTCATATGACTGTTTTGTGGAAAACATTTTGTGTCTACTGAACTGTATGGATAAAGGGGAATTTAGCTTCATTTATTTGATTAAGAGGAGTTGGTAGGGTGTAAATTCCTTGTTTGTTACTGCTGATGCTTAACCAGCCTGAACCAGAGCCCAGCAGAATTAATGGAAAGGTTCCCATTTGTTTCAGGGTAGATTTTTTGAAGCTCTAACTGACTTCCCACTGTTCCACAGTTGAGCATTAGTAAGGCTTGGGAAGCCTGCCAATCACACAGTATTTGAGAGTATGCATGTGGTGAGATTTCTAAGGGGCTGAAGACTGCTGTCATGAGGGTAATTTGTATGTGGAATTTGATAATATTTAAGAAAGTTCTTGAATTTTTTTTTACCTTCACTTCTGCCATTGTAGCACAAAAGTGGGGCAAGATGATTATGAGGATTTTGCATTGTCTGTTGTTAGGAAAGTAATCATGTGTGATATTTTTAATTTCTTGGATTTTCTTTTTTCTCTTCACTGGGCAACATGTAAATTAAAATTTTAAATCTTGATAATAGCATCAGATAACTTAGCTAATAACAGAAGCTTTTCTTTTAATGGAAGTGGTAGGAGAATGATTCAATTACCATTTTTCTGGCAATACATACAAGATGGTGGATACAATAGGAATTCAGTGGATTATTAAAATAGTATGTTGATTTTGAAGATGATAATAAAAATGCTAGAAAATAGTCTCTTTCTGTTTACGTTTCATATATAAGTGGGTTTTGGTTTGCCAGTCCCAGACTTCTGTCTGGGGATCTCCTCTGTGGTTTTTATAGCCTACTAATCAGATCACAAGAGGCAGGGTGACATATACATTACCTTACTGTGGAAATAATACTCGTTACTGCTTGTTGGTTTTAAGTCCTAGTGGAAGTAGTCTGCATGGTTTGGTTCAACTATTAAGCAGAATTCTACTCTGCAAGATATATGGAGTTGTTCACTTCTCTCTAATAAAAACATTTTTACAAAATAAGGAAAATTTTTTAATGTCTTACAGTTTAATCTCAGCAGAATTTGAACATCTAATTTATTGCCTTGGGACTTACCATTGCCAGGTGACACTACCTTTTGAAAGCCTGTCAAGAGTGAGAGTCTTCAGTGAGCTGATAGCCAGTATGCACAAGATTGAATTATTTTAAATTATTTACAATATCTTTTTTTTTGTAACATATGCATAAGTGCCACTTCACTCCCCAAAGCTGCCTGACAGCCAGCGCTAGTTTCTGTAGTTCAGTAGTTTCTTGCTGTCTGCTGTGTGGTGCAGTCTTGTAATGTCTGTGTCCCTCGCTCTGGGGCTGTGTCTGACAGAAACTCATGATGGGAGCTTCTTGTCACGCCTGTAGCTCTGTGTGTGTTCCTTCAGCCTCTGTTGGCTGAGATAAGTCTGACAACATGAGCGCTTGCAGTGATCCCCCCAAGAGTCTCTGAACACAAACAGGGCTTCGTTGCATTGCTGTCTGAGTGGCAATTGTGCTTACTGATAAAATGCAATCTCTTTTATCACCTTTATAACCTGGAGTTAAGGATGTCAAGGGACTGGCAGCTCAGAGAGTTGTCCTAGCTGTTCTGATAGTTGAGATGTAATTAAAAGATCTTAAAAGTGATAGAATAACATGGAGATTTTCTGTGAAACATCTCTGGTGTGGTTCAAAAAATAAAACACCAGTCCATTTTGTTCAGAAAACATAATGTTGTCCCATTGGAACATGGCCATTTCCAGCCAAAGCAGACAATGAATTTCCTAAGTAAAGAATTTATGTTTCACTCGGAGTTTCAGCATGTTTGAGTTTTCCTCACTGTGGCTACATGCTGTGCAGTAGTGCCACTCTGTATTGTAGGTGATACCTAGTTAGGCCAGGTAGAGGCTGAAGTTACCCTGAAAAATACTAAAAACTACCTAGGTCATGGGATTTCACTCAGGATACTTCATGAGATAACTTAGTACTTACTATGTAGTAAGTTCAAAGTGCTCAAAGTATTTGGCCTGCATGTTTAAATGATATATCCCCTGTCATTTTAAACAATAAAGTTTTGATTATATGATTGCATTTGGCCAATGTTATACAGGATGGGAGGGAGCAGAAGCAACATGGTCCCTAGAGTTCCTTCAAAAATGCAAATTTAATTAAGTAGAATGTACATCTACCAGAGGTGTTTTACTCACAAGGGATTGCATAACCCACCTAACCTTGCAAGTGGTTTCTGAACTTTCTCAGTCTTGTTTTTGAGATCGGAAGACCAAAACTACAATTTTCCAGTTGCATGGGGCTTTTTGCTTTGTTAACAAGTCCTTTTCTAATAATTACTTTCACTCAGTTCTCTTTTTGTACAACACTGACATAATTCTAAAAAAGGGTCAGCTCAATCTGTTGTGATTCCAGTGTTTCACTCTTGATTATGAGAGTCACAAAGGCCATCATTTTATATGTTTATATGAATTTCAGATTATTTTTTCACACATGCATCATTTTACTTGCATCTATGTTAAAAATCACTAACTATATTAATGCCTACTACCCAGCCTCATAGAGGCCTTCTGTCATCCTTCGCAGCCAGCTTCTTGTCATCATTCACAGACTGTTGTCTCACTGTTCATTTGCTTTTCCAAGTCATTTGGAATATGTTCAGTGCTACAGGTCCCAGCATAAATTCCTTTAGGAAACCAGTGGTGGTCTCTCCAGTGTGAAATTGAAACTGGTTTTGTTTCCTGGTTTTTTAGGTGCTTTTCTATCCACGTAAGAATCTTTCTCTCTTTTCCTATTGTTGCTTAGTTTCTTGACCGACATGATCATGTGGTATGAGAAGTAAACTTTTGCTCAATGTGGATCCTGTTATCTGTTATTCAAGTACTGGAGTGGAGTAACCAAAATTGTTCTAGGGAATGTTGCATAGCCAGACAAAATTTTGTACTGAAATAGTTGTCTTGAGAACTACAGAGAAAAATTTTAGTAATAAGGAAATATCTAGGGAATTTCTTTGTGCAGAAGACATTACAAACTGCAAGGCTGCAAACTATTGAGACATCCAGTATAATATGTCCATACACTTGTGTCCCTGGAAATATTGATGATATTTCTACTTGGGCTGAATGCTCTTTAATGTGATTTACACCTGCAAAGCAGTAGCACCTGTTTACTATTTGTTCAGATGTATTTTTTATTTAGACTGCAAAGAGTGTGAGCCACCTAAAATTTTAATTCACCCTGGTTTGGTGGCTTTTCTTAATACAGACTTTTCAGTCTTTGCTGTCAAGCAGGTTGCAATTAAGCTTGGAGCCTTTTGTGGTTATTTTCCTTGTCATACTGCTGCTACATTATGTTATCAGAAATAGAAGTTTAACTACAGAGAATGCTGATATTTTTCATTTTTCCTTTGGGAAATGTACTGAGAAAGGTAGATAACTTCTAACATCCTTGTTTTGCGGATGAAGAAATAATGATAGAAGCTTCATTTGCTTCTGTTTTCCTTAAAGGACACTGATTATATGCAGTTGCTTATAAAAGAATGTTTTTGTTACTGTGTAGGATATTGGAAAATTGTAGGCATGGCCACTCTGATATTCACTTAGCTGTTCAGATTACTCTTTGGTCAGGGCTCTGGCTCACAAATAAATAATAAATTAACGTTCCTTTGTCTTTCTCCAAAATTGTTCCTCAGTACCCAACATTGCCTCCCCACATGCTTGTATTGTAGACCACAGTGTACAGAAATACAGCATGCTTCAAGCATTTTGGGCACTTTAAGTTTTGTGGTCAGGACCTTGCTAAGTGGCATGTTAGAGAGAACTGTGTACTCTTTGATCTCTTACCAGCCAAGAAAACTTGTTCTCAACATCAGTCATTTTCATCATCTTAATCATACACTGAAAGGAGTATATTTTATTTTTAGATGTACTCTCTATTTATGTTGCCATACTTTTAAGTTTCTACCAATTGCTTGAACTGGTGTCAGTGGATGAAAGAAGGAAAGCTAGAGGAATGAGAAGAGTAATTGATCTATGTTTATTAGACCTGCAAAAGACCATTAATATTGATATAGAATATATATAGTCCTTATTTTAAATCACAGCTGAAGATTTACACTTTATTTAGTTTATCTTCTTCCTTCTGACAGTTAAAAACTAGATATCAATGTTTGAATGAGTATACACTTATGAAACTAATTATATTTAATAAAATGTTACCAAAAATTTGAGTTTTAAATTAACTTTAAAAGCAAACCTTTCTTTAAAAAGCAGGTCAGATTGTATGTTTTATTTTCTTTGATTTGTGAATTTGCACAATGTGTGTGGGGACTACCCTCAACCGTTTTTATAAATAACAGTTACGTGGTACTTGGACTATTTGCTTAGCAAAGTAAAAAGCAAAGGATTGAAGTGAATCATAGGAAATATTTGCAAAGAAACTTACGGATCTGAATTTTCCAGCCCTCCTACCATGTTGCAGTGGCTTTTTGCTGTTGCCTGTACTAATTTTGGTTTTAGTTGCATTAATAAAACTTTTTTCTATTATTTGCTCTTGATTGAACATTAAATATTTTAGAGATTATCAGTGAAACTGTTGAAAACATCAAAAGACTTAAACAGATAAACAAAGTGGATTTATAGTCTCCACACAGGAAGATGAGAGCTTCTGATAGGCACCTAAAGCTGTAAAATGCAGTAAAACTGGATCAACCCTACTTTTCTTCTATTACCATGTAGTATTGCAGGCATGAAAGGATGATGAAGTTGTTTTGGTTTGCAGCAGTAGAAGAAGAATTTAAAAGGTTTTGAGTTGTACAGAAAATAAATGGATTTTCAGACATTTTTGTGATTTTCATGGTACTCAGATAAATTCATATTTTTTAATTTTACATAAGTTTCTGGTAGGTAACTAGGATTATATGAGCCAAGAAACAGATGATTGATTCTCAAGGATACATTGATCAGAAGGGTAGAAATGTGAAAACATTTTGCTTCCTATTTTCCACCTCCAGAAATCATTGCCCAGTTGGATAGATGAACTAATGAATTAAGCAGAAGTCTGCTGTAAGTGTATGCAAAAATATGTAGGAAGATAGTTTTTTTTCCTGAAAGAGCTACCCTCCTAACATAAATGATGTTTTACATCAGGAGTACACATGGGATACTGAATGAGGTCAGAGAGCTTTTATGAAAGGTGTGGAGGAATAAAACAGGGCTAAGCACATTGCAGCATTTTTTATGATCTTCCCTATGCTTAGGAAGTGAAGTGAAGTGAAGTGAAGTGAAGTGAAGTGAAGTGAAGTGAAGTGAAGTGAAGTGAAGTGAAGTGAAAAACAGGTTGCCAGGCCAAGTAAGAAGTTTTGGTTAATCTTTTCTGTTTTATGTTGAATCTTCTGTTAGTAACCATGTCTTGGGACACACCTCAGTATGGCAACACCTGTCATCTTGTAACATTTCTGTAAATTGTAGGGACTTTTCTAAAGTTTAAAATGGTATGAATAAAGCAGGAAATAACGTAGGTGTCAGATTCTGATTTCAATGTGAATCCATTATTTCAATTACTGATTACTGTCCTCTTGATTTCTGTTCTGGTGTAAGTGAAAAAACAGCCCTAAGGAAATAACTGACCTGTGTGCACACACTGATCTGTGCATTGGAACTCATTGCTAGTCCAAATTAATATTATCATTGCTTTATTCTAAACCTCCTTTAAAGAATAGCACTCTAAGTAAACTAGAGGATGTGCTAAAAATTACTTATGGTGTTCATGGATTTGTGAAATCATAGTTAAACCTGAATCTGAGTCATATATACATAGGGAGGAGGGCAACCAAGGTGCAGGAAGGCTTCAAGTGCAAGACTTGGGATGAGTGGCTGAGGTCACTTGGTTTGCTCAGCTTGGAGAAGGCTGGGGGTGACCTCAGGGCAGCCTGCAGCTTCCTCAAGGGGGAAAGCAGAGGGGCTGGTGCTGATCCCCCCTCTCTGTGACTGCTGACAGGGCCTGAGCAGATGGAACGAAACTGCATCAGGGGAAGCTCACACTGGGCATTATGGAAAGGCTCTTCACCTAGACAGGCTCCCCAGGGAGTGCCACAGCTCCATGCCTGTCAGAGCGCATGGAGCATCTAAGTAACTGTCTTGGTCACATGGTTTAGTTTGGGGTAGTCCTGTGAGAAGAGAGCTGGAGTCTATGGTCCACATGAGTCCTTTACTACTTGAGATATGCTATGGTGCTGTGATTCTCTACTTAGTTTTGGTGGAAATTTTGACCCTTTCAGTTGGATAGCTGAACTAATGAATTAAGCAGAGGGTTGCTGTAAGTATATGCAAAAATATGTAGGAAAACAGGGTTTTTTTCTGGAAGAGCTGCCGTCCTAACATAAATGTTGTTTTAAATCAGGAGTATACATGGGATACTGAATGAGGTCAGTTGTATGTACATTCATATAACTTTAATTATATTAATCCTTGCATACAGGGATTAATATAATAAAAGTTGTATGAATGTACTTCGAAATAGCACTCTTTTGTTATTTTTTTATTTGCCTCTTCTGAACTGAAAGTAATTTGGTAACACATCTTGTGTAAGACCACACCAAAAATCTGTCCAGTTCATTGTCCTGAGAGTAGCAGTTATATAGCACAAAGTACATGAGGGCAAGCACATAAGTACGTCTCTCTTGTGTGGCCCCCACGGCCTGCTCTTAATCTTTAGGCTGGGATTTTGGATGTAATAATAATTCTTGAGGGATTATTGTGCCACTTTGTGAATCCTTTCATTATTCAACCTGCATTAACTTTTGGCACCCGCAACATTCCATGTAAAGGAATTCCACACCTGAGTTTGGTTTGTAATTAGGAAATATATATTATAGTTTATTTTCAATACATGACATCTTAATTTATTCAATGCTCTTGTTGGGAAAGACTTGTTGTTCCTTACTCAGGTTCCCCTGGCCACGCGATTTCTTAGACCTCTGCCCTTTCTCTTGTCTGTTGACCATTTTTGAGGATAAAGAGTCCTATTTACTCAGTCATTCTTCACATGGAAATTGTTCCATAGCTTTAGTCTTCCTTGTCTCAGGTCTTTGTATCTTGCATGGCTTTTCTGTGTCTGTTTCATAACATGGGAGCCAAAACTGCACAGTACACCATGTGAGGCACAAGAAGGATCTCAGTGGTGGCATAGTGTCCTGTTTGTTGCCAATTTTAGTATTGGGATTGCTTTTCTGGACAGCCTCTGTACCATACTTGTTCATTAAAGGTAAAAATTTACAACAAAGTTTAAAGGTTAAACTTTGCAAACACTTCCCTAAATAGCAGTAGCTAGTTCAGAGCACATGATGTTATGTATGTGGAGTGTTGGCTTTTCCCTGCCATCTTCATTGCTTTCCCTTTTGTTGTACTTATATTTGTGCATTAGCAAGACTTAGTGCACTGAAAGATTGTTCACTTTTCCAGGTCCAGGATATTCTCTGGTCAACAGTCAGGATACTACTTATGTACTTATCGAGTAGTAAATTTTCCAAATTTCTGCCTGAAGAGTATGCCATGAAATATTCAAATTATCAAAATGGCAATTATTTCTGCAAAAGTAGCCCACATTTTGACTGATGCTTTCTGAGCATCTTGTGTAGATTTTTCAGAGTTAATGACATTGACCTTTGAAAAAATTAAGTTTCTTGAAGTCGCAGATTAGCTGTTGAAAATTACATAGGATTTTTCGTCCTAATTTGAAATATGTATGTGTTTAGAAACAATGTATGATAACAAAAGTAAAAGAACTAAATGAAGTTTCTGTAAAGGGCAAAGGGCCAGACTTCTAAAGTATTTACTTTTGTGGGTAGTGAGAGTTGGCCACTTCAACTCCTTTAAAAATCTGATCCTGAAACCATTTTTAAGACTGTCAATACAAAGGATATCTGGAACTATGCTATAAACTCCAAAATCATCTGCCAAGGGCAATGTCTTCTGAGAGACATTTGTATCTCTTTTACTATAGAGATATAAAAGCTGTTTGAATACTTATTACTCTGAAGTAATTAGAATAATTCATTTTAGCATTAAATATTTGAAAATAAATATCTGAATGAAAGGTCACTGCTTTCTTAACTAATACAAGTTTTGTCATTTCCCAAGAGACTACTTAGAAAAGAAATATAGCTGCTGCTGAGACTCCAAAGCTGAGCTTCAGGAAACAGTAGCTTCTGTTTGACAATAATAAAGTTCATAGGATAGGCTGCGAGACTTTCTTTCAAGGTAAAAACAAAGGCTTGTTTCATTAGCCACTGATACTCTGATCCAATAGTAAAAAAGTAAAATGCTTAGCCTCTACACAAGCAAAAGCATCACATTTTTTAATATATAAATCTGTAAGGAGAGTATACAGACCTATGAAGCCTGGCTTAATTACAGAGCTTAATGAAAGGCATCTGTCCTTTGACTGCAGAATAGTCCACAGGGCCGTTGTTCCTGTCAACCATAATGGAAAAAAAAAAATAAAACCTCCCCCACAATATAGAACAAATGCAGAAAAAAACCTGCTTAGATGTTATGGGAGTGAACATTTTGTCTTGAAAAGGAAACAAAACCAATATGACTTTTTCAGTCTGCGAAATCAGAAAAGTGATCCCTGTAAAAGAAGAGAAGCAGGAAGATGGGTAAATGCAGAAGGAGTTGCTGCACTGAGTTTAAGCTGTGAGTGATAGGATGGGAAGAAAAGAATTCATATCAAGCAAAATTTTTATTATATACTTATAATACTTCTGTGTCTGGTGCTTATGTAATGTAATAAACTGACAGTCCTGTAAGTATCCTTGTAGAGAGCATTTGAACAAACATCAGTCTGTGTTCCATGACCAATACATCCAGTCGGATGAAAGTTGACTTGTACTGTCTGGAAAGCAGTGCACTTCCCTGAATAATAGGCAGTATATTTCTTTGGCACAAAATAAGTGCTTGCAATGGGTGAATTAACATGACTGACAGACAGAGTTCTGTTTATAACAGCTCAACATGAGGGAATTTATCCATTTTTCTTTAAGAAAGTTTGCTGTATTTCACCAAATAACTTGAGCTTCATTCTCTGGTAAAAGCATTTTTTTCTTTTAGGAGTATAGTTTTATTACCTGGACCAAATCAGAGGGTTTAAAAACTATTTTATCTCCTTGAATCTTATTTTGAGTCTCATATATGGCATTCTAAGGATATTTTGCAAAGTATATCTAAAAATACAATCTTTCATACCATTTATTTGAAGTGTTTTAAATAGTTTATCTTGTCTAATGTTGTAGTTCCACATATACTGTATGTAGCTCATCAAGCAGAAGCATATTCTTCATTATAAACTTTAAAATCAGAAATGCAGCTTCACATAATTTTATCTTTAGACCAAGCCTTGACACTGTAGTTTTGAGTCGTAAGGTTTAAAAAGCATGATTCTCTTTTTTGACTTGCCGAATGTCTTTCATCATGCTTAAGAAAGTAAATGACAAAGGGGAGTAGTCGAGGAGGACTAGCAAAGCAAATGACAGAAAAACACATAACACAATGATGTTGAAAAGTAAGCAGAATTAATCTTTAAACTGTTTCATATTTTCTATGGAGATCACATGGGTGTGTGAGGATTTATCTTCCAGAAGAAATTCTGCTGGGGTTACTTAGGAGGTTTTCCTTGTTTTGAGGTTTATTTTCTGTTTTAGATCAGCTTCAGTGCTTCTTGATCTAAGATGAGCTGAGTCTTCCCCAGTTTGTGTATGCACACTCCAAAAAGTAGCCCCTTTTATATCCTTATTCCTCATCCTATATCCTTACAATCTGGGAACATTATACAAGTCTGATGTACATGGGGAACTTGGGTATGCACAAATCTGTTTATTAAAGAAATTAAACTCAAAGTGTAAAGTCCAGCAAGAAAATAGAAACTCTGCAAATCCTTTTTAAAAAATGGAGAAACTGTGTCTAGCATTTCCTTTCCCACATTTCTGTTCTTCTTTCCATTAGATGTGTATTTGCTCCACTGTGTTCTGCAGAATTTACTCTTTTTAGAAATACCTAATTCTGCTTCTTATTGGCTCTTACATGACCATTGTAGATCTCATAGATTCTCATAAAAAAAATCTGTCAGCTGAGTCCTTCAGATTCCCTAAACTGATTGAAAACCATCTCCTTTGGAAAGAAGCTAGAAAATCAACATTGGTTTTTCTCCATCTTCGAATGTGTCTTCTAGTCTGATTAAAGTTGCCTTCTGGTAGTCATTGGTAAACTGTTATCAGCTGATACAGTTAATGTAAGACTTCTAGATGTTATGTCTTGAATGCCTATTTTATTTAGGAAGGCTGACATGGAAGTTGGTTTGGATGCTCCTGGGCTGTCTGTCTGAGTTGCTTCCTGCCTGTTGGTTTCAATAGCAAAGTGGACTCCTAATCATCCCTGGACAATGCATTTTAATTATTTTTACTGAGCTCCCTCCTATAAGGAGCTTCAGGTTCTCTGTTGAGATGGAATGTGTGCATAGTTGACATTTCAGTTTTCAATAGTGTCAGAATATGGGAACACATCATACACAGCTCCTCCAGAGACAGTATGAAGATGTGCCAAAGAAGAAGCTTGCTGATTTTTGTGAACACAGCCAGCTCAGCCCAAAGGGACAGCTCTCTGTTTTGGTCAGAACCTGGGACTTCTTCCCTGAAGTGACCTAAGAGAATTTGCAGTAGTAACATTGACCTCAGGAGATCTTTTGATCCTATATTCCTCCCTGGAAAAAGATTCAGGCACTTTCATGACCAAATTTAGCAATTCCAATTTTGAGTGTTCTTAACACAGATACATGAGATACACATATAATACCTGTGAACAAAATGAATCCAGTTATTTGAACTCAGCTGTGACATTTTACTTACCATTCCACTGACAAGTTTTTAAAATGGAGTTCAAGTTCAGAGTTAAATACATCCATTGATTCATAGCACAGATTTTTGCATATATATACAAGAAATTCTTTATCCAGTAGGGAAAAATAAATGGGTGATACTGCTTTCTTTTCCAACAGAATTCTAAAAATTACCTCATGAATATGCAATGTTCCTAACTTAGTTTATTGTTTCATTAAGGTCTTGGCATTGATAAGAGGACATCTTTACCACAGAGCAATTCTTCTCCTTGGGATGATTCACTTTTCAATATATCCATACATGCAGCAATAAGACATGGAAAATGGAAGTTACTAACTGGATATCCAGGTAACAAAATACCTCCTTTTTAGGATAGATTGTATCCTATCTCCCACCCACCACCAACAATTTAATTTTGTTTCATATGTATAGAAATTCTCCTAACTTCTTAGGTTTTTGACCCCATGCAAAGATCTAGAATGAGCACTTCTAAAATACAAACTATGTATTTTTTTCATTTTCCAAATATTTTGTCTAAAATGCAAACTATGTATTTTTTCCATTTTCCAAATATTTTGTCTGCAACTCACCTAAACTGTAGGGAAAAAACTTATAGAATATCTCAAGTTGGAAGGGATCCATAAGGATCATAACATCCAAGAAGAAGGGCCACTGAATTAATTAATTGATATGAAATAAAGTTACATGGAATTTTGGATCTCAGTGCAGTGTTTTTTTGCATAAATATGATTCCTATTTAGGTAGCCCTGCACTAGAGAGACTCTGGTGCAGAAGTAAAGTTAAGGTCTGCAGAACTGTCACTGCACAGGGGCTTGTCAAGAGACCTAGTGAATTAATCAATTGTAGCAAAACTGTGTCTCCACACTGCTGCTCTGTATCTCAGAAGTGACCCTTGGTCTGTTCCTGTCCCTGTAGGCTGCAGTCATTGGTTCCCTCCACCATCCTTGTACAATGAGTCACAGATTCAGTCGTCTGAGCCATCAACAAAGAGACTTTGGCTGTTTGATATTGTTCATGACCCTGAAGAGAAAAATGATGTGTCTGAAAAATACCCTCATGTAGTGGAAAAACTTCTCTCACGGCTTCAGCATTATCACAAACGTTCAGTGCCTGTGTTCTATCCTGATGAGGATCCTGCCTGTGATCCAGCAGCAACTGGGGTTTGGGGTCCTTGGGCATAGTGCATTTTGCACCCTGCATAAAACCTCTGTAGCAGAGTCTGGTTTATGGACTCAGAGTCCTAGTGACATAGTTTGTACTGTCTTTAATGAGCTGTTGCTAACTGTGAGCTTATTCTTTGAATAATTCAGTATTTCTTATTCTTGATCTGTTGAGAATCTTACTTCAGTCTTTTCCCATTCTCTCATTCCCAACAATTATATGTGAAACGTTTGGGGTTTTTTCTTAATATTCTTTGTCTGGAATATACTTCTAGTGTAGAAGATAAACATTGCCTCCTTCCTTGAAAGAAATTGAAAGGAATTGAATTCCTTGTCAGGAATCATGGCAGCACAGACATCCATAATTAATCAGTCTTGTGGAGCATACTGAATGCTGGTTTCATGTTTGTCCAGAAGACAAATTCTGAAAGTTATTATAAATCTGTATTGGCATAAAATTTTTTGCCTTTTGCATGTACTTCCATCCAGAAAAGGGAAGAGTAAAAAAAAGAAAACCTCATAAATACAACAACATCTCTATTTCTTGTTCCTTCTAATGCATCAAAGAGTAGAGAGTGATGATCAACTGGAGTGCAGGGCTGTCAGGTAGAAGGATCTTGACAGGCTGAAAAAATGGGTGAATAAAGATTTCATGAATTTCTAGAGTTGCAGTTGGGCTGGACGAGCTGCATTCAGGAGTTCATGCTTGGCCATGACCAGATGGAAAGCATTTTCATGGGGAAAACATCTAGGCATTCTTCTGGACAATAATTAGGACAAGAGTTGCCATTTTCTCTCTAGGTGAAGAAAAGTAACTCATTGTTGTTCCATATAAGAGAATGTAGCCAGCAGCTAGGGGGTTGTCTTAATTCTCTTCTATCAGTGCTACAGCACAGCATCACATTTTGAGCTTCCCTATACAGGAAAAGTATTGGCATGTTGGAGTTAGTCCAGTGAAGAACTATGAATATGATCATGGGAAGGGATAAAGAAATGGGTAAGTTTATGGTGGTGACAAGAAGGGAAGTTGCTACCTTCAGCTACCTAATGTGAGAGCATAGAGAAGAGGAAGTAGGACTCTTCTCAGAGGCGCACAAAGATGAAAAGCACAGAGGGAACATGTGGAGTTCCAATGCAATATAAGGAAAGGAAAAAAAAATCACACCCTGAGTTTAATTAAATATGGGAAATGTGGCAACCCTAATCCTGGGCATCTTCAGTCTTTGTTTGGAGAAGATGCTGAACAATTCTGTCCCTGAAGCTGGATCAAATTTGAAGTTGACTGGTTTGGCAGAGGTGGTGAGGAGCAACCAGTGACCTCCAAAGGCCCCTCTCTGCAAGAATTGCTCAACGATTCTGTGATGAACAAAACCTTGCTTTTATTATCTGCCTGGTAAGTACTCTGCCTTTATTACCACAGCGGAGTCTGTTTTCATCCTGAAGTGGGCTCAGAGCCATGAAGAAACCAAGCCAGGCAACATTTCTCAGTTAGTCATCAAATTGATGCAAGATAACCTGCCAGCTCTCTATTAGTGTCTCAGACCCTGAGTTCTGGTACTGTTTCTCAGTGTCCTTGGCTAAGTTCTCAGGATGCAGAGCTCAATCTGTCATCATCTCCAGAAAGCAGGAATCTAATTGCCTTTTTCCTGGCTCCAGGACCAACTCATATAAATTACACTAAAATTTTGCAAAACTTCCCAATTTTCTCTTGGGAGACTTAGGCTAATTGTTAGCAAATAGATTAATGAAGAGAAAGGCTTGAAAAAATCTGTGCATTAAAAAAAAAAAAAAAGATGACGTCTGAAAAAAAGATGAAACAAGAAAACTGGAAATGCATATGCTTTCTAATACAGCTGATTCACCACTACACTGTCTTAAATCTAATCTTGAGAGCTTGTCTTTTCTACCTTTGATGTTTTTTCTATGAGAGGAAGATAAAATTCTCCAGAAACCTGTTCAGCTTTTTATCTTTCTCCCAAAGAGCTTTATGTTTCTCTCACTCCTTTGTCACTTCTGCTCCTTTATATCAGCTTTTTTTCCTATTCTATTTCATTCACTATCTTCAGCCTTGAAGACAAAGAGAAATGTAGGTTCAGAAAAAGTAATTCTCATATAATAGACAATATATTTTCTCTGTGGTTTAATTGGATACAATCCTATGGAATCCTGTTTCAGACAGTTTCAATTTCCTTCTCCATTCATCCATCAGTGGCTGAAAGCAAATGGTTGCAGCAGGATATGACAAGGCAAGCTCTTCAAATTGTTCCTCACCTTCTAAACAGTCACTCAGTGCCTCAAAAACCAGTTTCTCTTCCATTAGGTTGCACCAGCCTTTCCACTGGGGCCCTTGGGCATAGTGCCCAGCCTTGCAAATACTTTCTAAGCTGTTGGTATTCACATAGACATGCATTTCCACAGTTTATCTAGACACTGGGTGAATCATCTGATTGTTACCTGCCTCCAGGTAATTTATATTTTCATTGGTAAAACTTACCTACTGTGACAAAAGCTCTTACTATCCTACAGTTAGCAACTTTCATATGAACTAATAGATTTAAAATATTAAATTAAAAACATTATACATTCTGTAGAAGCCGTTTCCAAACTGGTACCTGATCATATCTCCTTCCATTTCATGAAATACTTTTAGGATTTTCTTTCTGTCATGTGGCTTTTCACTCAGTTCCTGCTCAGGCTTTAGCTAACACACAGCTCATTTGTTGAGACCTGATGTTGTTGGGACTGGTGCTGTGAGATCTGAGAGAGCAATGTGTAGGAGGCCTGCAGGAGGGGCTCAGGTCATTATGAAGACATTACTCGTCTGCTACAGACATAATGCTTCCTACTGATGGTTGGTTCCTTCAGAATCCACTAACTTACGGGAATCATGTAGACCAAACGTCAGAGCTGGAAGTCGCAAACATGACAGCTTGCCCAAAAACACCTCTGAAGCACATCCAGCAATAGCCAATCTGCTGGGGTTTTCGTGCTTTCTGATGGGATAATGGGAGGCCTGTACTGTGACAGACGAGAAAGATGAGCACTCTCAGCAGCAGCTCTGCGAGTATTTTGCTTATATCCTTTAAGTTATGACTTAGACAACTTGTGAGTTAAAAACCTCATGAATTAAGGAACAAATTAGTGAATTCCCATGTTAGTCTTGTTTGTCTGAAGGAGATTGAGCCTTTGTTTGATGTGTGTGTTTCTTTCCTAATGAGCTCATAAGCTCATAATTTACAGACCAGGTTGTTCTGTAAATTAGAGAGATCCAATCGGACCATGACGATCTTGGCTTCAGAGTACAGCAGCATTTCTCTTTTGAGCTTTTGAAGATTCTTTATGATAACTGAGGCTTAGGTTCTGTTATTTGCTGACCACATCAAGGGAGGGAAAATGTAAGCAGCAAAACCTTTTTATAAGCTATTGTATCATGTTGACAAAGCTTGGATCTTCCTTCAGTAGCTCCAAAAACCTTTATTGCAGTTCCCTTTTCTAGCAGTTGAGGTCAGTTTGTTTTATACTGATACAATTATTTATGTTAGTTTATAACTGACCTGTTTGGCACAACTGCAAGTTCCATATTCTAATTGTAGCGTACAGTTAGTAACATGATTTCAAGTATGGGATTCTGAAAGAGTGAAGTGTTACATTACCTTTGTGACCTTTGGATTTACTATTTTTGTATGTGTCATAATGATACATGTTGTCCTTCAAATGCCTTTTTGAGATAAATTATCCAAAGAACAGAAGTTCCATTAGTTCTTATTCATCCAGAATGTTTTGGTACAGTTTATTTGTGCAATCAAATGCAAATGGAGACATTGACAGGTATTCCCCAATAAGTAAGGCAAATAGGTCCAAAGTATTTATGTTATCCTCTCTTTTTTCATAGCACATGTTCATTTAGTGTCCTGTGTACAAATGCAGACATGTAAGATTAGAAAGCTAACTGTTCTCAGTCAATATCACATATAGCATTTTCATTTACAGTAGGCATTACAAGATGTGGTTGTTGCAATAACAAGGGACTGAACTTGGGGGTGGGGGAAATTTCTGGCTGACATTCCTGTCTGTCCTTCAGCATTCAGCACTTGTATTACATGAGGAAAGATGTCTTACCCACAGAAGTAGAAACTTCTGTTAATGATATTTTTAACTGGGATTTTTATGCTGATAGCTAGTTTCATGGAAAAGAAAAAAAAAGTACCTAAATTGTAAAAGCTCAATAATTAATGTCCTTGACTTCCATCAATTTCAGCTTCTTGGATGAAGTTACAAAAGATCAAAAAAATTCCAATTTTAGTTTCAGAGGTAAGCAGAGCTTTTATGTGTTCTTTTTTCTCTATGTCCTGCAATCTGCATTTTAATGTCTTGCTGATATCCTAACTTATATATTTCATTTACTAGGAAGTGACTGTGACACATCAATGTCTCACACAGGTATTCAATTCACCCTCTGTTTCCTCTTGTTATGTTTTAAAATTCAAAGATTCATTCTTTTCTCAGCTACAGTAGACCTAATTTTTACTTTTTTAATTGTCAAATTATTTTCCATGGGTGGTCCTTCATAAAACATTTGAATTGAACTGTGTTAGGGAAAAAAACCATCTGGCTGACACATTTAGATTGGCATCAGCAAAGAGTTGTATACTCTTAAGTTGTTTCGAATTGGAAAATAGAGAATTCTTTATATGTTTTGTGGTTACTTGAGTAACATTCAAAAATGCAAGTATTTTGAACTCTGAATAAAACTTCATTTCATCCCTTTCCAATTTCAGATTCATTCTTAATCTAGCAAACATCTGAGCATTATGAATTTGAAAGTCTTAATCTTTATGCTTTAGAAATTTTTTAAGCTTCAGAAAAGTAACCAAGTTGAGGAAGAATGCTGACACTGACTACTCATTTTGCATTGCTTACTTGTAAAAAAGATGTACACAGTCAAAGAGTGCATGATCTTATAAACAAAACAGAAGATCCGGATCTTTTCTTGAGTCAAAGGCCATATATTCCATATATGAAAATAATTTGTCCAACTTTCCTAAGGTTGATAAATGGGTCTTGGATTAAGATCTGAGTTTAATCCTCTTCAGAATCTCTGAATTGAAGAACCCATGAAGAACCCAGAGTTTAAACACTTGTGGTCTGTGTGGATTTGAAATTACACTACCAGTCCTTGATGGCCTCTCATCCTACTTTCTAATACAGTGGTTTAATGGTAGCAATATACCCAAAACTGTTTCATGCTTTCCTTAACAAACAGTGAGCACCAAGTTACACAGAGAATCCTGTTAAACTTGTGCCAGCCTATTGCAGACAGGTTTGGATGTAAGGGCTGATGGTGATAGAACCACTGATAGCGTTGCTATCCACATGTGCTGGAGTTTGGCACACAAGGACATGCAGTCCATGTGTGTAGCCATGTTTGTAATCCTGGGGCCAGAGATCCCCAAATGACAAAGAGGCAGCTGAATTGCAAAACACTTAAAGTCAAAATGAAAGATTACTTGACAAATGAAGAACATGTCATGTCAAGCACTACCAGGGAATCCAGAATCTAACTACAGGCTAGGGCTGTCCTAAATGTAGGAACACCAAACCATTTCCAAGATGTTGCAGTTATTAAGGGAGAATTTCCTGCCTACCTGCTCCTTTGGCAGCCCACCTTTGGCCCTGCTCTAGCTAGACCCCAAGGCTCTCATAACATTAACCTCAGCTTGGTGGAGGGGTCAGAGGACCATTTCTGCAGCCCAGCCCTTCCCTTGGCAGTCCCTTTTTGAGCCCCACCCCAAGCAGACCCATAGGTTTCATGTCTCTCAGCTATAAATAAGCTGAGGTTTGTAATGGGGAAGTAGTGCTTTTGGTAAGAGAAGGGGAAAAAAACCCTGCCAATTCTAAGTTTGAGGAGGTTAAGCAATATTTTTGCCAGCGGGTTTCCAGCTGGATGTTTTAACTCTTTCAGCTCACTGTCTTTGTCAGCTGCAGGCAGTGGACTCAATTTTGTTTCAAGCTGAGTTATTATGTGAGAAGATCCTGGTTGAACATTTGGTGTGAAGAACTCCCTGGGGTTCCAAGCTGCTGCTTCTGAATCCAGTGCTCTCCCATCTTCTTCCAGTGCATTGCAATTCATGTATGAGCTCATCTACATTGGGCAGAACTGCTGCAAGGAACAGTAAAAACTTTTTTTTTGGCACAGAGCAGTCGGAATGAGTCAGCCATCCAACCATGGATGGGATCAGTGACGGCCCTTGTGATAATTGCATGCCGTGGTTAGCAGAGGCAAGGAGGATGATGCAGTACTTCTTCTTGTGTTAGTGTTCCCTCCTGAGAGTGTTGTTTTAGTGGGGTGGGGCGCAGAGATACTAGAAAGGTCGGTGATGTATCTGCTGCCAAGCTTCAGAGAAGTGACTGCTGGCTGCCATCATCAAAGCAGTTACCGGATGTGGATCCCCTAATCCTGGCTAAACTCAATAGCAATAAAGGCAGTTATATTTTGTCTGCAGGACTATAGTTAGGAAAGAAAGTGTAGTCCGAATGGCTAGATTTGGATCTAAGGAATGCAGTGTTTATTTGGACAAATCTTCAAAAGCCACAACAAGGTACTGCACCAAAGCCACAGTTCTGGGCTGCCAGATTTTGGCATTCAGGACAGTGATAAAAATAAAAAATCCCTGTCTTTCTTTTCAGCTATGCATTCTTGCTATTTCTTCAAGCAAACAAGGAGTCAGAACACAGTGAATACATGTACAAACAAAGTAAGCTGTGTTTGGTATTCAGCAATGCTTATTGAGTAATTTTGGGCATAGAGCCCATGGTAATGAATGGAAAACTTTGATCAGGACATCTGTGGCCTGCCCAAATAATTTCATGGGACCTGCAAATCTGCCAGAAACATCACTCGATGGCCCTATTAACCAGGGATGTTGAAGTCTTTCTTGATTGTGTACATTCTCCAAGCACACTCATGAACTAGGAGTCATTGATTTTTATTGGATAGAAAACTCAGAAATAGCTTATTCAAGGACATCTGAGCCCTTAAGTTTACCCTTCACATTTATCCTGCTTCACTGGGAAAAAACTTTAATGAGTCTGTCTGGACAATGAAAAGATGAATGTTGACAGCATTGAGTCAAAGTGTGGACTTAGCTTCTAGCAAACATACTCTCAGTTCCAGCTTAACTGTACTTAACTTACAGTAAAAAATAGTTTGGGGTTTTTTTAGCTATAGATTATAGCTGGGCAATTCTGTGATTCCAAATTGTTTTCTTGATGTTGCTCATCAGTGTGCAGTTATTCAGGAAAATAGTAAAATCCTGGAGGATCATAATTTTTCCCCTTTTTCCTTGTGTGTGTGGTAAGAGGAGCCTTTTTTAAAAGGCTGTGACCATTGTAACTGCCAGAACAAGAGCCATGAAAGCACTGCTGCCCTGTAGGTGGCCTCTATAGATGTACTGAATTTTCACTTTAATTGTTGTCCCTTTTGCTTTGTTTTCAAATATGCTGTTTTACAAGTCATATTTGATGGAAAAAGCGCTGTCTGAACTAATCCCAAAGTGGCTATTAGTCTGGTCTAGTCATACCCCGCAGCCCCAGCAGTGCAATGTTGTAGAAACAAAGTCATTCTCCTGCCTTTTCAGTTCTGTTTTGACTTTACTCTATAATGAAGAGAGCATGGTCATGGTATATTAAACAACTGGATAACAGCAACATATACATTACCATCACTCTGCTTCTAACTAAAGCTCCAAAACTAATATAGTGGAGAAGCCTGGCTAAGAATTTACTGACAGTTTTCTTTTGCCGTAAATTCAGCATTAGAAAAAAAAAGGTCCAGAGCAGCTGAAATGGCATAGCCTTTGAGTAAAAAATGACATATTTATAATATCAAAGGAGACTTATGAAAATATCCCAGCTGGATTTTGAAAAATGTAGGAGGGAATAGAGTAGAACAATTGCATTTCTGTTTATGTTTGCCCTAGAAAGTAGCCCACTGTGAAGAAATATTTAGGAATGTGAATGACTGAGAGAGATTGTCTCTTAGAGGCAGCAGGTATAAGATGTCTGAAATTCCTTTGAGCTATAATTGCTTGTTAACAACAGGATTTTTTGGTAATTATTTCTGCCCACAGTACACAACATTGCTTAACATGGAGAACTTTTTAGAATTCACCTTTTTCTGTATGTACTTTTTGATAAAGAAAAGGTGATGGAAAATAAATTTTAAAAGGAATTTTTTAAAATTATTATTCCAACACTCTAAAATGGAGAGAATTTTCTTACAAACATAAGAGTTTCTATGCAAATGTTTATTCTATTAATAGCATTAAGCATAATTGCAAGAATCTGTATTCCTGGCAATAAAGACTGAGTGTAGTGTTAAGAGGCAAGTATAATTATTAATCCACAAATATCGTTGAGGATTTTTGTATTATGCAGTGAGTTACACATTTCAGATTTGACTTGTGACAAAACATGCATTAAATGTGTGGACCTAATCCAAACCCCAAATCCAAACAAAGCAAGCTCCTACATTGTCTAAGTTTGTTGTATTTCTGTATTTTGTATTTTGACCATGTGGTTCTAAATACCAATATTAAATTACTTAGTATCTGTTTTTTTCAGAAGCAGTGGGGATGCTCAGACCCTGCTATCACAACACTGTTTAACAAGAATTCATTTCAGAGCCTCGAGCAGTGTAAACATCATTAGGTGTGAGAAAAGCAGTTTTTAACAACAGCCACTATCCATCCTTTTACTTAATATTGTTTAGTGACATTTATTTGATGACATGTTCAAATAAGTAATGGCCTCCTTTTAAATGCAAAGGCTGGTTTTATCTGTAGGTTATTTTTATTGTACTTGTCATGAATGTACTGCTGATGCACAAGAATACAAGAAAGGATTTAGGAACACTTGGTTTATCCTAAATATTCTCTAGGTAATAAGTGACCATAATACACTGATAATCATCAAAATTCTAGATACAGCCAAGATCTGGCATTGCTTAGGTCCATAACAGTGAGCCCCAAATGCACACACAACTATAGGTGCACCTATAGCACCATTTCCTTCCACTCCTGTCTTAGGAGCTGATTACTTCATAGATCTCTGAATTATCAAAGGGAAAGTCAGAATAATTTCACTCAATGCCATAGATTCAAGTGAACGCAGTGCTCATGAAAGGTCTTTGCCATGAGCTGTCGTCAGAAGATTTGGAATTAATTAATGATTAAGATACATCCATGTGTCTCAGTTGCCCATGTGAAAAGGTGGAGAGGACAGGATATTGTGAGAAATACAGATAGGGCTGTGCTCGGAAAAGCTTTATTTGGGGCGTTGGTCACTCAGCCCGAGTGCAGTCATGGTTCCAGTTTGCGTTATAAACTGACCCAGTGAAGCTGTAGAGCAGAATTACATACTCCTGTTTATCATATGAACTGGAATAATTGTTTTAGTTCAGGGAAAACTCTTTGATTATTGTTCACTGAGTAAGTTATATATGTAGTGGAATCACGGCTTATTTTCAACATGAATCTGAAAATATGATGACAACCTTTAATCTATATCACTGCTGTACAAGGAGAAAGTTACTCTCTCAGCTAATAACTCTAGTTCAGCTGAGTTACTCTCTCAGCTAATAACCAGTTTTTAAATATATGCATATTACAAACATTCTATTCTTGCTTAATCTTGTTTTTGTTTTTTTCATTGTGAGTTATCTAGATATGACTCCAGAGAAAGTTAGCAAACACACATTTATTCGTTGAACTTCAGTCTCTAAACAGACCTGCAGATCAGACCTTAGGAGTTGTCATTAATAAAATTTACTGCACTGAAAATGTTATGATCTCCATTTTCTCATCCTTCTGCTCAAAAACCTGTAATGAAAGTTTTTAAATAAGGAATAAAGTACAGCTATAAACCCTATAAAGAAATATGTTTAAAATAGAATTTGTTTTTGGTAGACCCATAGTAAAGCCCACAGAGACAGAGAGCCCCATAAATCTGGGAGATTTCTGTATTTTTAAAATGGACCCATATTTAAGTTTACATTACTGCTTAGGAATTGACTTCCAAAAAGCCATAACAGTGGCTACTGTTCTTTCCCTTAGGGTCCGAACAAGGAAATCCAATGTTTTCTGGTCAGCAGTAGGAATTCCACTTTGTAATCTGACACTCTTCATTCCTCCCCTCTCAAAGGCAGTAAACCAAAAACTTAAAGGCAGAACAGATTTTCAGATCATGTAGCATTTGTAAATCCTCACGCACATTTAATGATTTGTTAGCATGTACAAACTGAAAACTTCATGACCTGGTCTTTCTCTTGTCAGTTCCTGCTCTCATCACATTGTCTAGTTATGCACGTTTCACTGAGAATTCATGTTTTTGCATTTCTCTGATTTCAGCCCTATTGTTCCAAACTCACGAGGAATAAAAAGTCGTAAAAGAGCCAATATCTTCATACTGGGAGGCTGATACAGCTTGACTGTAGCCAACAGATCTATGCTAGTTCATACCAATAAGAATGCAGCGATTAGAAAGATATTAGTCCCTTTTTTCTATTTTTTAATATCTGGTGTCTAGCAAGCATGTGGTGGTGGCATGCTTCTGCATATGTATGCAGTGGTAACAATTGGATCTTTTCATGCTCAGAGTGAGTAACTCAATTCTACTCAGTCTGTAATTTCTTTCTGACAGGCTCGTTATTTCTCTGCTGATGGTATGGTTATGGTTAAGGGCAACTGTACAATTTTAAAAAAAAATTTTTCTGTAAGCACAGTATGTCTCTTCAAGCACACTTCTGTCCTAACAGCACATAAGCCTGCTCATCCAATGACCATGGCTGCATCAGTTGTAGAATATGTTGTAAGACACTTGGAAGAACAAACATCTTGACACACAGTTTTACTTGCTGCTATCATCTCTGTTTATGCATCTTTCTGTGATGGATATGTATTTTTACAGTAGGAATTGCAAAGTCTCTGGACTCTGGACTAGGAAAATTATCTAGTTGCTTTGGCTGCTTGTTCTCATTAAGGATTTTTTCAAGTTCATGCTGGTGTCAGCATGCCCTCTGACTTCATTGGAAGACCTCAGTGCTATTTGAAAAAATCAGATTATTTTCAAGCATGATAGAAACTGCAAACTCAGTTGGAACTGTGTAAACTTCCATAAGACTTATTTGTAGCAGGAACAAATGAAGTAAGGACAACAGTTAGGAAATCTCTTTTGCTCTTCTCTGTGCTTTCTATATATGTGCTGCACTTTATCCACATATATTGAACCTCCCTAGTAATTTCTGTGACTATCTGTTAAAGATCCTAAGAGATAAGTATTTTTGGAACATTTCTTAAAACTATTATATTTTCTGGACTTTCAGAAGAAATTCTGAGAAGTCCACTCCTGCAGCTAGTACAAATTTCTGGGTAAATAATAGCAAGGTTTTGGTGAATTCTACACTTTGAATTTGAGTACCTACCTATATCTGACTCCTCTGGTATATGACTTTTAGCTTGGATCTGCACCCAAACAGTGACAGAAAATATGAATGTAAATTAGAAAAGTAAAAGCCTGTACATTTCCCTATGTTTACTGTAAGGAGTTTGCAACAGTAAATTCCAGCGCAATGATTTTTTACTCCTAGGATATGATATGGGTATTTTTCATTGTCACTCTTAGTGAATTGTGTATATCTGAAGTTTATGCATTGCCTGCAAACCAGAGTGTAATTTAGAAGAGAATGCATTTACTACACCCTGTTCTTCATAGATAACCAACACCTCAGACTTTCTGCACACCCCTTTGAAATTAGCTGCTGGGAGGAAGGAACACTGGCAACAGTGTTAAGGAAGTGCAGTCTCAGGCTCTGCACTCCCTTAATTAGAAATCTGAGACTCATGGTTAATGGTGATTAATGTTCCGTTCTATTTTGCTAGTTCTTCCTTGCGGGAAAAGATAACATAAAGCTGAAGTACTTTCAAATAACTATTGATATTAATGAATTTCTTTTAAAAGGAAAATTTATTTCTACATATGTTGCTAAGAAATTAAGAATGAAACTCTTATCCAAGAGTGTGTCATTTAACTAAACCTGACAAACACAATTGCACCTAACTGTTGTAGCTGCTTCTCTTTCCCATGCTGGTGTTTTATTTTTTTTTAAACTTCAAAGTCTCCAAATTCCTTCTGATTGATGCACTGATTTTTTAACAATGTCTTTGTTGTGTACTGCAATCAGACAAGTGCTAATATCCTTGAGGAATCTGGCAGGACTGTGGGAATCTTCCAGCCATAATTGCTTCTTATCTTAAATGTGATGATATTGGCAACTTCAGATGAGTTGACAGAATGTGCTGTTGCTGAGGGTGATACCAACTTTCTCCATTGACTTATGAGGCTAAGGGTCATTCTTTTATGCATTCTTTGCTGCCTCTGGTATGGAGTTTTTAATGCAGCTCTGGGAGATGTTAGAGACATAAGTGCCTGGTGTATTTAAACGAAGAAATAGTGTAATCAGGAAAAAATCAACAGGAAATCCTAATTACATAGTTAAAATTGCTAGCATGATGAATTATGATCAGTAGCCCTGAATTTTAATTATATAGTTGAAGTTTATTAGTTTGAACATTATGAGAAAAAATAAAGCAATATAAAGATGCTGAATGTAGTTCAACTTACTGTACAACCATGTTAACCCAGGTTTTGGATTTATGCATTCAGTTATTTGCAAGTTATTTTAGCTGAACACTTTATTTTGTTTGTTTTTCTTTTACAGGTTCTAAATGCAGAATAATTCCATTGAAAATTAATTTTGGAGCTGAGGACATTTCAGGGGATTCACTACATGCCTAAATGTGTAACCTCCTTATATTTATTGAGTTTTTCTAAATCTGGATCTGTGCCTCAAGCCATGGTTATCACTTGTTCAAATTCTGGTACAGATCATCCACTTCTCCGGTAATAAATATGGTTTCCCCAAGTATGGGGGTAAAACCACGTGATTTTTATTCTTGTGAGTTAATCCACTTTTCTTCTTCCTCTGTATTTACATAAGAAAAGTAAGATACTTGTCATTTAAATTATTAATAAGCCCATGACTTGCAAAATATTTATTTGCTGGATTTCATTGTTTATGACCAGACTATGAAGAATAAAACAATGTTTCCTCTTTCGTTGTTTTTTAAAGAGAGAGTGATTCAATTATTATGTTTAGAATAGGACTAATAGAGGTTCAGGGCCACTATAATTCTTTAATTAATATGACAGATGAGAAATAAAAAGGTGCTTCTTACTTTTTTTCACTGCATGTACTCTTATCTGTACTTCCTGAAGACCACTTGGCCTACAATCACTTTAAAAGATACCATGATTTGGCTCTGAGTCACATGTTTTGATTGAAATCAGATAGCCAAAACCACAAGAATCTTAACTTGTTAGGAACAGTGACTGTTCCACAAGTGCGAATCCAGAGACTGGCATACAGGTGGTAAGAGGAGGATGCAGATAAAAGCTGCTGATATACCCTCAACTTTGGGTTTTATTAATTTTCCTGCTGTTACGTCACAAGGCGGGGGTTTTTTGTTTCAAGGCCAGAATATATACTCTGCATATTAACAGTGACTTCAATTCTAATTTTCAGTGTCAGAAGTTGGTCAGAAACTGCTTCATGGAACCACTCCTTAATGACCTTGTACCTTGACTTTCTTTCTGCACACTACAAATGACTGTGCACTGTGTCCTGGACATGCTGTGAATTCCCCAACAGAGCGTGATGCATCACTTCATCAAAAGAAAAAGTGTAATTCTTCTTAGTTTACTAAATTATAGTGACCAATTTTCTCCTTTAGGATTTTCTCCAAGTGCTCCAGTTGTTGCAACAATTCATAATGAATTGTGACTCCCAGGAAAGATCATCAGTTGAATTAATTTTGATGTTAAAATATGACCTGTGCTTACTTGTCATTCAGTGACTTTGCAAATGTACCCACCAATTTCTTGTGTATCCGTTCCATGTATACCACATAAGAAAAGGCTAGGAAAAAAAAAAGTTAAGAGAAACAGTACTAGTTGAAATTTGTAATTTTTTAAAAATTTGCAATTAGCAAACCCCCATCTTTAAAAGGTTTCTGTGGGACAGTCAGACAGCCGTATTATTGCATGGGGGCCACCATGTATATTTTCTCTATTTAGTACTATTTTGTGAACTACTGTTGATGTATAATTATTTAATTTGGCTATGATACCGAGTTGTAAGGTGTAGGTAATAGCTCAGTAAGATCTTATACACTGAAATAGCAATTTCTATTATTTAAGTTTTGTAAATTAGAATTCACTACCTCTTTGTGGATATTTTGCAATTGAAGGAAAAGCATGCATTAATAACTATGTAATACTCTTGGTCAATATGTGCCTTATTTTTTTCTCCATAATTAATTTCTTCGTTTCTCTTTCCTCTTCTCTTCAGTAGCCCTGTAACTATCATCATTAACAATTTTTACTTTTAATCAGCTCTTACTTCTCTTTCCTAATTATTTTCAATAATTGCAATGTCCTTGCAATATCAGTATTGTTTGTTTCCAATGTATTGTTTTGATTCTATCTTTTCTGCTCAAATAAGGAAAGCATTAATTCCTAGGACTAATCACTGTAATGTTTTATTAATGTTATCTCCAGCTAATTATTTTCACTTGTGTTTTAATATAGATCATTCATCACTTCTTAAACAACTAATTTAATTATTTCAGAGACAAAAACATAAAAATGCTATTTAAAGTTTCCTACTTGCACACAACATAGTTAAAGATGAAGTGTAACTTAGTGTGTGAGAGAATCTGTGAGAAATAAAAGGCTGTTGTTGTGCTTCTAAATGTGTGATCCAAGGCATCTGTCTTTAACAAGGATAGATACTGTGGAAACAAGTTTTATGCTGCAGTCAGAATTGACCATTAGCAGGGAGAAAGATTATTTGATTATTTTGCAGAGACACAAGGCAATTGACTCATCAGCAGACATGGTTATCCCTGAACACACACAAACCAATGGCATAGAAGAGAAATTTACACACCCCATAGCAAGATGTAGGTTTGCAGTATAGATGGCTTTAAGAGTGTTTGTTAAGAGTGTTTGCAGTGTAGATGACTTTAAGAGCTGTGAAAAATAAGTGTAATTTCCATGAGGGCCATCATCCTATTTAGAGATAGTGATTCAAATTCTGAGTTTTTATGATGTGACCAGCAGAATCCTGAGTTAGAGATCCCAGCAAGTCTCTCATGCTAACATGCAGATATGTACCTAAAGTGTAAATGAGTAATAAGGTGAAAGGAGTTGTTACGAGAATGATGGTGTTTTATTTAAAGGAAAGCTAATATTAGTGAGAAATGTGTGTTTTAGTAAAGAGCTGGATCCCTAAAGAAATTCAGCAGCTTGTTGTCCAGAATCCTCAACTTCTAGCAAAAGCTTTTTTAGCAAAAGCTCCTAAATACGTCTCCTTTATTTATATTTGGTATGATTTTCACCTTTTAAAGTTGATATAGAGATACCATATCAAACAAAGTGATTGATTCAGGTTTCAGTGAAAAATTGGAGAAAGAAAATTCTTCATACAAGAGAATACCATAAATCCTTCAGTAGGGTTTTTGCTGTCATTAAATTTATTTTTTAAGGTTTTCTTTTAGCCAGAGTTCTGGTGAACACAAGTCTTTACTGATGCAACCTTGTGAGCTCAATTACATGGAATTTAAAGCCAAAACACTAGATGAATTTTTTGTGCCTTAATTATACATACAAGGCGTTATTAAGCTGAAGTACAGAGTGTTATTTACAGAAATGCCATTTTTTAATGAAAAGGCACAATATTTTCAAAGAAGCTTCATGCAGAACTATCATCTTTCTGAAGACAGTTCAGTGGGTTATGTTAAAAGAAAACATTTATTGCATTTGTTTGCCTTAACAGTCTTCTCCCAAAAAAGATTTCATTACTGTGTCATTAAAAGCTACAGATACTGGAGCAATTAATGTTAAGTGTGCTGACACACATTTGGGGTTTCTTAATAGATTCCTTTTTGAGTTCTGAAAAAGTTCTGAGGTTATATGTTCTCTTCTGTGTAGGGTAAAATCAGCAAGTTTGTTTGCTAGTTTTAAGCCAGTAATGCTTCAATCCTCATCATTTATTCAGTGTATATATTCTTTGAAAGTATCTAATATTAAGGATCACTTAAATTTAGTGTTGTGTGCTGCAATGAACAATGAAATCTGATTTCAAAAGTGATGGAGTTTTTTAAGAATTATGGTTAAACCTCTTTGTACATGTTCCATTTTTTTTTCTGCTGAAATTCTGAACACATGGCCTTGTGCTGAGGAAGTTAACATTATAATACTCCGTAGTTTGCCCAGTTACAAGGAAATTGCTACATTGTAATTGTTAGTACATAATTGTGATTAGTGATTGACGAAGAAAAGCCTACTGGTGTCAATTAGTATACAGGCCATATCAAAAATACATGCCTCAACCTTAAAGAGCATTTTTCCAATTCACAAATATTTTCTTTTAGCAAGATCCAGGTTTCCTCAGGTTATGTAGACTGTATGTGATCCTCCACATTAAAAGATCATCCCCAAATTATTGTCAGTATGTATGTAAATATCTTTTGTTCTTTGGAAGACACTGAAGTTGTGTGCCTCCAGGCTTCTTAGGACATCTGAATCTCTTTAATCTGTCACTTGTCAGATTAGTGCTTTTATGTGGCCATTCACATAAACATGATGTAGTCCCACAGGATGTTTTAATGCTGTCGGAGGTTTTTTTCAGAGAGAGTATGTCTGACTTGTAAGATTATAATTTAAAATTCATATTTGATGGGTATTTCAGGTATTCTATAGCTAAAATGGACTTAATGTTATTATTTTTTTCTTTTTAAATTATATATTATGTGCTAACTACTTTCTGGAAAAATTAAATACGTTATGCTAATGAAAGATATTGCTGTACAATATGCCCTCCAAAGGTTAGGGGCCATTTAAATTTTGAGTGTATTGGAATAGCCTGTGGCAAGGTCCAAGCAGATGGTAAAAGAGTTACTTCTCAGGAAACTTAAATTTAAACATACAACAACTCCTTTTGTATTTTGTTGCTGTTTTTAATTTATTTTCAGAGTTATGGATAAACCAAAATAGTTAGTGCTGGCAAAAGTCCTACACTGCATGGTTTCCAATTTGGCTTTATAATCAATAAGCCTGAAAACAGAAAGTAAAGACTTCTCAGGGAGAAACAATGATCAAGGTTGAAACAATGGCCAAGTTGATTCAAGATAGCATGGTTTACCCTGAGAATTCTATCCTTCTTTTACATTGCCTGGAAAGCTCATTTAACCTATTTTAGAGGTTGATGTGATCATTTTATATTATCAGTATTAGAAATATGAAGAGTTTTGATGCATTTGTGATAGGAGCAGGAAAGGAAAACAGTGAAACTAGAGCCACGTGAGACAAGACAGGGATTTCAAAAACATCCTAAAAGATTACAGTATTACAGATAGCTGACAAGGATAAACTACTAATAGATGACGAGGATAAACTACTAATTCACACTCCTGGGCTGGAGGGCATAGTTATATCTTCTGTAAGGACAGTTTTATCAGAGTATAAGGTGTGGAAATGCGATAGTCTACAGGATAAACAAAGCAAAGGGGAATCCAACAAAAACCAAACCAGACCAAAACAAAGGGGAATCCAACAAAAAACAATCTGCATCATTGTTTGTTCCTTCTTTTGGATCTTGGCAATGCCATGATCAGTGTGTGAAATCCTGAGCATCCAGATAAGCATAAAATATGTTAGGAATCCACTTCCTATCATTGAATGTGGGGAATGTGCAGAAATTAGCTCAAAACCAACACATACTGCCAGCGGGAGTAGTGGGTGTCTATGACTGCTCTGATTTTTACTGCTCTGGTTCTCACTGACATGCTGTGGTGCTTAGGAACTTAAGTGTAATCATCTCTGAATTATTCCTAAGTCAGAATTCTTAGTAATGCCAATTTTAATTCTGAAAAATGTTTCAAGCATTTATTATAGGACTGGGAATATGGAGTAATAAGACTGTTTCACTGAATTTCTTTGGATAGTTTGGGTGAATCTTCCCAGTTCTTAAGCAATTTTTTCAAGTGTTAAATTGCTTTGAAAAATTGGCAATGTTACAATCTTTGAGATTTATCTCTAATGATGTTTACACTGATGAATGAAACATTAAACATTTTTGAGATATATAATTCCTATAAATAGCACTACGCTATTTCCTTTTATAATTTGTAACATAGCCAGTAGAACTGTAGGATATTTTGGAAAAAGTCCTAGAAAATGCCTCATTTGTGGATGAATAAGCTAGTAGTTGAAGAAGGTATCAGAGTTGCCTTTTTTCAACTGGATATATGAGTTGATAGAGTAATTTCAAATGTTTTATGGGTAGTAGCCTTCTCAGTCATTTGAATGTGTGTGATTTCTCTCAGCACTCCTGAGGACATTAGAAGAGAAACAGATTAGCATAGCTAGTTATTAATGTGGGAATTTCAATAATTGACTATCTTATTTAAAACCTGTCCTCTTTAATTATTTATACCTAATGAATGTCTTGGTTTGTTCAGTTGAAAGGACACTGATAATTTAAATTCCCATTAATTACTGCATCAAAGTGCACTTTAAAATACTCTCTATCCTACAGTGCCAAATTATGGGAAAGGAGATAAAACAGCTGTTACTGCTGTTGTGTCAGGCAGCATTTATTTGGCTAGACGGCTTTTTTTTACATACTAGTTACAATAATATGTGTTTCAAAAATAGAGATTAGGCAAAGTGATAAATCTGGATCCCTTCAGTGAGTCTGAGTGTCTGCATTCAATTAAAGCCTTCTTAAAATACAGTGGTAGATTCTTCTATTGTACCACATTGGCAGAGTCCCAAATTAGTTTAACAATTAGTGTCCCCAAAACACCAAGCTTGGTTCAGAGATGGAATGTGAGACCCCAGAATACTCAGCCAGGGTCAACAGATATCTCAGACACCCACCACAAGCCTTTGTTTCTTCTCATGTTGCTTTCTTTTTAAAGGTCTCAGAGTCTGAGACACTGTTTTAACTGACCTTATTTTTTCAATTTGTTTTTATTTTGATGAATGCCTGCTGCTGCCTTGCATTGGTCTGTATGTCTGGAAGAGTGCTTTATTCATCACTTTCCCACGGAGGCTTAAGCAGCCCTGTCCTTCATTCCTTTCACTTATTCTTCCTATCTAAATAGGTTATTAGACTAGCTTTCCTAAGTCACCCTTGACTTCTTTCTCCTTCATCTCTGTAGAGTTGAAAATCTCAAGATATGTCTCTGGGTATATTGGAATTAAGTAATCAGTTCAGATTCAGTATGATTTAAGACAGCTTCCAGTCCTTCCTTCCAAGCCTTCTTCCTATTTCCTTTCTCTCTGCAGACATCTCCGCGCTTTCTGCTGCTCAGCACTGATCTTTCCCTAGGTCATCACATCCCGGTAAGACTAGATACTGTACATTGATTGTGTACATAACAACTTTGAGGTAGTAATTTTTCTTTATCTATGGCTACAATTCTCACATTAACTTTATTTTTTACCTGAGCTATAAAATTCCTTTCCTCTGAAGTCTATACATTCAATAAAGTATTGCTGTTATCCACTGTGGATGCTCTTGCACCTTTTTCATTGTCTACAACATAAAGTGATAATTTTGTATGACCTTTTTAGCTTAACTGCAGCCTCTTCTCTTTTCTTGTTTGCTCCTGAAGTCTCCAGTATGAACAGAGGGGTTTTCCCATTCTTCAAATGTCTTCCTTTTTTTTTTTTTGTCCCTACTGATACAGCTATACAGTAAATAAATAAATTCTTCCCTGTAACACCATATACTGGTTGACGCTAAAGCAATGAACTACTGAAAAATTAAATATCATAGCTAAGTGCTTAGAAAAACTGAAATTTCTGAAGCTGCAAATCAAAACAAGTGTTACTTGAGAAGGACACATTCTCGAAGATTTATTTCAGCTGATGTTTTACATCTTACTTTTCTTTTGGGTAGAAGAACAAAAAACCCACAATAAAATAACACCCATGTCCCAACTCAATTTCCTCACTCTTCCAGAGCTGAGTCCTCCCTTTTATATATTTCCCACCATCTTCTGCCTATTAACTCCTCTTTTCCTATTTTCCTTGGAGTTTTGGAACAAGTTCCAAATGCAGCTTTTTCTTTGACATTATTTTACTCCAAAAAATTCTTCCCTTTGTGTTTCTGTAATCAGATCGTTCATTTGAATAGAATATTAACATTTATTCCATTCCTCCACATTGAGAAGATTTTGGAACAACAGCCACTTAAAAAATAAACCCCAAATATCAACAACAAAAAGCAACAGAAGAGTAAGTGCAATGAGGGAACAAATCTAGTATGAATATATCTGAAGCTTAAAAAGTTGAGATTGATTTGCTCTTTAGCCTAACTACTAATTCCAGTATGTACACATGATATTCACTTTGTTCATTCTTAGCTTTTTGTAGGCTCTATATATAAATTTTTGTGTCTTATCCAATATTTTAATAGTTTCCAGTGACTATTCAAAGGCTAAGTGAGAACATAATTTTGAGCCAAATAATTTCTGTTCTTCTTTCCAACCTGTGTGTTATTTGCTAGTTATTTGGATGTTGTAGTCTCTTTGGTTGTACTTTCTGCTATCCTGTTTTGTCTGCCCTGTCTATATTCTATTCTTACAACCTTCAGAGAATGATTTCTGGGCCACATCCAAGGCTGTATTTGTTCAGGTGAACTTCGGGAAATTTCAGGGTAAAATAATCCTTCATTCTAACAGTCCATGGAGAATGTAAATCGATCAAGCAAAATGAGATCACTTATTACTATTGGGGTTATAAGTAAACCAAAATTTAGGGAGGAAAACTGACTAAACAAATTAATGCCCATGAAGTTAATACTTGGAAAAATCTGTGAGCAGGAGTAAAAAATATTATATCATCTTTTTCATCTCATATATTACTTAATCCAAAGTGTGCCTCTTTGACGTCTCTGTTTCCTGTTTGGATAATGCATAAGTGCTAACTTCTGGTGAAGAGTTATTTGTTTGTGCAGTTGGGCTTAAGATAAGCTAAATAAAAATGTTTAGAGCTGCACATCAAAGACAATATAATAATTATTTAGCATTAAAACCCCACTACTTGGATAGAAGGAAATACCAAGTTCCTCACACCAATTCCAAATAAAGAAGCGTTCAAATTAAGAAAATTTTATGCTATGCTTAGATCTGCCAGGGTCACAATCCTTGGCCTTCAGACTGCATAAGGGGATTTCAGTGTGCTGCTTCCTATCTCCTTGTGAAAACTGCCTGCTCATGGTTGTGGGGCTGAACAAGTCTCTATGTCATGGACTTGTTCAGCCCCACAACCCAATGCACTGAGCTTGCCACACAAGTTTTCTTTTTAGCATCCAGGTAGCATACTAAAGAGTACCTGTAACAATATGTGCTGTGAACCAGACAGGATTCAATGAGGTCCAGACTATCTGTTAGCCCAAATGAAAATGTTCTAAGACATGGTTGCCCTTTGTGTTACATGCAGTGCTGTAAGTCAGTAACAAGTTTCTTAAAAACTTTATTAGTGTTCCATAGGTTATTTGCTTATTATCAGGGGTCATCTTTCCCATTGGTAATTATTTATCCAGTGGCTAAGCCTGCACACTACCATTTACTGATAGCAGCACTGTGTAATTGTCCCTATTGTGTATTTTAAAATAGCAAACAATTTTTAAACAATTAATGGAGAAGGAAGAAAAACCTGCTGCTGCCACTGGATCCACTACTGCAGCAAGCATCACAACATCACTCTTTAGATGCAGTCTGTTAATTCCTGTGATGTAACTGTGATTTGGACACATGTGGGTGTCTATGTTTAAAAGCTGACTTCATATGTGAAGATAGTAGCAATGCTTTAATAATTATTTCCCTTCATTCTAGCTAAGCTTTATTAAATCAATTAGCATTTAACTTTATATTTTTAAGAGTTAATAAATATATCTTTTAAAAAGTTAATAGTGAGAAAACTGATGTTTGCCATGTGCGTATTTGCAATATAGACTTTCTACTTTTTAGTTTCACATTTTTGTTGTAGTATCATGGTTCTGTCTTTTTGAAATAGCATAGAGCATGTATCTATTTCAGAAAAAACTGTTCTAAAAGCAGCAGACCTATGTATTGTGGCTATTCACTCAAAGTGCCCTCCAAAACTGGAATGCAAAAGGCCTCAGAGCTTTCTGAAAACTAATATGACTAATATGTTAAGTTTGTGTTATTGAATAATGTTGTCAGTACGCTACTTGTGTGAAGTCTCTAGGGTTAAAATATTCTTTAAAGAGATGTTTATTTTTGGACAGACCTATTGAGTTGTCTCCCATTGTATGTTAAAGTAGCTGCTCTCAAAGGTCACAGAAAGTTCAGCTTTACAAAGACACCCTTATTTTGTAGAAAATGGATTTTCAGACTCTCTAATGGGAACATTCAAAAATGTCTCTAATAAAACTTTTTTTAGAATGTTGCATTTGATGACTTGTCCAGAAAGAGGAAAAGTAATGTAAGGACAGAAGTTTGGACAACAATCAGACATGAAAGCATACGCTCTGTTTTCAGTAAGTGAAGAGAGTTGCTTCTGTTTTTCTAGTTTTTGGCATAGGAACATAACTCTTGGAATTTTGTATTTATTTTTTCTTCCTCAGCCTATGTACCTGGGAGATCATTTTCTGGCTTTTGGTTTTCTGAGCAGCAGACACCAATTAAAAAAGCACAGATCCAGCAACGGAATCCAGTCAGATGGAATGTGCTCTTGCAGAGTTGAAGACTTTGGAGTCCCAAGCAGTCAACAGGATCAGCCTGCACTGATTGCTCTGTATCATGGCAGTAAAAAGATAATTTAGTCAAAAGCCATAGCTTCAAGTAGATCCAGTGTTTGTGAAAGATATTGTTCTGATAGCAGTGAAAAGACTACACCTTACTTTTTTTCAGAAGGACAGCTTAAGCTGCAGCAAATAAATTTTGCACTGGTGTAGCACTTCATTTAATGTCTCCAAGATACCCAAAGTGATTAATTTTATTGACCAACTTAGCAGCTTGTTTTATCTGTTGCAACAGCCAGTTCAAATCTAGCAAGTGAAGCTGACACTGAGATGAGCTGTATGAAGTTAGACACCTGTCATCCACTTATAATGAGTAGCATATTACACAAGGGTGCAACAGTGTGGGATAGCAGAGGCAAGCAGAGACATGTCCAAGCCTAAACCTTAATTTTCCCTGCAGATGCTTTAAATAAGTGTCACAGCTTGTAGACACGTATGTGCTTGGCATTAGACATCTCAAGATACTTTAAAAATCACAAAGTTCTGGAAAAGCCTGGGTCATCAGAGTGTTGCTTGGAAACTGGAAGAGTGTTAAATATGATTTTAAAGGGGTATCGGTGGGAAATTATTTGTTCTCAAATTATATGTTGAGGGGGAAAAGTTTGAAAACAGAAGCATTGTAGACTTTTTAGACATTCTCTTGCAATATGAATTGTATTTCTGAAGGTCTACACCAAGAGAATTTTTGGATAGGAAGAGTTGCTGTTTACCACTCCTGCTTTCCATTCAGTGCATCCACTATGGCTAGGTCCGGTGGGGCAGACTGTGATGCGATGTGCAATAGGCAGTACCGGGCCTGACACTGCCAGTTGTGCTGCCCGGTCCGTTCTCAGCCTGTATGTCGGACGGTGCAGATGGAGAACCCCTGGACCTTGGTTATTCAAACGCCAGAATGGCGGGCAGCGGTTATTTGGGCTATTTCCAGAGCCTCTGTCTCCGGCTGCGATAGCGACCGGGGCACGCCAGCCCGCCCATGGCCGCGGTGCCTCCACACCCGGGCTCGGCCCCCGCCCGGCCCCGCTCTGGGCGCTCCCCCGCGGCCGGCGGTGTGGGAGCGGGGGACGTCAGCCTGAGGGGGCCGGTCCTGGGCAGGGCAGGGCGCCCGCGTCCCGTCCCTCCCCGCCCCTCGGCGCGGCTCCCTCCCTCCGGCTGGGGGCGGCCGGGTCGGCCCTCGCCGGGATCCCATTCCTCCTCCCTCGGTGCATGGTCGCGGCGGGAGCGGAGGAGGGTGAGCCCGGCGGGGCGCGGGCCGGAGGCGGCGGCGAGAGCGGAGCCCCAGCGCGGAGGAGCCGCCTCTGCCCAAGAGCGGTGAGGCAGCGGCACCGCTGAAGTTCTGCGGGATTGGGAGGACGGGAGGGAGGACCTGGACCGCTGGCTGCGCTTCCATTCATTGCACGAGCGGCGGCCGGGCGGCTGCTTCTCCTGGGCCAGGGCTGTAGCCTTAGGGACAGGCCGGGGAACAGCCGCGGCGGGACGGGGCACAGCGCGGAGGTGGCGGCACGGACGGGGCTGTGGCGCCGGCGAGAGCCGCCCGGCGATCGCCGGGGCAGCGGCGGAGCGGGACGGCACCCGGGCGCCTTCCCCGCGGGGAGCGCGGCGGGGACCCAGGGCGCGACCCGGCGAGGCGCCCGCGGCCGCCAGACTGCCTCCTTCCCTCGCTCCCTCCTTCCCCGCTCCCCTCCCTCCCGCGCGGCGGTCCTGCCGAGCCCCGCTCCCGGCGGGACGCGGCTCTCTCTGGCCAGCGGGAGGGGCGGCCGCGGCGCCTGGCCGCGCTCCGCGCACACGTCCGGCACCGCGGGGCGGCCGCGCTCCCTCCGCGCCCCGAGGAGCGGGGCGGGGCCGGGCCGGGCGGGCACCGCCCGTCGGGGGGCCCCGGTCGGCTCCGTGCGGGACGGGTAGCGGGAGGCGGGCCGCCTCTGGCTGCCCTGGCCCGGGCACCTGCAGCCTCTCCCCGCGGGCACGGGAGCTTCCTGACTTTCCGCGAGCTGCCTCTGGGAGCGGCGGTTCAAAGCTCACCTGGGTGCCTTCACATCGCTGACACGAGTTCTTCATACCCGTCGTGTTTCTTGGACCAGTTTTTGAGAAAGGGATGTGTGTGTATGCCTGTATGTATGTGTGTATTTTAGTTTTTAGGGCCCTTCAGGGAAAGGCAGGAAGTCGGTGGCACAGGTTACTGGTGCACTTTTTTGGTAGTTAAGGTGTCACTCCAAAGGCACCCGGTGACACATCGGTGAGATTGGATTCCATAATTCAGAAGTTGTGGGTGCGCTGGAGCAACATCAAGTAAAGCAGCATGGGCTGGCAGTGTCGTGTCCAGACAAGTGCACACGCTGCCAGTACCTGGTGGCAGAGCAGCAGTGTTGCACCATCATAGTAAGTTTACACCAAGCCAGAACTAAGCAGACGAGTCCCTGCGAATGTGTGCGTCCTAATGAGAGATGTATTAGTAGGAATAAATGAGCACAATTACAGAGCTCCAGCTGACCTCATCCAGAAGAAAATATTATACATGTTAATTACAAGGTTTGGCTTTCTGAGGGACGCATTTTTAGGCACCATTACTGATCCCTTAATGAAGATGTCTCCTTGGTCCCAATCCTGCAGTGGATTCTGACTGCTCAAGCTCATACGTGCAAGGGGCCCTGTTGTTTTCAATGGTTTACTTTGGTGACAGAAACCTTATGCCTCTTATGGTAATTCATAGAGACCAAAATTTATGCTGTGCACAATGAGTGGCTAACTGGGAAATGTCAGTGACCTTACATTTTATTTTTTCTAAACATACTACAAAAGTATAAACCAAATTAATCTCTGGGATCTTCTTGAGTATTCTATCCATGTTCATGCATTGTTAGGTCAGGGTATAGCCAGACTGTTAAGATGGTTGTTAATGAGATGGTTTTATCTCAGACACGGTTTCATGGTACCATTGCTTAGTTTTTCATTCCATATGCTAGTTGCAGCCACCTCAGCTTTAATCACAACACTGCTTTCTTCACAGGATTTCTCCCTCTGAGTCATGCAGTGGGTTTAATCAGTATGGAGGAAATTGCCCACTTTATCTTTTTTTTGGTTTATCGTCTGTTTTTATTAAGCATTCTGGGAAATGTTTGCATGATGATGTACCCACATGTCAGGCAAGTAGTAGTAGTGTGTCATTTGCTTTTACGATTGTAAATCCCTGGGAATGGATGCAGCATTGCTGTGTAAGGATGTTACAGTTATTTTTATTACTTATTTAATCAAAGCATCGTTCCTCCACATCTTCTAAGACAGTCTTGATTGTGCTGGGCTGGTAAGTTAGGATCAGAAGTACAGCTGGCAAAGAGTGAAAGGAAGCCAATAATTGCTATGATCCTTTTTCGTGTTCTTGCTTGTAGCTGTGAAGATTGCTTGTGGTGTTCTATAATACAGTAGGACAATGACTTATTAACTGCTGTTGCAGTGTTGTGTTGTTGCATCTGCAGAACCTGACTGTGCTGCAGGTGACTGTTTAGTTGGCAACCAGGCAAGAAACTTGGTGTTTTATTTTGTTTATGATGTAGACATTGCTGTTTCAATAATAATTACATGAAAATGAAATGATTCATTATTTGAGTGTGTTGGAGAACAGAATTATTATTCATCAAAATTTGTGTTTCCAGAAGGTTCTACTCTGTTAGACGTTGAGTACTCATTGGAGGGCTCCCCAGTAAAAGAGAAGTGGTGGTTGCAATGCAGGGGACATGTTGAACACAGGATAGCAGCTCCTAGCTAATGTAAGATTTCTGCAAATCTGAAGGAAAATAAATCAGGCAAAAAACCAGTTTCTAGGAATTTTACCCTCAGCATCTTAAACTAGCCTGTTACAAGATGAAAAGGAAACAGTCTCTCCACATAGAAAGAGCCCCTGGTGAAGCTGCTCTTTGCCTCAGAGCTATTTATTAAAGCTTAAAGTGGGAGGGTGAGGATGGCTGCCCCGCTGTCCCTCACTGTCCTCACTTCCTACACGCAGGTGTGTGTTCGTGTGTTTGTGCCCAGGCACAAGCACACACAGCTCCTCTTGTTGGCTGACCGTTCCCACCATCCAGCCTGTGGGGAGGAGAGCAGTGCTCAGCTTCTCACTGCTGGTAGCAATAAGAGAAACAGTTTTATGTCCCCATTCCTTCCCTGTGAATAAGGGCTTTCTGTGTCTTCCTTTGTCCTGCTTTCCTCTGTGTTTTCAGTACCTCCCTTCCCTCTCAAGAGTTCCCATTCCTCTGCTTTCTGCCTACAAGATAAATAATTTTGGGGGAGTCAGCATTTTGAACTCATTTGGGAACAAGGAGAGAGGTGGCAAGTTGCTGTAAGATGTTACTAACTCTCAGAGCCCTTTTTTGATGCAAAGACAATTGCTGATGTGATTGCAGGTGACAAGTCTGTTAAAATAATACCAAAGACTTTTCCCTTCTGTCTTTTCAGCTTTCCCTTCTATTTCTTTAGCTTTCTTGAAAATTGACAGTATTCTCCTGAGCTGTGGTGCCTAAAATCTGCCCTGGGAACGTAGAACTAACAGGATGCATTTTTCCAAAATCACTGTCCTACATACATATGGATGAATTGGAATAAAGCTGACTGTAAGGTATTTGTAAAGCCCAGTTTAAAAAAATAGTATTGTTATGCCTTGCCTTTTAAAATTGCTCAGGAGATGTGGCCAGATACTGTGAAAGTTGTCTAAACAAGTACAGTTTTACTGTCTTGTAAGAAAAGTGATATTGTCATGTTGTACTGCTGACAGAAGGTGAGGCATTTTGGGAAAAAACCTGCAGATCCGAGGTCTTAATTTCTTTTTAATTTGCCTTTGTTTCTCTTTACAACTCTAGCAGGTGAGACATTAACCATGAATAAGTATTTCATCATGAGTTAATCAGAGAGTAATCAATTTTCCTAGAAGTATTTTCCTAAAAGACATTTTTGTGGTAGGTAATTCCAAAGAAAACTAAATGCACAGTGGAAAATTAATTAAATTATAAATTTGCTGCAACGGCAGACAGCTGATTGCAAATGTACCCCATCTATGTGAATGGATCGGGAGCATATCTGAAATTGTGAACTGTGGCAATATATGTAGCAGTTGGACACTTACAATATGCATCCATGACCGAGTATGAATAAATCACAGCAAAAGATATTTAGGGACTGTTGTGCTGTTCACATAATCAGTAGGTTCCGGTTTCTGATTCACTAATGTGATTTTAAAAATCAAACAAAAAACAAAAAAGCATGGTCTTTTGCTAAAAATTAATTTCTCCAGTTCTCATTGTCTTCTGGTTCTCATAATCATACTGTCTTTTTCAGTTTGGAGCTCTATAGTTAAGTTAGATGTGGATTCTTCAAAGGAGAATCCAGAATATTTGAGACATTGATGCATGAGAGGAATGCTGCTGCAATTTGTTCCCTAAAATACTCCTTATGTATTTTGTTTCAGATGTTGTTGGTTGGTTGTTTCTTTAAGGGTTTCTCTGAAGCCCATGGGGAAAACATATGAACTAAATGATGAACCATGAGAATGAAATACTATAAAAAGAGCAAAAGATGTCTTGAAGAAAGCATAATTTTGTGTTTCAGCCACTGAGAATGCTATAATGAATCCGGATACACAAGGAAGACTTATTTTAGCTGATTTTTTTTCACCTTTAACAGTTTGTACTGCTGAGAAACATCAATGAAGCAATATTGCTGAAGCAGCTGTTCAGTCTCCTTTGTCATTGGTGTCACTGCTGTATTTTCAGTCTTCTTCGTCTTAATACTTAATGTCATCTTAAGGATGGTAAAGGTATTTTTGGACTGATGCGTTCTATGTGGTATCTTACATCTTACTGATGAATATGTTTTGGATTTTAATTATACAAACGGTAGTAGCTTTAGAGTTGACTAAGTGATATTCATGCTTGCTGATGCCTGACATTGCGTACAAATATGCCTTTATAGCACATAATTTCTGAAATTCTGCAATAAGTATCAGTGCTGTCATTCTGTTCCAGATCAATAGCAGTAAGTATTGTAGATAAAATAATATACTGTGCCTTAATAGTACAACTGATACTTTACCTTAAAGTTTGACTGTAGCTTGCCAGCCTTTTCATCCCTCTTGATCCCAAGTAAGTTTTTCTGTGAGGGTGCTTTAGGAGAAAATCCTATGAGTTTACTGCTAATAGAAATGGTCAGTATCGTGATTGTGGCAATTATAACCAGGGCCTGGTCTGAATTGAATGTTGCATTACTTTATTAAAAGCCATACAGTTTTTAAATTTGTTTTGTTTGAGCAGTGTGACTTCTCAGGGTGGTTGAGACTTTGGTTAGCCGTGACAGGACTTTCTTGGTTCAGCTTTCAATGATAATCCCTTAAACCTGTTTGGAAAGAATTACCTGTGATGTGGGAAGATAAATTCAGTCTCTGTATTTATTTGATCTTCTGCTGAGATTGCAGATAGGGTGCCAGTTGGTGCCATCTGTGTTTATAGATTTTGCAATAGTATTCACTAGGAGATTATCTGCAAGCCAAATCAGTTTACGTAGGTCAGTGAATTGCAGTTGCAAGGCTTTTGTCTGGGATCATTGTAAACAAGTTTTCCAGACTTTTCATTGAACTTTCATTTATCTAAACCTGACCTCATCACTGAAGTGTGTGGTGATGATAATACACCAGTATTACATGTAGGTAGATACATTTGTCTGTAATGGTTATGTGCTCTTGTTTTGTCGCTTAGCATGTGTGTATTACTTCGATACATCATCTGCAAACAGTAAGTGTGTGAAGGGAAGGCTCTGCCAAAAATACTTTCATATAGAGGGGTGAGGTTTTTTATTTTATGTTTAATAAGTCATATATATATGCAGTGTTGTAAATATAGTTACTGTTCCTGCTGTTAAAGTACCTGCAGAAGAGAAAGTGCTGCAGATAAGAGTACATATTCTATCAGATATTAGGAGTTTACTGATGTTCTGATTTCAGCTGAGTTAGTTATTTTCCTTCATAACAGCTGATATAGTCCTATGTTTTGGGTTTAGTATGAGACTGATGTTGATAGCACAGTGATATTTTTGTTGTTGCTGAGCTGTAGTTGCACCAAGTCAAGGACTTTCAGCCTCTCATGCTCTGATAGCAAATAGACTGGAGTGAACAAGAAGCTTGAAGGAGACACAGCCATGATAGCTGACCACAACTGGCTCCAGGGATGTTTCACGCTAAGTCCTATGGTGTGAAACCAGCATTATGCTCAGTAATAAAGCTGGGGGAAGAAGAGGAAGGGGATTGCAGTCATGACGTTTGTCTTCCCAAGTCACTTTTACCTGTGATGGAGCTCCACTGGTGATTGATGGGCACTGGCCTGCCCATGTGAAGAATTAGTTCAATTCCCTGTTTGCTTTGCTTAAGTGCATGGCTTTTGCTTTACCTATTAAAGTGTCATGAGTTTTCTAATTTTCCCTTTTCTGATTCTCTTCTCTATTCCCATGAGGGAGAGTGAGTGATAGACATGTCAACTAAAGCGATATTTGTACAGAGTAACTCAACAAAGTTCTTTTGTGCAAAGAATGGCAGCATCTTTCTGCACAGCTGTTAATACTGATGAATAGCACATACTGAAATATGCTTGAAATATAAATATGCTTGAAATAAATAAAAAAAAATGAGAATATCTTGTGCAAATACTCCAGTTCTTGCAGCCTTCTGTTAATTTTTTTCAGAAAATAAGGCAGTAGGTATTCATAGTCATCATGAAAATTTTGGCAATTTTAACTCTATTTCAGAATAGCCACCTGATAAAACCTGAATGCCATTCTGCACAGGCAGGTCTGAGTAATTTAAAGTTTACAAGAAAAATTTAAATGTAAGTTCTAGTTTTAATACTGCAATGTATTCTTTTATTTTGCATAAATTTGAAATTGTCACATGTATTTTAATTTTTTATTCAGTCATATTTGTGGATATGATTCCGTGCTCTTAGAAAATAATTTTAAGTTAACATAAGTGGTGGGATGAATACGGCATAATATTAAAAGTTTCATGCGTTCTTACATCTCATCCCTCTCTCTCTGTCTCTGTGCATTGATTTTTCTCCACCTAGTTTTTATCTGGTGTGGTTTCCCTTTGAGGAGTTAACAAAGGTCTCATTTTTCTCTGTTTTGGGGCATTTAAAGGTACTAATAGACATAGTACATGACAGCTGGCATATAAGATATTCCACAGACTGCCCAGCTGATTGCACTGCTGAGATGGTAGATCATTTAGCAGAGGTATCCAGTTTGCAGGAATGTGGATGAGGTTTGTGTTGCGTATACATGTTAATTCAATCATTGGTCAGGATCATGACTGCATAAAATTAGTGCAATTACTTTCAACCAATCTTTACATCTAAGTGGCCCAGACTGCATTCTATGACAGCCCTGGCAGCTTGAATTAGACCTTGAATTAGAATCTTTTATTGCAGCTGAGTTTGGAGTATGGAAATATCCAGCCTTTCTTGAGCTTGGTTACTGCAAAAGTGGTACATGTTAACATGAAAGAGTGAAGGTCCTCTCTAAAACAGAGCTTTAGGAATAGTCTGATTTTTTGGTGTTTGACTAGCCTGTATCAGCAGTTTACCTTGTTTTTCTGTTGCTCACTGCATGCATTGCACAGTAGGTAAACAATCCTTAAGAGTGCACTGTGGCTGTCTCACATATCATGTGTGTACTCTGCGTAGTATGCCTCTGCTTCTCAAGCAGATTTAAAGAATCTCCAGGCAAGGCCAGAGAATAGAAGTCCATGTTTTCAGCAATTTCTCCAACTCTTGGCTGGTGGTCCCTCATTCTTTCCACAGGCTCCTTGGAGTTGGACAAGGAAAGGGTCTCAACAAATATTTGTGAGCAGGTTGTAACTTCTTATTTTCCAGAGCAGTCAACCCTGTAGCTCCATTTAACCTTCCACTCCTCCCGCTTTTTTATTTTGCTGTTGTTAAATCATTGAGAGGAAGAGATTCCACCTGACATCCCAAGAAGATCATACAAAGATAGGACTAGAAGAGGCCTTAAGGCATCATCTATCCCATTCTTCTGCCTCAGATTAAGATCATCCGTATCTGTCATCTGTGACTTGTTCTAAGGAACTGAGTGGTCTCCCTTACATCGTCATGACATGTGAAAATCTTCTTTGTGTGTTAACCAATTAATTCCTTTCTTGTAGTAATTTGATACTACAGTTGCTCATTCTACATCTGTCTAGGACAAAGCAAGTAATTCTTTTTCGTGTGTTGTGTTTTTTTAGCTATAATAGCCTGCTTTTTTTTCACTTCACAGGCACTGAGTTTTGTACATCAGTTACTTTTGTTGCTTTTCTTTGGGTTACCTTTCATTACTTCACATCTATTTTGTTTGTCCAGTTAAGAATATATTTGTCTTGATGCTCTAATGATGTAGAATGAAACAAAATGGGATCCTCTTCATACTTACTGATGTGATGAGGATCTTATTTTCAGCTCTATGACTCTCTTCAGCAGTTAAATTGGTGAGGAGAAGAGACAACTGGGATGTGATGGTACTTATATAAAAACATGAATGGCGTTGTGAGGGGCTTAGGGATAAGTTGTTCTTTTTCTCTCCCAGTACAAGAGCTAATGAACATGAAAATGAAACTAGCAGGTGTTGGGTTTGGAATAGCAAAAAGAGGAATTTGGTCATGCACATATATTAAGTTGTGTAACTCCACAGGATGTTGTGGATACTGAAAATTTATACCAACTGAAGTGAAACTGGACAAAATTAACGGGAAAAAGAGTCTGTGAGGGATTATTAAATACATAAGCATGACCTCTGGCTTTGGAAGTCCCTGAGCTGCAAATTATTGGAGACAAGCGTATTTGGGGAAAGTATGACTAAACGATTACGCTATTCTCATGCTCTTCCCCAGACATCTGCTTTTGGCTGCTCTTGGAGACAGAGGTACTGGGTAGACAATTTGACCTGGCATAATTTTAGATTTGTCCTTTTAAATTGTAAAAACTCAAGACACATTTTTCTGAGTTAACAGCTCAGGGTAGCATCTGCAACCCTTGTACTTTTTAGACCAAAAGCCTCCAATCCATTTTCCATGTAATTTAAGACAGAAGAACTTTCTTAATAAAACACAAAGATTACCATGAACATTTGTCTCCTGCCAGTTGGCGTCAATTGCAAATTATGTTTCATTTCAGTCATGCTAAACTGCCAGATGAGATAATACATATTGTCTCATTTAGGCAATCTAGGCAGCTATGTCTGTAATCTTAACTTGGCTTTTCTGAATTATTTTCTCCTACGTGTGTGTGAAATTGTATTTAATATGAAAGTTTTTTGGTTTTTTGCCCATCTCCCCTTCTACTGTAGATACTTTTTAACTACTTACATGAACACATGTTACATGAGATTCCCTACAGAGTTAGAGGGAAGACTGAAAGCCTTTATGTCTCTGATGGGGACAGAGAGGTATAGAGGGAGGAGGCTGCTTTGTTGCTCTTTACCCTACAGACACTGATTCACTGGCTTGATTTAGATTGTTAATTCAATGATGCGTCTTTAAGGCACTTGTAATTGAATAAAACCCCATAATCACGCGATGCAAATGTCTCATGTAAATGTAACTTTTCATCCCCAGTTTTAATGTTAACCTTATACTAGTAGATTTTCTGCTCTGTCAGATGTTGCTCATCTCTCTGTGATTCTGACAATACCTAAACAGATATTATTTGTACTTTTACAGCTGATGTGAAGTCGGCTTGAATGCAGCATCGTGCACTCAGGCAAACTTGACAGAAATGTGCTTGTGCCTGTGCCTGCTTGGGCATAAATTTGTATTGCATAGTGGTCATACAAAATGGTAATGTACCAAATGGTGATCTGGCATTAATGAAGACACAGCCATATGTTGCACGTCTACTTTTCTGTCATGTATTAATATGTTTAACATGTTTTGGCTGGGTTTTCTAAAATGAGTGTGGGGGTTAAGTTAATAGTGTTTTCCCTCCAGATGCTATCTATAGGCTGCTTCATGTTTTACCCCATAAATGTTTCCTCTGTTCTTGTAATATCAGGTAAACAATTTTAAGTTCTCCTCCTCTCAGTGGTTTGGGGCATGAGGAAAAGCAATTTTGCCAGGAGGTGGAAAGCCTGTGCAGTGATCCTAGTGGCAGTGAAGGTGGTTTATGCCAGGTGTTAGGCTGTTCTGTGTTACTAGTGGTTGATTTTCCAGATTTATCCTGTGCTACTGCAGTGGACTCTAAGTTGAAGAGGAAAGGATCATGTAGGTATTAGGAAATTCCTCTCTGAGCCTCTCTAGTCTGTAACTACATCTGCTTTTTGGGTAAATAGATCATACTTTTACTCCATACACTTTGCTTCACATATCAGAGTGGGCTTTATTTGAAGTGTGTGGCTTTGGAGGTGGGAAGGGAAAGGCAACATTTTGGTTTGTGTAGGTGAGACTATTGAAGTTTGTTGTAAATAACTGTGAGTGCTCTTCTGTTGTTTTTGGGATATTTGTGTGTAGTAACTACTTTAATCTCTACACAGCGAGTGAACATTAATTAATGCTAGTACAGTAAAATTGTTTTCTGAGTGCTTTAAGTATAGACTGCAGGAAACCCTAAAAGAATTCTTTTGTTCAAATATCATCATTTGATACTTGCAAATATTTGAATTGATGATGTATTTGCATATAGCAAATAGAATTCTCTTCTCTGAAGGATTATTAAAGCTATGCCAAATTCAGTTAGTCACAGTCAACAGCATCACAGCTGGGTATTTTGGAACTGATAAAAGAAACTATTCTTTTTAGGCAGTAAAGTTTTCCAGTTCTTCTGTTGTACTAAAACACCTCTCTTGTATGGACAGAGAAAGATTCACCTGTCTTTAACTGATTATACTTACAAGTGTGCCAGGTAACATGAAGCTACTGTTTACATATCTAACTGTCTTTCAGCTGAAGAATAGTGCAAGGTTCTTTGCCAGACATTTGGGGAATGTATTGGAGAGGCTCACACTGTAAATGTGATCTGTGAAAACCGTAAACAAAAAAAATCTGTGTAATGGTTTTTCTCCATTTAGCCTTTTGCTATTGAGTTATGCTGAAAAAAAAAAAAAGAACAAAAAAGAGCCTTTGTATCTAGGTAGCTATCATGATTGATTGTTCGTTGACCTCATATATTGACTGAGTAATTTTTTTTCTTCCAGTGAGGATGAAAAGCTCTATTTGAGTCAAACAAACCAAATTATATGGAAAACAAATCTCTCCCTTTCCAATGCACCTTCCTTTACTGGAAGGACTGAACAGAAACTGATCAGTGCTGTCATTGCTCTGTTTTGTTCTTCTCTATCTGATAATGTGAAATGCTATTTAGAAGCACTGGTTAAATTAATTTACTGGTTAATTTTAATTAACTGGTTAATTAAAATGTAGTAGTAATAGTACATCAGACTTGTATCTGTCTGGCCTGAGACAGACACAAATTTATCAGCTAACAAGAGCAGTTTTTATGTAGCCATCTTTACAAAAGTGAAATACACTCCACATCCACTCCAAAGCCTTCAGCTGTTACAACTCATAGGAGGAAGTTGGTCTGATAGCTGAGGAATGAGCACTTACAGTCCCAGCGTATGGTGAAGTGGTTTGCAGTCTGGGGAGAAACACAATTATCTGCTACTTAATTTTTGCGGGCTGACTTAGACCATTATTCCTCTGTCAAATTCTCAGAAATACAAAGTTTCTTTTTTAGAAAGCAGAGGCTTGTGTTTAAGTTTGTTTCCTGTGGTTTTCTGCATAGCCTCAGAAGTTCGGAACATCACTATGTATCTTCTTATTTAAAAAGGAAGCAGGTTTGGTCAAATATTTGTTTTTCCTAAAGGAACTGTAATTGGTGAGAATAACAAAAAATGTTTTACATTGAATAGGAACAAATAAGCATTTAATAGGGCTTAGTATACAGAGATGTCTTGAAGAATCCTGTGCATGGGGCACTGTAGTAATAAAGAGAGGAGAAGGCAGAAGGTCCAAGTGACAGTGCAAGGGGCCCCTCTTTGTGAGCTTCCTCGCTCAGGACAGGGAGCATTCTGTCTTTGGGTAGCCACAGGCACCTTGATTTTGCTTGAGAGAAGCAAAGAGTGTACCTCTTTATTTGCATTTATCTCATTACCTGATAATAGAAATAGTCTTTGTGCTGGTCTTGCAGTGAAGCTGCTGTCCTGCTTAAGGAACAAAACATAGGTTCATCAACCTCTTCTGTCTGCTGCTTACAAATAGCAACTTGATAAAGTCTCTTTGCTGTATGCCACTGTTCTTGTTTTTGCATAAAACTAAATTAATTATTTGATCATGGATGAGTTACATGTCCTCATAGCTCCAAATTTAACTAGTTCAAATTGTGTTTTTCTGTTGTTTTAACATATGCATGCCATTAATGGTTTAATAATGTAGTACAGTCTATGAACCAAGAGAGGAATGAACATTGCTGCTCAGCATTGTCCTTAGTGAGTAGAGGCTGATTTTAAGCTTTGAATCTTAATTTCTCCATGCATAATTTATTTTAGTTGTTTTAATTTGTGTGTGTGTGTTTTCATTTGACTGACATAAAGATTTAAAGCAGAAAACAATATATGGCTATAGTTAGCATGAAACTGTCTAGGCTGCAGAAGCTTGACTTTTTTTTTTTCTGTTTTTTTCCCCTCCTTTTTTCTTTGAAGTTCACATGCCTTCACAGTGGAATAAATGATTCAGTAGTTGGTTCATCCCCCTGGATTATGGATCTGATGAGAGCACAGTTTTTGAATGGCTCCTATGTGACCTGTCTTATTTTGAAGATAGGATACATTTGTTTTTTGGAAAGGGCTGACATACCTAACCTGTCAGCCAGTTGGAGGAGAAGCAGCTGTTGTACAAAAAATTTCACATTTCTTCTTCTGTAATTTAACATGATCAGGAAGTAGTTGGTTTTCCTTTTCATTTGCATGTAGGTTTCCTTTGCGTTGTAGGCTGGCACAATATCATCCGTATTCACTTTTGTGGTTGCTGACTGTGGCTCAGAGACCTTTGCAGCTCTGAGGGTCTTTGCATCTTGAACTTTTGAAAAGTAAATGAAGCAGCCAGCAGAAGACTGTTTTTCCTGTTTGCATTGGATTATTGGGGAGTTCAAGCCTCTGAAGAGGCTTGTAGCTATTCCTGCATCCTCAAATGCCACTGGCATTGAGTCTGGCAATGATGGTAGTTCTCGGTGCTGGTAACCATTTGGTGAATGTCTCTTTCTCCTTTTCCAGCCATATGTAAGTGATCTGAGCTTTGCCCTGGGTGGGTGAGTTGCTTCATCACTAATATGTGTGACTTTCTGGAGGGAGTGTGTGGTCCAAGAGACCTCACAGATTCCCTGAACACAGCCCACACTGTACTTATGTCTGTTGTTTATTATATCCTTTCAGAAACAGAAGATAAACTAAGTTTCCCTAATGACTATGTTTTTTCATAGGCTTAAATGAGCTTCTGCCTGTAGAGGGGAAATATTTTGGCTCCCTTTCACTTATTTTTCTGTGTACTAATGTTTTTGTGCAGCTCAGCTGGAAGATTCACCACCTACACATTGGTTTATCCCAGCACAAGATAGATAGCTGTTTAAATATGTGAATAGTTAAATTTTTAAATACGTGTACTGTCGGGAAAATGTTATAAAGCAAATGGCTGTGTGTTGCAGTTTATATGATATTTAATATTTATAATAATGTGATTGTTTGTTACATTGGTAACTTTTGTGATGTATTTTGAGTCTCAGAAAAAAACAGTCTTAATTTTGATTGATTAGACATGTGAAAAAATGTAGTGTTTGACCATAATTGCCATGCAGAACTCCTACTACATGATTTTCCATGACAGAAATTTGTGAAGAAAATATCATCAGGTATAGACATCATATTATCATCTCTCACTAAACACCAAGCGTCCCAAATAAAGTAAGAGGAAGAAACTGAGTTTTATCTTGAAATACATTATTTAATACTATGCAGCTATGCAGTTTAAACTAAAAAGAAAATGGGTCCAAGAAACCTAAAAACTACTGAAGAACTAGGAAAATCTGTAAGATCCAAGTTTGAGGTAGTAAGGAAAAAATATGAGTTCCAGTTGTATGCAAAAAATATTTTAGAGACCAACAAAGGTGAGGAGAGACAAAATGTTTCTTTCCTGTTTTATAAACACTTCTTTGTCCATTTACATTTACGTTTGTTTGAATTGCAGGCATTTCAAGGTACCTGTTATGAAAAGTTGTTGATGGACTCACAGGAATTAAGAAGAAGGTGTTAGAAGGATCAAAGGGTTGGTGGGAAGATTTATGAGGAAAACAAAACTACTCTTAATGGACTTTTTGAACAGTGGTGAAACTAGGTCAAAGGAGCAAGGCGATAATGAAATGAAGAAAATTGTGACCTCTGTGTCAGTGTTACATTTTGCATTGAAATAATTTTCTCTGGAACTGTTTCCCATAAAATACCAAAAATTGCATTAGTCAAATAAAATAAAATTAAGTGAGTTGCTTTGTTCAGAAAGCAGTGCTGTAATGAGCAGTCTTGCATTGACCTACACTGTGCAGACTGTCTATTCCCTACCTCCAATTTCTGGGAACCATTTGTGGGTTTATGTTGTTTTTAGATGAACTTTAGCTTCATTAGTGCTGAAGTTTATTAGTTTTTGAACTTGTGTTAGAAGTTGTAATGGAAATATTTGCCAAATATTGATTTGATATGCAGAATGTACATGGTGATACTTAGATGTGTAGGTTTATCGTTAACCCCTTTCATTCTCCATGTCTGGGAAACTTTAATGTGATGATGTCAGATGATTAATGTTATCAGTCACTGGAAATTTTAAATTTACCAATAGGCAATAAACTAGGTCAAACAAAACAAAGGAATAAGACCTCTGTTTTTAAAAATAGGTAAGCAGAATTTTTTGAATAAAAGGAATAGCTGAGGTATTTCCATTCCTCTTCCAGAACATCATAACTATATCTCTTCTTATGAATTAATGAGCACTGCTCACAATTTACTTCTCGGATAAATCAGTGACCAACTGCATTTCTAGTCATACCGTCTTCTAGTGTTTCCTTAAGAGGTGGTTGGCACACTCTCAGGAAGTGTGGTTCATTAAATTAATGATCCCTGGTAAATACAAAATTTGAAGTCATGAGGCACTCGCTCACTTCATAATTTGAGGAAGCTTTCTTTCTTTCTGCTTTCATTTATAGTTTGTGCATTTATGGTTGATGCTTTAGAAAGATAAATGTTTCCCAAAAAATTATAACAATCAAAAGTTTGTTAAAGCAAAATTAGATCATCCCTTTTTACAGTTGCTTTTTTCACTGCATTGCTGAACTATTAGCCTTGTTAGTTGCATGAACGGTTTGAATGGATTGACTGTTAAAGCATCAACCAATTCCTCAACTTGTCCATATTCTGGCATGGCTGCTGTTAAGAAAAAGTGCTTCTAAGAAACTTCAGTATTCTGGAACATAACTGAGGGACATTGTTTTGCCATTAGGAAAACATGTTTGTTATCAGTTGCTCTTTCATTATAGCTAGGGATTTTTTTAACATGAAAATTTAAAGCATTATCTGCGGTCTAATGGTTTTATTCTGAAACAGACTCCAATATCTTTGCTTTCCTCTCATAACAGATGATGCAAAATTAGATGTTAAATTGGACTTCATTTTGATACGACCAGAATAGCAGAAAATTAAATGGTGTCAGTTTCTTGATAAAATTTCAAATATTGAGTTTTGTATTGAAATTATGTCTGTTAAAGGGAGCATCTATCTTGTTTCAGCTGAAATGAAGATAATTACTTCAAAAAGGTGCATGTTCACTTTAGTATCTTGAATTTTTTAATCTCCTACTCCTGTCAGTTCCTCAGAGTCTGTATTTATTATTCTTTCAGTCAAGTAATGAAGTTGTGTTAAAAGAAAGAAATGGGTATAGATAATAGTGAAAGGAGAGAGAGATTGACTTAAGAAATCTCTTGCTGTTTGGGTTTTTTTTTTTTATTTTGTCTTGTTTGGGTTTTTTTTCTAAATGTTTTGGGGGCTTTTAGGTTGTATTTTTTTTGTTCATTTGGTTTTTTTTTTTTTCAGCTTTTTGGAGGGTTTGTTGGGATTTTTTTGTTTGTTTTGGTTTTTGGGGGGTTTTGTTTGTTTGTTTGAGTTTTTTATGGTGGATCTGACTTTGGTAGAAGTAGAATGTTCCGAGTCTGCAAGTCAGCAGCTTTGGAAAGGGTGTCCAGTACTGGGAGGTTGTCTTGAGGTACCAACCAAACAGGTTTAATTTTTTAGTCACTTACAAAAGCCTAATTCTATTCATTTAACTAACTTATTTATTTATTTAATATGGCATTGAAGACACAAATTCCAGTTCTTAAAACATGTATAACAGATACACCATGAGCTATATGAGATACACTTTCAGATGTTTTCAGGAGAACTGTAGTTGTTATGGTGACATGACACAGCTTTCATTTAGGGTTTTAAAAACAAAAAGGAACTGGAATATGTTAAATAACACTATGAACATTCTAGCTACTTCTCTTTCTCTTCAGGAGGAATTAATGTTTAATGTTGTCTGGAGCTGTATGGAATTGTAGAGAGGCCCATGATGCAGTGTTGAGCTCCTGCTGATGAGAGTTTTGGGTATTTTTAAAGTTACCTCAGAAGATGACTGACACTTATGAGATGTGATCTTCCTTTTCTTTATAAAACTGCTTACTGACACTTTAGGAAAATACCAGCATCAATTACAATATTAACTGGTGCTGAAAATTTTAATAACTAGAATAACTGTAGACAGCCTTTAGCTACATATTTGGGTTTCAAGTTTAGGTGGATCTGTTGATGTAAAATTGAAAAAAAATTACTTTTCTGAAAAGTGATGAAAGACAAATGACCAATTTGGCAGTGATGGTGTGGCAGTAACAGAGATCTGACTGAAATTTAGAGGTACTGTGAAGGGGAAAAGGAAGTGAATTGAAATGTGTGGCTTCCACCCATCAAAATTATACATGGTACATATGCTTAGGATCACATAGATGAGAAGAAATTAGTTCTGCATGTGCAGAAATAGAAATTGTAGGCTGGAAATTTAATTAAACCCCAAATCCAGCACAGCTGATGCAGTCACAGTTAAAACCCTTTTCCAATAGTAAGTGCTCCATGCCCATTTTCAATTGTCTTAAAATTCTGAAAGAACATCAAACTTTTTGTAAATTATTTGAGAGCATACAGTTGCTGGAGGGCTTGTGGGTCCCAGAGTCTGGTCTTTAGCCATTGTATGCAGCTATACAGTAGATTCTTAAATTTTAAGAGCTTTGCAGAGTATGTCTTCTCATCATGACACAACTCGGAATGCTTCCCAGTGCCACCTATTAAACTTCAGATGTCTTTTCATTTCTAAGATATGCAGTGTATCTGTATTAAATCTGAAATTACAAAAATAGTAGTTTTTTACATTAATCACTTGTGGTTTAAATTATTAGGGGAGAATAGTAATCAGTGTTATCAGAACTTAGTCTTACACCTATTTCATCTCACAGATGACTTCAGTTTTTTGGGTATTGAGGAGTCACCTACAAATCTTTAGGAGAAGTCAAAACTCTGCCCCATGAGTTTGATTGTCCTGATCACTGTGCTCACGACTGTTGAGCTTTTTCTATAAGAACTAATTGAACTGCACATTTGGGTACAGTTTGGGTATTAGTATGAATGGCATAACTGTAAATGAGAGAGCAAAACCAACAAGATATTTATAATTAATGCTATTCAGTATTTGGAACAGACACTATAGCACTTATCAGAAATCTGTAACAAAACAGCCTCCAGTCTAATAACTACAGCCATGAACAGAATCCAGTAAAATCACCAAGGCCAAGAAAGTGCATTCAGAAAATTTGGAAAAGTTGAGCAGTTAAGTTCTTTGTTCTGTTAATGCTATTTTCATCTCTATCCCTCTTCATCTTTCCCACCATTTTTTTTTCCTTTTGGAGAAGTTTCAGGGACTAGAATATGACATAAGTGTTCTGTCTCTAGTTTATCTGGTTTATTAGATTACATGTGATGACTTAATGTTGTACAATAGACTTATGGGCTGGATCTGTGTTTTGTTATGGACTGCTGGGGAGGAGAGCTGAATGTATAGTTGTGTGAGTGACTGTGCTGTCAGCCCTGAACAGTCAGAGTGCCCTTGCTGCCTGGGCAGGTAGCAGGCAGTGGTACACTAGGCATGGCCACTGGGCCCCATCGCTGGTAGTTTCAGTCCTGACCTTCTGCATCAGGTTGTGGTAGGCAGCAATATTTCACTCCTCGAGCAGTGGGTACTGCCTTGGAAACCATGCTCTCCTTCCTCCAGGGAAACAGGATAGAAATGCTGGAAGAGGCAGGCTGTGTACATGACATTGGGCTGTCTTTGGTGGGATTGAGGTTAACAGGCAATAGAATAAGTGTATAAAACTGATGCTGAGTGTTACAGGCTTGTGGAAGATTCATCTGATGAAAATTTCTAGGTTGTTTTTTATGTGAAGTGACAAGTTCAGTTGATGGATCAAGTTGTGTAATAGACTAAGGTGAAGTACTTAACCTTTCAACAACCATTTTTATTCACAAAGTTAACGGAAGCAAAATCAAAGTATCAGCTTTGATCTGGCTAACTGACAGGTGCCTAATGTAACAGTAAATATGGGTTTGTTCTTGTTTAGCTGGATTTGCAGGTAAGCTGCTGTCTCTTCACTGGTTATTTTATTGGTGACAAAAATCAGATTACCCATGTGAGCCTCTGGAGAGACACAAAACCAGAGCTTGCAAGGCTCTGACCCTGCGTTGGTCAGGCAGCCTGACTTTCAGGGCAGTGGAGGCATTATATATTTCTGGATTAATTCTTGTTCAACCTGCAACGTGAAAAGAGAGTTTAAAAATCACCAGTGATGGAAAAAGTTAATGCTTTCCATGCCAGTAACATGCAGCAGATAGTGGAATGACAAATAACAGAAAGAGATGGTAGTGTGGACAGGTTTGAAATTCTGAAGTCTAAGTCATCCTGATGAGAAGTATGAATAACTCCATTGGCATGTCATGTGGAAATGTGGCAACTCTGAAAAGAGGGTCACAGCAGATAGTCAGCTCAGCATAAGTTGTCAACATAGAGGGAAGATCCAAGGATTAGAGGAAACACCTGTCACAATTCCAGAGAATAAAAATTAGGTGCTCTGCCTGGGAGTAGAGTTTATATCATGTATTTGACACTGGTACAATTGCTACTGGAATAACCTGCTAATGCCTGTGTATCATGAGATACATCATAAGATGATGTTGACTGTTACCAGAGAAGAGCTATAAAAATCTATTTCTAGATTTCTAAAAATCTATTGAATTATTTCAGGGAAGTCATATGGCTTGAGTTATGTAGCAGTTCTGCCTTTCTAGTTTGATGAGGTATGAATCTGTTTAATAGAATCATAGAATACTTTGAGTTGGAAGCTACTTTTAAAGGTCATCCAGTCCAACCTCCCTACAGTGGGCAGGGACATCTTCACCTAGATCAGGTTGCTCAGGGATTCATCCAACCTGATATCAAATGCTTCCCAGAGTGGGGAACCCATCACATCTCTGGGCAGCCTGCTCCAGAGTTCCACCACCCTCACTGTAAAAGCCTTCTTCCTTATATCTAAGCTGAATTTTCCCTTTTTTTTATTTTAAAGCCATTGTCCCTTGTCTTGTCTCTCCATGCCCCTGTAAAAGTCCCTCTCTAGCTTTCCAGTTGGCCCCCTCTAAATACTGGAAGGTGCTGTAAAGTGGGGCACCCTGGAACCTTTTCATCTCATAGCTGAAACAGTCAACCTCTCACCTGTGTTCACAGGACAGGTGCTCCAGCCCTCTCGTCATTTTTGTGGCCTCCTCTGGAATTGTTCCAACAGTTCCATGTCATTCCTGTGCAAAGGAAAGGAAGTTCTGGGAAGGGAAGTTCCAGGAAGGGGAGGGAGGAGAAGGGGAAGGAGGGGAAGGGGAAGGGGAAGAGAAGGGGAAGGGAAAGGGCAAGGAAAGTTGTTGAAACACAACAGTGTTGCCATGTCAGCCAGAGTCACCTGTGCTTTCTGCCTGGCTTTACTTTCTGCCCTTGTTAGCTTGTGGGATAGTCCTCCCTGCAGTGCAGTCACCTCCACATCAATGCAGTCATTGCCACACTTAGCTGGCCAGATGGACCACACCAGTGCTTACCTTGCCAGCAACCTGTGGCAACCTAGGGTTTCTGCCCTCTCACAAGTTTGAATGCTTTTTTGGAGACATCTCCTCTCTGAAATAATATGTCCTTGAAATAATGCAATCTTGAAGATTCTTGGCATAAGTGAGAATGTTCATAAATCCAGGTAATTTCTCTAGATATATTACTCTTCAATAATGAATCATGGCAGCTGGGGGACTGCATTATTTATACCTGTCTTATTTCCAGGCTGAAATACCAACATATGTATCTGATTTCTTTAGAAAAAAAAAAAGATACCTTCCCACCCATAACTCCTTCCTACTGAATGAAAGATAACTTTTTTTTTTGAGATTTCATCATTACCCTTCCATTGTATGTTAATTATAGGTGCTGGTTTTGGCATGATTTCATTAGCTGAGCACTTGCCATGTCACCAGGGCTCAATTTGATTTTTGTCTTCTCTTTCTAGCATGACTTGTGCTAAGTCACAAAAAAACCCTGAAGGATATCACACAACCCTAAAAAGCAGTTAAAATTTCTGTCCTTTTTTCTCTTCTCTGAAAAATTAGCTTAATTTGAGATCCCTTATAGTATAGTAAAATAAAAATAAACTTTATCTGATAAGTGCTTTGAAGAAAATCCTGTGTACTGAGTTATGCTGTGAAATAGCATTTACTGATTTAAATATAAACTTTTAGAGATGCATCTGGATACTTAGTTTAAAAAATTGATTCTATAATGCTTTATTAGCTGATGTGACCAAGTTCAGATAAAAAAATAAAAACATGCCTTAGCAGTGTGTAGGCTTATCGTTATTTTCCAAAAAATATAGTTTGGAAATAGGGTAAAATAGAAAAGGAAGTAAAAATACTAGAAATATAAAGCAAAGTCTGGTTTTAGTTCATGTTATGATTTTTCAGTCTGAGTGTGCAGTGGCTCTTACCTAATGAGAAAAGGAGTAAATAATCAGTTCTTTCTAGCAATTAACTGATCTGCCTGCAGGATGATAATTAAAATGAGTCATGCATGTCAAAGGAAACTGAATCTTTCCCTTGACTCATTTTTCTTCTATTAATTTATATTCAGAATGGCATGCTTTAAAATTCTGCCAGAAATTGATATACAAGTGTATTCAGTCGTAAAAGTGCTGAGTGCGGCTTCAAAGCAACTCCATGTTTGAATCCCACGTAGCGCTGAAAAATTTGCCACCTCAGTTGTGTTACCTTAGAGTCTGCGATGTTTGTAGGGTCAGTTGAAAGAACCAGAGATCTCCAAGGGAATGGTGAGTCTTGCAGGATTAGCCCATGGACAGTGTTGCTGCTCACCTCCTGCCTACTTCTGACATGGTGCTACCAGCTGGCTGGTGGGTGCTGGACATCTCTACCAGCTCAGGATTCTCTCCTGAGGCTGTGTAGGTAAAAGAACTGTGCCTGCCCTGTAGTCCCACAGTGTATTGCTTCAAGAGGTAGTCCTGTAGCCACCCCTTGCCTCCCAGTTGGGGTGCTTCCCCTGAAAGTGGATGACCTGTGTTCCCATCTTCTGCACGCTGGTGAACCCACCTGTCATCCCCACCTCCAAGTATCCTCACCACCAGGTCACAGAATTGTCAGGAGAGGAGTTGGAGTACTTTCCCATCTTATTGAAGCTGACCTACTCGAGAGTAAGAGAGCCAAGAGGACAGAGAAAATGTCTGGTGCCTGCAGTTAGGAGTTGGGAATTACCATTTCTGAGCCCTCTACTTAGGAGCATGGCTGGTTTTAGGTAGCTTCTTAAATATATGGAAAATGTATGAAATTTCAGAGAGTCAGGAGAATGTGAGGCATGACAGCCATCTCATGTTTAATCAGAACATAGTTTTTTTACAGCAATTGTTGATGAAGGCTGGTGCTAGGTTTCTGATGCAGAAAAAAATGCATGTTATGAGTGCCCATGTTTTGGCACCAGTGAAAGGAAGTCTCCAGCCCAACAAAGAGCTGACTGCTGAGCTGTCAGCGTGGTGGGGCAGGCAGGCAGGCAGGCTGGCTGCTGCACCACTGTCTCATTAGATGTGTATTTCAGAAACCAGCTTCCTCCCAGTTCTATAGCATGAGCAACTTGATGTTGACTTTGCACACTGAATTATCAGCTGTGTTAGAAATTTCACTCACAATATCACCAGAAGAAGGGAATTAAGTGTTATTTGCTAGAATGTGTTGGAAGTAGGTCATGTGATGCCTCCCTTGTTTGTCACTGTGATGCATTCTGCATACTCAAGGCTTGATTATCTCCAGGGAGCTGGAACCCAAAGGCTCCAGTAAAAAGCAATGGAAGATGTACTGCTTGCTATACATGACTGCTTTTTATTATAGATGAAAAGGAAAAAACTTTTTTTAACATGCTGGGATTAAAGGTAAAATTCAGCTATTCTCTAGCATATCTTTTGCTTTTGGTGCTTGCTTAAAAATCCTTACTTGGAGCTGTGTTAATATATGTTAGTTTTTCCAAAGAGATTTTCAGAAACATTTTTTTTTAAGTTTAGCTTTCTAGAATTGGTATTCCTCTTTTGAAGAAATATAAGAAAAGCCTCTGCTTTTTGCTTGTTGAGAAAATGAGATTTGTCCAGCAGTAGAGTTCATGTGTTCGAGCAGGTAATTTTTACAGGGATTTTTTTTTTTTTGGTTAGGTATGATTGTAAATATTTTATTTGAGAAAATTAGTTGAATTAGCTTCTTGGATCATAAAGAATCAGAAATAGAATTCAGACCACCGGGTTCCTAGTTGTAATTAATGTAAATCCTAAAAAAAGTTATTTCTGTGTAGAGTTGTTGGCTAGTAGCTATTGTATGTATTTTCAGATCAAAGGAAATGAGCTGCAAATAGGGTTTTTTAAGTAACTGGCTTGTACTTTCTGAACACTGTAAATATTAATCTTTAAACACATGGAATCAGTAGTTAGTTAATCACTTAACTGCTCTTAAGTGATTAGTCAGACTGGTGAAATATTTTGCCAATTAAGAAGCAGCAGATTTTATCTGACCTACTAGAGTGGGGTGTGATTGTTAAAGCTTAATCATTTATAAGCTACATTTCATGTAAGGGGCTAATGTTTGTGACTGAACTCTTGGGTTTAACAGATTTTTTTTATGAAGTACAGTGGGATCTCATTTTATTTCATGTGGTTGTCAGAGAAGTGTTGTGGTGTGTTTGGGTTTTTGTTTTTTTTTTTTTTTTTTTTTCCTTTTCAAACCATTGAAAATACTCCAAGTTACTAACGTAGGTAACTTAATATCTGTGGGGTTTTGCTTACTAGAGATATAGATGACAGATGCACAGACACACAAATACATATGTCTTGGAAGTGCATTCATTTGAGTTAAATCCAGCTCATCTGTGTATGGGTTTAAAATTTGGACTAACTTCAAGACTGCTTCAAATTTTTCCTGTAGTTACTGAAAACTGAACACTGTATGTTGTAGGAAAATAGTATCCTGGCCACATGAGGACTAATTAAAAGTATAGGCCTGTCAGGTTTTATCTGCAAGACCTGTAACAGGAGTTTATTACAGAGAGGAAAAGCTAGGAAGAAGAGTCAAGTTAATTCTCTTCCCCTTCCCCTTCTCCTTCCCCTTCCCCGTTTTTGTGTGCATACATTTTTGCCACTCCTAGAATTGCAGAAGTCGTTGTGTCTTTAGCTCATCTGTTAGGACAACAATTTCATCTCTATTACCAGCTTGCACTAAATTTGTGATAACTGGGTGCTGTGCTTGAAAGCTTGGAAATTCTCTATTAAAGGTAAGGAGGTTTTGTTGATTTGGTTTATTTGGGTGTTTTTTCCCAACGTCTCCACCATATTGAGAGATGAGCTTGTGAATTAATTTGCTGCTAAACACAGATGCAAATGAAGTCTTATCTGAAAGAAGACTTCTTTATCTGGGTTGAAACAGACGTTTCCTCCTGTGTCACAGTTTATTCTGCTACCACTTAAAGAGATAAAGGTTGTTTCTCAGCAATGTTCATCTCTTGATGGTTTTTTTAGGAGACAATTTAGCTTCAGTAAGTGTTCACCCTTGCAGGTAGTGAAGCTTGGGTATGAAGTTTATCCTGACATTATTATAACACTCTCATTTAAGTAGGCATATTCAAATGATATATACACTTTTTTCAGATGGCAGTAACATTTTTGTTTGCTTTTTTAGTCATCTGATCATTGAAAACCTCTGCTGATTTTCGAAACAGTGGTGCTTGGACAATTTTTTCTAAGTTCACTGTCCCTCTAGGTTTAAAAATCGCAGGAAGGAAGTGTTGTATCTCTTGGCACAGTTCAAATGGTTAGATGTGTGTGTTCAGATATGGCCACATAAATTTGTTTGTGAACTGATAGATGAGTTTAGGCCATTTAAATTCCTGTTCTTTAATCAAGTTTTTAATTCTAAACTTCTGTTTAAAATACATGTCGGATCTAGGAGATCTCAAATGCTTTCCTGGTGAAAGTGAAAAGTGAAGGTTTGTGTTTTGTTGTGACATTAGGTATCCTTAAAAAGGGAAGTCAGTATATTATTAGCAGTTATGCTTTAAACTTCCTTATCTCAAATAAGTGAAGATAGGTGTCAGGCTGGATATATTATTCTGTGGAAGAGCTGTATTTTCTGACTGAACTGCAAAATGTGCATTTGTCCCTGAAGTTGGATAGTTGTACATACATTTGTAAAGTATATGCATTTCTACATTACTACACAAAATACTGTGAACATGTGCATTAAAATACTTAGGACTCACAATGCTAACAGTAACATCTGTTACTTAATTAACAGATATTTCATTTTAATGAAATGTGTGCTACAGACTTAACTGTGTTTGTCCTGCTCAATAAGAAAATGGTTTTAAGTTAAAACAATTGTGCCCTTCATCATTTAAAATAAACCAGCAAGCTAATAACATTTTTAGATAGGTCTCTCCTAAATCTGAGTTTCTGTTTCTCTTCTGCCATGATTGCAGAAAACATGAGCAATTGCCAGGGCTGAGTGCTTGTGCAGTACTGCAGTCCTAATAGAAAGCAGAGATGTCTGGAGTAATCAGAAAAAAATAATGCGTGAGCCTAACTCCAGTCAAATAATATTAAAAAAATATTACAGGTGAGGCAAATTAGAGGTGCTGTAAAGTGACACAGGTGGGCAACCTTTCCAATGGTATTCAAGGAGGGCAGTACTGAGGGTGATCCAGTGTCTTGATTCCCCAGAACTGAGGGAGGGCATAGCCTTGCTCTGCTCCTGACCAGCCCTTCTCTCTGCCTCTCCCAGACTAACTCAAGATAAAAGGAACCCAGGCTTAGGATGGTCTGTCGTGATTATGTAAAGGAGGGAAGATACTGTCTGCTGAGGTATAGGGGCAGAGTGAAGGGAGGGGAGGAAGGGAAGCCTGTCCTGATGTTCCTTTTCGTTGGCAAAAAACTTTAAACTAGTTCAGCTGCTCCCAAAGCTGCAGCCATGGGCTTACAGACAGGTCTCATCTTCTTCCACAAAACGCTTTCATTTTGTGTATGTTACTCATCATTTGGATCAAAGGAGGTCAGTGGATACAGGATAAGATGTATGAGAGTTTTAGGAACAGATCTCAGGCTTGGCTGCCTCTAAGGGTATAACATGACTGATACCATGAAACTGGCATTGTTCTGCTTCAGATCAAAGGTTTACAATCTTCTCCCCATCTTATTTCTAATTCCAGATAATTGGGGACAAGCACAGCAGGACACTGTCTGTCTGACACATCTAAATAAACTCTTATTGCAGAGATTCCTGTTCAAAGCATTCCGCCTTTTCCCTCCTCAGTGGTTGTGTTTCACAGATGGAAGGAAGCCATTTTGTTTTCACAACTTCTGTTATTGCTGGTTGATTCTCCCCTGGGTATCTCTTTTTCCAGGATTACAGTAGCAGTAATGTTAGTTTTGGAAAGAGGAAAATAAACTGCTCTGTTCCTGGAAGTCAAGGTAGTGCTTTATGGAAAGAGGAGACGTGGTGCTGTGGCCCTTGTACATAGTACTCTGGATTGAGGAGTGACTGGCAGATGTGGCAGTGGCCATGCTTAGATGAATGTTTCCAGGTACAAGCCAGTGCCCTAGAAAAACATAAATAGAAGACAGTTGTCAGCAGTGAGGAGTTAAGTGATATCACAGAAACAAAGCCTGCTCATTCTGAGATCTATCAAAATACTTGCTGTCTTGCAGAGACAGACTGGTTGAGTTACTTGCCATACTCTAGATGTCTTCCATCTGGGTCCTCATCTCCTGTTGGGGTCATGCACTTCTGCATCTGTAGGCAGTAAGGATATTCTCTGTTTGAAGGGATCTTCTGAGGCAAAGGGCATTTAAGGGTCTGCTTCACTTTCACACTGCTCACTGAGTGTACACTACTTCTGCCTGCAGGAATAGCAGGAATGTGCCGGTGTGTTCATCTGTGCTTGCTGTGAAAGCTGCAGTTATGCCTGACCTGCAGGGCAATCCTCCTGTTTCAGGGGAATCAGTTTCCCATTGCTTTGTGAACTGTCCATGCACTTCTTGTGTTTACATGAAGGACGATGGACCAGTTCTTGTGTGACAGTGCTGGGGGGCAGAGCAGCTCTGGCAGCTGTGATAAAGTACATAGGAGAGTCCTGCCAATGAGTTTGTGACCAGTCTCTTTGCATCTGGAAACTACTAGTAATAATCCCATTCTGCCAGCCAGTACATGAGGACACAGTGGAACTGTTTGGGTTGTTTTGTTTTTATTTTTTTTTTGTGTTTTAAGTCTGCATTTTTAAAAAATTTCAGTGATCATCCATAATGGAACAAAGGATAGGAGAAGGGGAGTGGCCCTGACGCTGTTTTTGTACTTTTCTGTCTGGAGAACTGCTTGCTCTTGGGTTTGTTTAACAAAACTCAGAGGCTCTGTAAATGCACCTTGGCAGAGGGAGTTTCCTGGTGAATAGCAGGCTTCCATCTGCATTTGTGTAGACTTAAAAAGAGTGTTTTGATGATGTGGTACACTGCTGAGCTAGGCTCCAGAAAGATGTCAACAAGTGTTGCACTGGTGTCTGTAAAGTCCAGCAGTTAAATCCCATGTTAGGTACGTGAAGCATAACCTTAATGACTTTTTATTAGAGTTTAGGGTAAAAGTATGATGGTAATATATCAAATATTAACACGTGCAGGAGAAGTATTCTCTGCAAGGATCCCAGCATGAAATGGTTCCTTAAGGTACAAATTTTATTCCTGCCCTGCAATTTATAGATTGTGACTTAATTTCTCCCAACACTACACTAAAATGTCTTGCTGTATCATGAGGTCTACTGAATCTCCAGTCTGAGATTTTGTTTGAACTGAAGAACTTTCCTAGGAAAAAGAATTGTTTCTTTTTCATGAAACCATTTCCTCTAACTCTCATGGCCATTCATTCTCTTGTGTAATTTGAAAACTGTTACTCTTTCATTGTATTAATGTAGTAATTTTTAACCCTGAACAGCTGTACAACTTAAGTAAGGATCTAGTTGTCTGACAGATGAAAATATTGTGTGCTTTTACTTTTCAGCCTTGGTCCCTATTTACTGCAGATGTTACTGGTGTATCTAAAATACCTGAAGGAATGCAGTATGGTGAGAAAAGCAGGAGACAGACACATTTACAGTGTGCTGTATGTCCCGGATGGACATACACTCTGCTCTACTCTGCTCTGCTTTGCTTCCTTGACAAGCAGACTCTTCCCCACTCCCGTCTGCTTCCTGGAGGCGCATGTCCCTCATGTAAGGAAGAAAAGGAAAGCTCTAATGTTTAGCAGAAACTTTGTTTTCTTTACAGACTAACTTTGTATCAACTAATTCAGTTTAATTAATCTTGCTAAGGAATGGAAACTGATTTTAGAGTTGAGTATTTAGAACATAGCCTGTTTTGTAGAATGAGAAATTAATTGATGCATGCTTTAAGTAATCTGTTACTTAGGAAACCACCTCTTAATTGAAAATACAGGGCCTATGTACTATGACACAGTTTCACAAAAAGGCGTGATGTAAAAGGAAAAAGACCAACCGTGTTAACAGATTTGTCTACAAGTGAAAAGCCGGTATTTCAGATTTAATTTTCCTTTGTGGCAGGTTTAACTGTTGTTCCCGTTGCTTAATGGTGAGGAATTCAATTTGATCTTACCTTTTGACTTTTCCAGCTGTGTTCTTACTCCTGCTTAATTTGTGCTATTCATTTCCTCAGGCTATTCCAAGCTTCAGTACAGATAAGAGAGCAAACAACCCCTGCCATCCAAAAACTGAACTAAAACCAAGTCTGTCTAGAAGAGTTTTCCATGTGGTTTCTCCCCCTGCTGTGGCATACGTATTCTGTCTTGATATTTGAGAGATCTTTATTCAAGTTTTAAATACTATTTCTACCCAACAAACTTTAAAGGACTTACAGTTGATGCAGGCTTAATTGCCTTTGCCAATTGGGTGGGACTGAAGTGCGTCTTTGTGGAAAGTTACAAGAAAATTAGTTTCTTATAGTTTCAAATAGCATATTGATTTTGCTGAGGAGAACTTTACATCCAGTGTCTGTGAAATTTCCAGAAATATTTGAGAGACACAGGTAAGTTTTTGATTTGAAACCTTGGAATTTGGATGTTGTAAAAAGCATACATTCTTTCAGTCACATGCATATACATGCCTTCTAGCTTTGTCTTTTGAGTATTTTATTCTTGCTTCTTCTCAAGCTTCTTTATTTTTCTTTCCTTTCCTGGACTGTTACCTTTTTCTGACTGTGAGGTCCTTAAAAAAGGAATTCAGATGGTATTGTTCTTGAACAAAAACTGGTGAGCTAGTATAGTGTAACATGTCATTTTTCATCTTGTCCAGTTACATAAGTTTTGAGGCTCTTTTGCTTAATTTTGAGTTTGCTTAATTTTAAATCCCAACATGGACTTCTGAGTGTGCCGTCAGTTACTAGAAGTCCAGCATTTCAGAAGTTCATTCTAAATGAACCAAACTTCACAGTAGGATACAGGCACTATCCTGTTATTTGAAAGGACTAATTTGTTTACTTGTGGAAAATATGAGAACTGTGAAGGAGCCAGTGTTGCAGATCTGCTGTAATCAAAACCCAATGAGACTCATCAGGAAAAACCTCCATGGCATACTACTGAAACAAAAGTTTAACAGATGGGCCTATTCAGATTATTTTCAGACATGTAAATTGGTTAAATGTTAGGAGTAACACTTTTCTTACTTGAACTGCAATGGTTAAATGTTAGGAGTAACACTTTTCTTACTTGAACTGCAACCAATGCGTTGTCAATTTTTTTCTGCATAGCCACTCAAAGATTAAATTAGAGTGTTGTATAAATATTTCTTTTTTGTGTATAAATTTTGCTTTCAAGATCTACAGATATGAAATAAATAATTTTAAAAAATCAAAGTGGATTTTTTTTTCCAACAGTTAAGAGGTAATGCAGTATGCTCTTAAACAGATTCATGGAGAAGATAATTGAAGGCTGTTAAGCAAAGCTCTAGAAAATCATTATACAAGCACAGTCTCTGTCAAGCTTTATGAATAACTTACTTTTAAAATAGGCCCCAAGAGCAGAAAAACTGCAGATTAAGGAATATGCTTCTATGTCTTAGGTTCTGTTGCTTCTGAAGTGTGATTTTCCCAAAGCTCTGTAGAGGTTACAAGAAGTAAACTGACTGTTTCTTGGTTGCTATGGAAAAAATGAGGAATTTGAAAATACAGAAACAAGAAAGCAGCAATTCATCCTGGTGTTACACAGGAACATCTGTCTGGAGTTTCAAAGGCAGCTAGCTATCAGCTATGGCAGATTTTCTGTCTGGCTGTGTAAGGATTGTGTGAGCTTGTTGTGTCTATATTGAAGCTGCTATTGTTCTCCTGCTGTGAAATGACAGATGGACATGTCTATCCTGAGAGATCTGCGACTTTTGGCTGACTTGTAGTTTCTGAATCCATGCATAATAGAGGTTGCTATAGTCCTTCAAGAAGGAAGAAAAACAAAAATAGAAGAAAAATCCAAATGAAACATATGGTGCCAGGCTGTATTGTGAAATCAAGAAAAGTAAATTCCTTTCTTCTTTTTCAAGGCAGATAAGTTGTTTTTCTGAATGGGAGCTCTCAGCTTTTCCTTTTTTTTTGGTAGGGATCTAACATGTATGTGTATGTAGGATGTATATGTATGTATATGTTCTTTCTTTGCCTCAGATAAAACAAGTTACAGTGCTTTCCTAGTGTAGTCACATAAACAACCAGTACAAACACATGGAATCTGAAAAGAACAGTAATGAAGGAGACTAAATTGGTTGAGATGTGTGGAGGGCATGGTGTCCAATTCAGAAATACATGTTTTGTTTTCTAATTGCATGAATTAACATGTCATTAGAAGCATGTTAATAAGTTTTCCAATTACATGAGTTTGTCTTAATATGTAGCATTAATGTGTATTAATTGGGTAATAAATATATTTTATGGTTCTGAAAATGGTTTGTCTGACAAAATCTTATTTAAAACATTCATCTCTATTCAGCGCAGGTAAATATGTTTTTGTCTTGAAATAAATGATCCTAGAATTTAAAAAAAGGAGATGGAATTACTGCTGGTTTTGAGATATCTGTTGGGAAAATACAACTGAATAATTTGGGTCACTGTTACAATGTAAAACTGGATGCTGATGCTTACTCCTCAGTTTGCCATTGCTCAATACAAACACTGGCATTTTTGCTTCTGTGATGTTTTCTCTGCAAGTTTCTGAATTGTTAAGGTCTACTAAGAGAATCTGATAGCCAAGTAGGCACCACTGTAGTTGTTTAAACTGGGAACTATAAACCACCCTTCTAGACTAAAGGATCTGTGTAAATGATCCTTTATGTATTTCTTTGCACAGGACTTTTTTAAGTCCTGTGCAAAGAAATACATAAGGAAAAACTATATATTGTAGAAGTGGAAAACATGGAATGGGCTGTGGATCGACATAGTTTTTCTTTTCCAGAATGTTTTATCATGTTAATAGAAACTGCATATTTTTTAAGCAGTAGAAAGACAACAAATTAATTAAATGCTTGGCTTGGCTTTCCTCATGCTGTACTTCAGGCAGGTATGCCACAGCTCACCTCTCTGTTGGCTTTAGTTCCTTACAGAATATTTGAAGGAGCTGGATGGGCCAGTGTGAGGCGGTGTGAGGTGTGTCTCTCCCGTGGGCACACTGCAGTCTGCCAGTGCAAGCGTGTTGCTCCTGAGCAAAGGGTCGCTCAGAGTCACACAGTCAGTACCTCTTTCCTTTTCTTAAGCTAGTAGGGGTCTGTGCAATCCAGTTTCTTCAACTGCCATGTTCTGTGAAAAGTGGTATTTTTCTGCTAATACATAACTTTAAAAAGTCAAGAACAATTGGTTCAATTCAGTGCAATGTAATTGCAGTATAGATACTGTAACCTTGATCCTATTCAGTAGAATTTTGATCCACATCCCAATAGAAGAATTTCTGCTTGCCTAAATTGATTTTTGCCAGTGTGAATTGACAATCCCTTGTCAGCTGTGTTTCTGGATGACTAATGTTAAGACATAGCTGATTTTTCAAGTCTTTGTTGAATGGTAAGGTGTAAATAGCTACCGCTGACAAAAAAAAAATCAAATTGCAAATTTAATTAATGAAATGTGGACACTGTGGACATCTGTGAGAAATAAGAGTTAAGAAATTAGCTGATCAGTCCTTCTTCATCCATGTATGTTACTGTGTTTTTCTCTAGTATGTTAGTATTCATTTCAGTTTTTCTAAACATGTTAGTTCTTCTAAATGTGTTAGTTCTTCTAAATTCTAAACAGTAACTGTTCCAGTGGTATGCTGTCAGATGAGGTACAGCACTGTATTGGCAACCCACAGAAGATGTGAGACCTTGTTTGTACTTTCTCAGGTCCCATGTATGCACTGAACACAGCAAACTGAAATTGTGCAGAAACTGCACAAGTAGTATCATCGTCTGAAAGCTTATCAAGTGAAAAGAAGGAATATAGATATTTTACTGGTGAATGGGGTACTGGTGAAAGGAGGGACTCTACTATTATACTTTCTGGGCTACAAGGAACTCTGAAGCTACAATATAAGAGTTAACTCAGCATCTGTAGTGTCAGTAAACAGTGATGGAGAATAGAGCTAGAGGGCATAAATTCTAGAAATTGTATTTACTTAACTGAGGACCTACTTTTTTATTCGTGTCTCTTACTCTTGGTTTTATTTGTCTTTAAAAAAACTTCCTTCTCTTTAATTTTTCTTCTATTAAATAACAAAAGAGGGGAAGAGACAGAGAACACCTTTTTGATATGCCTAGTTTAGTGGGATCTCTTAAAATTAAATTATTTAAATAAGTACACAAAGGATGGGGTGGATTTTGGCAGCACCAGCAGGTCACTTTAACTGATCAGTGTGTAACAACACCTGTTAGTGGTGCCATGTTTTTGTGTGCTGAATGCAGTGTGTAGCCCACTTGCTAGGTAACTTGACATTTCCATTTACTTCAAGGCAGGTGCAGAAGGACAGAGTGCCTTCTTGCCCCTCCTGCTGAATTCCCTGTGTCTTGGCAGGCTGCATTGATATTTTGGGAAAACTTGACAGGGAAGTGATTGTGCTGACTGTAACTGAGAGCCAGCAGGGCACTTCCATTAGCCCAGTGTCCTCCTGCTGTAGCAGTAAGAAGTACCTTGGACCAGAGCAGTGGAGACATCAGCTTCCTGCACTTCCCCAGCAATGCAGATGAAGGCAATGCCTACCTGAGTAGATCTCCACTTGCCAAACCTGCCCAAAGGGGCTTAGTAAGTTTTTCAGAGGAGTTTTTTTAAACTTCTATTGAACAACCCTGTTTTATTGCCCCTCAACAAGCTTTTGAAGCTGAGCAGTAAGGTTAGTGGATTAGACCACTTTTTTACTATCTTAGTTGAAATGAAAAAGCCTAAACAAGCAACCACAAACATTTACTGCCTTAGGGGCTATAAGTGCTTAAAACTAGTGACTTGTTGTTGGAGTTTGTCTGTTTGTTTTTTTTAATTCTTTTTTTTTAAACCTAGATAGCTAGGAGTCACTCTTAATGAAGTCCGGTTCTCATAATTTTTCCCTCTCTCATATTTAAGGTCTGGTGTGATCGACTTACGTTTTTCTTTCACTGATTTTAATAGCTCAGATAAGAACTGGAAGATTGCTAAACTGAAAACTCGACATTATGATTTACCTCTTTGTCAGGTACTAGTCCAGATATTCAGAGAATCTTTGAAACAGGAGAGTCTTCAGAAGACTGAGTAGGGCAAAATGTGAACCTACACTCCCTGCTTCTTTATTTATTTTTTAAAATATAAATATAAATATATATATATAAGTATATTGTAAAGGTGCTGGGGAATATGAAGGGAATTGTAAGACATTCAATAAAACCTGAAAGAAGAAAGGAATTACAAGTTGGTCAATGAAACCTTAATCCCTGCACATTTTTTTAAACAAGTTATTAAACAATTACTTTAATAGCAAAAGCACCTCTGGAATAATAAAATTAATAAACAACCAGTCTAGATTTATCAAGAGACAACTGTGTCAGGCAATTTTAATTTCCTTCCTTAGTAGTATAGCTAACCTAACAGATAGAAGATGAGTGGTAGATAGATGAGGTATCTTGACTTTATTATTTTTTCATGCAGTGACTGTGTGTGATATTCTTGACTACCTCATATATCACTCATAGAAGACGGTGAGGAACTCCACATGAAATCATTGTAAAATGAACACACAAGTGGTTGAGAAAAGGTCTCCAAGTGTCATTAGTGGTTTACTAACTACTGAAAAGGCATTTTGGATGGGTCCAGTATATCTTCTGGTTTTTTCTGTATTTTTTAGATCCATTTAGATGGATCTCATGTGGTCAAAAGGACAGCTGAAAGGCAATTGCTTTGACAATTTGGAGAGACAGTGCAAACAAAATGAGTTGAAATTCCAAAAGGTGAGCACAGCTTGCTATGTTTTGCATGCTTCCTGGAAGAGGAATAAAAATTTAAATTATTCTAGTGAGTGAAAATCTGAAGTGTATAGTTAAAGGACAAATATACCTGTTTATGCATCTGAGATAAATAACAAGGAATGCTGCATGTAAGGGGACATAGCTGGTGTTTTCTGATTAGCACTGGTGAGGTCTTGGGTGGAGTAGTGCACATAGCAGCTGTAATAAAGTGCTTTAATACTATGACCTGCAAGAAGATTCTGAAGGGAGTGACTCTTTAGTCCCACAGGAAAAAAATGAGAGCTGTGGAAGACCTCTCACACAAAGTTAATATCTTTATAGGACATATTGTTTTTCATTATGAGTAGGGCAGAAAAAATAGTATAATTTGAATGGATAATAGAAAAGTAAGAACTGTCTTAGATATGACATTTTCTGTGGCAGCTGCCTAATACTTGGTGTCTACTGTGTGATTTATCCATTTGCATATTCTCAATACCTCATTTCTTTTTGTTTATAAGAAGGGACAGGTTCTCACATGTCACATAACTGGAGATAGAGAGTCTCAGTGACAGTAGGCATCTGAGTCATGCTGGTTTTCCAGGCTGAAGGGTTATTGTCATTTCTGATGGCTCTTGAGCATAGCAGTGAATGGAATCTGGGCAACAAGCTCTGTCCAAAAAACCAAAATCCTATTTCATTATTAACAGGTGATGACAAAATTAAATCGAGATAGGTG